>NC_072018.1:2103686-2407980 GCF_027791375.1 Indicator indicator
CACCCTCATGGGGAAAAACTTCTTCCTCACATCCAATCTGAATCTCCCCACTTCTAGTTTTGCTCCATTCCCCCCAGTCGTACCACTCCCTGACACCCTCAAAAGTCCCTCCTCAGCTTTCTTGGAGCCTCCTTCAGATCCTGGAAGGCCACAAGAAGGTCTCCTGGGAGCCTTCTCTTCTCCAGACTCTGTGGATCATGAGGAGCTTTTGTGATTTCTCACCTTGTCCTCCTCCTTATTTTTCTCACAGCTTCCAGGCCTAGCTCCTGGAAACTGCAAATATCCATCACACACAAGTGGACGTGTCGAAGGACTCTCAAAATGGCTCAGCAGGTTGTGTTCTCATCCTCCTCATTCATAGAGACATGTTGTATCTCACACCTATTTATTCTTGAATGTTTGTAGCCAGCCAGTGTTTTCCAGCCATTGGAGACATTCAAAACCCACCTGGATGACGCATTCCTGTGTGGACTACCCTATATGATCCTGCTTTGGCAGGGGGGTTGGACTTGATGGTGTCTGGAGGTCCCTTCCAACCTCTAATGTTCTATGATTCTGTGATCCTATCATTAGCAAGCACCACTTAGGTGACTTCCTTTTGGTTTTTGGTGCAGTGGCAAACAATAAATGCAGCCTGGTGTCTAGGGTGACATGGAAGGAAACTGAGCCAAGTAGCATCAGTCCTGAAGCAACCATGTTGCAACAAGATGCATCTTACTTAATCTATCCTATTGGGCCAACTCTTCTGTTCCTGAGGAGATGACATGTTCTTATGTTCATTTGTTGACCTGGCTGCCTTTTATCAGTTTCTCAGCAGAATCTGGAATGAACCAACTATGCAAATCACTTGAAATCCATTTACACCAGATAAGTGAAAAATACCTATGCTGCTAAACTTAATGTGGGAGATGTAAGGCCTGGATAAAATCCTGTCCACACAGAACTGAATTGCTGGAGAATTGATGGGTGTCTTTGCTCCTGAAAGGAGGGAAGGCAGGTTGACATAATGCCTGACAGGATGCATGCTGGAGGCTACCATTCTGCCCAAAACTCACTGTGAAGGATCATGGATTGAGGGCCTAATTACTTCATCTGAGAAGATGGACTGGCTGCATGGGAAGAAGAAATCCTTCCACATCAAGCACATTCAATTTCAAGGTCAGTTGCAAAGTTAATCCTAGGGAGCTTAGGTTTTCCTGCTGCATGGCATCTGCTCCATTCTGAGTCTGCCTTTGTCTCCTGAGAACTCCCAGGTCTTTACATTCTTCTCTCAGCACATGTTTGGGCTATCAATAACTAACATGAGGATTTGGGCAGAGTGGAAGACTGTAGAAATCAGCTGTGGGAACATCTGGTGAAATGACAGCCAGAAAGATGTTTCTGCTCCCTTCATGTTTATTCTGGATACTTGTGATGTTCAGCCATAGAATCGTAGAATCACTGAACTGTCAGTGCTGGAAGGGACCTCAAGGATCATCTAGTTCCAACCCTCCTACCTTGGGCAGGGACACCTCACACTAGATCAGGTTGCTCAGAGTCCCATCCAGCCTGGCCTTGAAAACTTCCAGGGGTGGTGGCGATTGTAGATAACATCTGACCCAACAGCAGCTACTGCCATCTGAGAAGGAAATGTTGGGTTTGGTTGAATCATAATGGGAAATGGAGCTGGTGTACAGCCTAGGAAGAGAAGCTGGGGCAGGTGGAGAAAGAGGGGTAACCCTCTGATTTGAATAAATCCTTGGAATCCAGAATGTGCAGAACTATTGCTTTCCACAGGGAAGAAGGGCAAGCTGAAACTGTCCTCTGTTCCCTAGATGAATTAAGGACTTACCTTGCTTACTCTCCCTGTTTCTCTTCATCTTCTTCCCCTTCCCTCCTCCCTTTCCTTCTGTGCTATCTCATGAGTCAGAGTGGGTATCACATGTAATTAGTCTCGATGGCTGTTCATGTTGGGACAGCTACCTTGCAGAGCTCTCGTCAAGAGAAATCTGCCAGCCGAGTGACCTGCGGCGGAGCGCGAGGTGACCTATTCCACTCCAGAGACTGCTGTGCAGTCTGGTGCTTGTTGGATGAAGAAGTGCGACCACAGTAATTAGCAGGAAGGTTCTGGATCTGGATACAGCCCATTAAACACAGGCTGCCCCTGTGAAAAGTCTGACCTTGGTAAGTGAGAGTGGGTAGGCTGGGCTGGGGTGCAGAGCTGAGAGAAGCAGGAGAGGATGAGGATTTGATGCTGTGGAGCTTGTCCCAGGCTAAGGCTAGGCATGGTGTTTTTCAGAGGCTGCAAAAAGAATTGCTTGCAGCTCTGTGGCAGAGAAGGATATGAGTTAAACCAGATTGACTTGCCTCCTCCAGCACACACGTGCTCCTGAAATACCAGGGGAGTACAAAGGCAGCAAGTCCTTTAAAAAAGATTTGTTCTATAGGCTGCAAAGATGTGCGATTACCAACAGGCCTGTACTTTATGGGAGGCAAATCTGCATGTGGGGCTTTTATGGAGTGCAAGTGAAGCAAAAAGATGGAGGGAAAGAAAAGGCCTGCTCTCCAAATGCCCATCTTTTCTATCAACAAATGTTGCCTCAGAGGCAAAAGCCTGGCTGTTTCTTTTCCCCTCAGTGTTCTGTGTGCTTGTATTAGTCACACCCATTTATTTTTGGCATAATTCATGCACTATTTGAAACTTGGCAAGAGTAGGGATGTTATGGCCAACAGTCAGTCTTGCTTCAGGAGTTTCTATGAATATGAATGCCTGAAGTTCACATAAGCTTACTCTGTTGCTATAGCAACAGATTTGTTGTGAAATCCTTGTGTTTTAAAGGCTGGATCCTGTAAATTAACTTCATCTTCAGTGGGATGTGTGATGCTGCTGATTCCTACACGTATTGTTTTCAGTGAAGTTGTGAATGTTGAGTGAGTAGAGAAATTCGAAGATCTCTTGAAATCAGATTTAAGCACAAACAATTCCAGCACTTCAGGTCAAAGTAAACTAGTTTTGTGTTCCGTCTGGAGAGGGGCTGAGTGCCCTCATCTCTAGCAGGGTTCAGGAAAAGTTGAAAGTGCTGAGTAACACAGCTCAAGGTGCTGCAGCGTGGTGCCTTACCCATAGAGTGCAGACACTGCAGAGCCTGCAGCACCTGCAGGGATGGGTTCAGTTGTAAAACATCCAGGTAAAAAGTGTCTCAGAGAAACAGAATAGTCAAAATATGCTAGACTCATTTTATTTTATTTTATTTTATTTTATTTTATTTTATTTTATTTTATTTTATTTTTAAATTTTATTTAACTTTATTTTACTTTACTTAATTGTACTTTATTTAATTTTATTTTACTTTGTATTTTATTTTACTTCTTTTTTTACTTTATTGTACTTTTAATTTTCTTTCATTTAATTTCTTTTTTTCTTTATTTAATTGTACTTAATTTTATTTTATTTTACTTCATTTTATTTTGTATTTTATTGTACTCTTTATTTTATTTACTTTATTTTATTGTACTCTTTATTTTATTTACTTTATTTTATTGTACTTTTAAATTTTATTTTACTTTATTTTATTTTGTATTTTATTATTTTATTGTGTTTTATTGAGTTTTAGTTTAGTTTATTAGTTTATTTTCATGATTTTATTGTTTTATATCATGATTTTATTGTTTTATCTCATGATTTTATTATTTTATTTTATTTCCTGATTTTATTAATTTATTTTGTTATTTAATTTTATTATTTACTTTTATTTTTTATTTTATTTTTGTACTTTATTTTATTTTGTATTTTATTTTACTTTATTTTATTATTGTGTTTTATTTTGTTTTAGTTTATTAGTTTATTTTCATGATTTTATTGTTTTATTTCCTGAGTTTCTTATTATATTTTATTTCCTGATTTTATTATTTTATTTCGTTATTTTAGATTATTTTATTATTTAATTTTAGTTTAAATTTTATTTTATTTTGTACTTTATTGTATTTTTTATTTTAGTTTATTTTGTTTTATTTTATGCTTTTTTGTATTTTATCCTAATTTATATTTTATTGTATAATTAATTTCAGTTTGTTTTTGAGGGGAATATTAAAATATGGTTTTTGTTTTTCCTCTTGCTCAGGGGTGTTTGAGTCTCTGTTGACAGTGAGCCCAGTCCAGGCAAACCCCTGCACTGAAGTCCATACGTTCTGTGTGGAAGCAGAGGTCATTGCAGGTTCAGAGCCTTGCTGCCTCTTTGTGAAGGGCCATCAAATACACATAATAAACTAACTTGGGAGTGGAGAGGAAGTAGAAGCTTTTTTTCCCCCCCCTTCCTGCTGTTTTCTTTCAGTCAAACTAATCATGGTATAATGTAACTGTAATAGGTTAACAACTCCAAATCCTCCAGATGCACACGGCCTTTCCAGGTAGATGGGATCCCTTTAAAGAGATAGTGGAGCCTAATTTCCAGTTGGCTCCTAAGTTCCTGGGCACCTGCAGGGATGGGTTCAGTTGTAAAACACTGTTTGCAGCTGCTGCAGTAAGTGGAACCCCAAGCAGTGTGTAAATCTGAACCTGGATTTGAGCCTTTACAGGATCTGGGGCCAGAAATGGCTCACACCACGCATCTAAAAAGGGAAATGGATACCAAATTAATGACTTTTCTTACTCTTTGACTTGGGTGCCTCTGGTATTTCAAGGGCTTAGAGGGTTATGTGTTGCTGGGTAATTCCCATTCTGCTAATGGGAGAGAACGAGGGATGGGGAGAAGTCCCTGCAGGCCAAATGACCTTTCAGCAGTAGCTTAGGGATAGCTCCCTAAATGGAAGTGGGACCACACACAAAACTGTATTTTTATGCAAAGCTTGTTTTGGTTAGACTAGTACACAAAAGTATTTGAAACACAAGACTTTGGCTTTGTGGTTGCAGTCTTTAGATATTTTTAAATGACCAAAATCCTTCTAAGATTTGTTTTGCCTTTACTTAAAAGCTGCATCCCCAATTCCTGTCAGGTTTCACTTCTGGTGCTGGTTTTGCAGTCAGGGATAAAGTAAAGCTGTGAGATTTTGGGGTGGGAAAGAAGAGGGTGCTGGCAAGGGGATAGGCTTAAGGCTCTCTTAAAACTTAAAAGAAACTGCATCTTTGCTGGAGCTTTGGCAGTAACCATGTACAGTAAACAGTGTACAGTCTTGCCAAAGCAATTATCTAAAGAGAACAAAACAGCTTCCTGGCCTGGATCAGGAGCAGTGTGACCAGGGCAGTGATTGTCCTCCTTACTCAGCACTGGTGAGGCCACACCTCAAATGCTGGGTTCAGCTTTGGGCCTCTCACTCCAAGAAGGACACTGAGGTGTTGGAGCGTGGCCAGAGAAGGACAACAAAGCTGGAGAAGGGTCTGGAGAACAGGGCTGGTGAGGAGCAGCTGAGGGAACTAGGGGTGTTTAGTCTGGAGAAGAGGAGGCTGAGGGGAGACCTCATTGCTCTCTACAACTCCCTGAAAGGAGGCAGGAGTGAGGTGGGGGTTGGTCTCTTCTCCCTAGTAACAAGTGGTAGAACAAGAAACATAGCCTTAAGTTGCATGAGGGGAGGTTTAGGTTGCATATTGGCAGAAAATTCTTCACTGAAAGGGTTCTCAACCACTGGCACAGGCTGCCGCGGGAGGTGGTTGAATCTCCAGCCCTGGAGGTGTTTCAAAGAGGCAGAGATGTGGTGCTGAGGGACATGGTTTAGCACCACCAGCTTTGGCAGAGTTAGAGAATGACTGGAATCAATGATCTCAAAGATCATTTCCAACCAAGCCAATTCTACGATTCTGTTGGCACATTCAACTATAGTCCAAGTTACCAGATTTTTATGTTATTCTAAGCCTAAACCAGGGTGTTGGGATGGAATAATCTGTCTTCTGAAAGGATTATTGCTTTTCTTACAGTAAAAGGTGGATACAAACTATGTTTTAGAGGCAATCACAAGCTAAAACTACAAGATGGGCACCTAATAATTAAAGGAGTATGTGATTGAAGTAAAATATGTGCATTTCCTAACTCATACAAAGGAAAAGGCTCTTGAACAGTTTCACAGGGCATGTTTGGAGCTAGAAAAGGAAACTGCAGATGAATGGAAGTCACTGCTGATGGTTTTGCTTGTCATCTCTGAGATTAAGGATCAGGTATGGCTGTCTGCAGATCTCAGGGCTGGCCTTAGGGACACACAGCTTGCTGGAACCATCCTAGGCCTCTCCTCCTTTCCTTCTCTCCATCTGCCCCTCTTCTTGTTAAGCTATAACCCATCAGTTGACACAAATATGCTTCCTGTGTTTACTAAGTGTCAGGTTCTCTTCTCACCTGGACACTGCTTATGAGGACAGTTCTACTCTGCCAGGTCCTTCCTGCTTCATTATATCTTTTCCACTTACGTGCAGTGAATCTGTTCAGGAGTCTGATCTGTTTAAACTTAATTCTTTTTTACTGTGTTTGGTGTGGGTTGTTACCACCTATGTTGGCTCCTTAAACTGGTCCACATGTATGACCATCAGTAACAGTGGTTACTGTGGTTAAATGTGGTGAGGCCACATCTGGAATATTGTGGCCAGTTCTGGGCCCCTCATTTCAAGAAGGACCTCAGGGAACTGCTTGAAAGAGTCCAGCACAGAGCCACAAAGCTCTGCAGGCAGTGGAACATCTCCCTGTGAGGACAGGCTGAGGGAGCTGGGGCTCTTTAGCTTGGAACAGAGGAGCCTGGGGGGTGCCCTCATTCCTGTTGATAAAGGTTTTCAGGGCAGTGTCAAGAGGATGGAGCCAGGCTCTGCTCAGGGATATCCAATGACAGGACAAGGGGCAATGGGGGCAAGCTGGAGCAGAGGAGGTACCATCGAACAGAAGGGAAAAATGTTTCTACTGTGAGGATGACAGAGCCCTGGAGCAGGCTGCCCAGAGAGGTTGTGGAGTCTTCTTCTCTGGAGATATTCAAAACCCACCTGGATGTGTTCCTGTGTGACCTGCCCTGGTTGATCCTGCTCTGGCAGGGGGTTTGGACTGGATGATCTTTGGAGGTCCCTTCCTACCTTAGCATTTTGTGATACTGTGTGAACAGTGCAAGGAATGAGGTTGGGATATATGACTTGTGTTAGAGATTAAGGTAGGGTCACAGCAGACTTGAGCTATTCTGCAACCTTACTCTCACGCTTGGATGCTTGGAAAGGGAGAGAGCTTAGAGAAGGAAGGCCTGGGTTGCAAACAGAGATGAGTTCTGCAGGTAAAGGCATGGGGAATTTAAGTCCTAGGGTGGAGAGGCAACCCACACATTGCTGGGGTCTTGGCCTAAGAGAGGCAGGGGTTGTTTTAGAAGTGGGAGGGAAAAGTGAGATTTTAGAAGGGCAAACTTGCTTCAGGCCAGCTCTGACAGATACTCTGACAGCTGACTTTTCTTAATGTTAAATTAGCTTGGACAGAGACCTAAGCTATCATAGTGAGTGTGCTTTGACACCTGACCTGTCTAAGTCATGGAAGTGTCCCTCACAGTGCTACAGAGATGGATAAAATGAGAGGATTGCAGCACTGTTCTTTTTAAAGTGGTATCCAGTTCCTGCTACACAAACAAAACTGGAGGTCAGGATGAGTTTAATCTAGAAGGTCTTACACAAGCCTGTCTTTATTCTGCCTGGTGTATGACTACCTGACTCTGGGTGCAGGATGAAGGCAGGTACTGCAATTTGGAGGGGTGCCCCAAGGCATCCTTTGCAGCCCTGACAGCTCTGTATCAGTTGGCTGAGAGCTCTTCCTCCCTGTGCTTCCAGAGCAGGAGCATTTGCTGCTTTCAGGCAGTCCCAGAGAGGATCAGCAGCTCAGCCCTTTCCTGGGACAGGCTGTTCCCCGAGATGTTGTGTCCGCTAGATTTCCGCACAGACAGCAAAGCCGTTGGCTTTCCAAAGGGTGGATCTTGGCCTCCCCTTGAAATGTCTGATGGGGTGGGGGTGGGCTAGGAGACTTCTGGCTCCCTTAAAGGTAACAAATGCAATGAGGCTTTAGGGTAATGACAAATTACTATCAGGATCAGGAGGCAGGCAATGCTCTGCGTATCTTAATGTGGTGTAAGTAGCTCCACTGGCTCCTATCTCTGGCTCGTGTTGACATTTTCTGGCAAAGCAGCACTGTGATCCCCCCTCCTTCTTCCCTTTCCCTCTTATTTGCTTTGTACATTTAATTGACAAATTGGAGCAAGTGTGGAGGCTTGGAAGGTTGTTTTGCCTGAAGCTTGGCTTTCTAACAAACAGCTGGCCCCACTTCCAGGACCAGAGAGTTTGTTCTGGACACTTGAAGGAAGTGCATACTTTGCAAGCAGTCCATTGAATGTCACTGTGATGCTCTGCAGAAATGTAGCTTTAATGAGGTTTGTCTGTTTGCAAACAGGATAAACAGAAAAGCAGTTTGGAATTGCCAGTTTAGTTTATTTTACTTACTTCTTTCTTTCCACTTTGGGATGCTGAGCTCATCTCTTATGCTAACTTCATTTGTTAAGCACAGAGGTATCTCCGTGTCCTCACTCACTCCTTGGGATGATCAGGGAAATGACAGCAGTTCAAGTGGGTGGTTAGATTTAGATTATTAGTTTCTTTCTTTTTATTCTTTGGGGCTGAGGAAGCTCTGTGGGAAAAGAGCTGCTCACCTGGTTTTGGATATGCTCTCTCTGTAAAGAGTAGCATTCATTACCAAGGGCTTGCTGTCACTGGGCTTCTCACTACACCTAACTTTCGTCTGGGAGAGAGGTGAAAAAGCCTTATGGAAGAAAAAAGAAGCAGCTGAGCAGTAAGAGGCACTGGATCCCTTTGTGCTGCTCTCCTACTCAGTGGGCAAGATGAAGCAGTAGTATAAGGAGTAACTGAAGTGGTGATCAAGAGCAAGTGGACTGTGAGCACAATGCCTGTAATTAGTGGGAGAAGTATTTTTTTCTTTCACACGACTGTTCTTGCTAATGAGAAGAGTTATTTTTCTCCACTTCTTGAACTGTAAGTTTTAAGGGTGAGTAGAGTGGATAAAATGCACTAATCAGTGAGCAGAGGAAGAGAGATGTTGTCTCTCTTAGATGGTGCAGGCTTGTTTTGCTTCTGGGTTCAGGCCTCCTGAATCCAGTTCTCACACAGAATCACAGAATAGGGGGATGTGTGGTTAGAAGGTGCCTCTTCAAGACCAACTAGTTCAGCCTCACTGCTAGAGCAGGATCCCCTGGAATAAATCACACAGGAACACATCCAGGCAGGTTTGGAATGCCTCCAGAGAAGAGACTCCACAGCCTCTCGGGGCAGCCTGTCTCAGTGCTCTGCCACCCTCAGAGTGAAGAATTGTTGCCTTATGTTTATGTGGAACCTCCTGTGTTCCAGTTAGCATCTGTTGCCCCTTGTCCTCTTCCTGGACATCAGTGAGAAGAGACTAGTATCTTCTCCTTGGCACTCACCCTCTAGATACACCACTTTGCAAGCATCAGCTAATCCCCTCACTTATTCTCAAAACTGAAAAGATGACCTTAATGTACCTAGGTGGGTTAACCCCAGGCCACCCAATGCTGATAGAAACCATGGCTCCTGCCCTTAAACAGGCAGCCTGTTTCAGCCTGCAGCTTGGAGCAGGTGAGAGCCTGTGGCTTCAAGGAAAGTTCAAGATCTGTAGGGATCATTCCACCACGCAAAGGGAGTCACAGTCCCATTTGATACCATCGTGTCTGGTTGGGTCACAGAAAGCAAAGTTCTCTGGCCAAGCCTGAGTGCCTGACTTCACTGCCCACTGCATCCTGCTAGACAATAACCTTCCAGCTGGACTCTAACTTGAACCATAGAGTTATAGAATCATTTCCATTGGAAAAGACCTTTAAGGTCATCAAGGCTAACCATTATCTAACGCTGCCAAATCTGGTGCTAAATCACATCCCCCAGCACTGCATCTCTGTGTCCTTTAATTAGGCAAATGCCATTCTGTATCAGCCCAAAACACTTGGGCTCAGTATGGATTCAGTTCTTTTCCCACAGAAGTCAGATGAAGTGGAATCTCTGCCTTCAATTTGGCTCAAGATCTGTGACATTTGGGACTGTATCACACCTTCAGTCTTTGGAAACTCGTTTTGACTGAAAGGTTTCAGTGGCACCATCACTGAGAAGACTCCTGGGGGATCTTAGAGCTGCCTTCCAATAGCTGAAGGGATCCTGCAGGAAGGCTGCAGAGGGACTTTTCATAAGGGTGTCTAGTGACAGGACAAAGGAGGAGTGGTTTGAAGCTGAGGGAGAGTAAGGTTAGACTGGATCTTGGGAAGAAGTTCTTCTGTACAGGGGTGGTGAGTCTCTGGAACAGGTTGTCCAGGGAGGTCATGGATGCCACCTCCCTGGAGGTATTCAAGGCTGGATTTGGATGAGGCCTTCAGCAAGCAAGTCTAGTGGGAGGTGTCCCTGCCCATGATGGGGGGGTTGGAACTAGATGATCTTCAAGGTCCCTTCCAACCTAGGCCATTCTATGATCTTGTTCTGGAATTGGTGTAAAAAATGCAAACGATAGTGAAAAAAGAATTTTGAAAACTTCCTCTCTTGATTCTGGTTCCATTATATTTTTTTGTTTGTCTGTTTGTTTTAGTTTGGTTTTTTTTTGCTTTTATTGTTTTATTTCCAGGGAATGGAAGAATCTGGGCACTTCAGCTGTCTGGCCTGCAAACAACTGGCAAGGTTTCAAATACATGGACATCTTTCCAGTTTTCAAAGAGGCTGTATATGGGTTGGGAAGAGAGCTGATAGATGAGCTTTGGAAATTCTGCCCTGTTGTTCAGATATTTTTCAAGTGTTTGGAGAACAATATGAAAATAAAGGACTGAAAACAGGCAATGGTTACACTTTTCACTCTTCCCCTGGTTGCACAATAAGGACAGTGCTGAGGACAGAGCTGAAAGTTACATTATCGTTGTCGGAGCAGCAGAAGTGTCAACATTGATTTAAGAACAAAGTCACACAGACAATTATATTTGTTCCTGATCCTCCTCTGTGATACTTCAGTCTGTTTACACAGCATTACCCAGACTGACATTTCCTCTGTGTGTCCAAATTAGTTTAATGTAAGACTGCAATGCATGCTGAAGACAGAGAATTACAGCTCATACGCAAGGAATCTGCCAGAAATTCACCATTGCTGCTGATTAGCTTTTATTAACACAGCTAACCACTGAATTCCAACAAAATGTTATTTCAGATCACATTAAACTGGTGATGAGTGCAACATTTCTATTGTTTGGAGCTGACACAGATCCACTGGAAGAGCGATTACCTGCGAGGTGCAGATGTTTGGGGTTTTTTTTCCCAGCAAATCAGGGCACAGAAGGTATTTGTTTTAGGCTCAGTATTCTAGACTCTGAACTGTGTCACGTTGTCCTTTTAAAAAGATATGTTTCCAAAATCAGGAGGGGGAAAAAAAAAAAGTATTCTGGATAATAAATAAATCCTTTCAGCTTCAAAGAGTCCACTGTGGTAAGGATGAATGAAAACACAGAGTTTAGGAATAGGAGGAAAGTGGTTTAAGTAACAAGACTGAATAGCAAAGCCCATCAAAGCCATTAAGGCATAAACCAACTGATTTTAAAAAGTGAGAGTTGAAGATTATTTAGCATGGTGTGGAGGCTTTGCAGAACCCATTTCAAATGAGGATGGAACAAAAGAATGAGCAATTGCAGCTTTAGGGGAGATTTATTTCAGTGGAAGGGAAAACACTTGCTCTCTGATACCAATTAACCAACAAGAGGACGGCGTCACAAGCCCCCGATATTAAAAATGTAAATCCCAAGCCCAAGGGTGCCTGAAATGCAGGTCATACAATTTGAGGAGAGAATGCATAAAGAGATAACGAGCCTTGTATTCAGCCCACATCGGCTGCCTGATTATCTCCTTGCCTGCTGCCTATTCTGCTGGCTTACAATAGGAGAGTGGCAGGAGAGAGGAGCAAGGAGGCTCCCCGGGTGAACCAGCAGCACCTTGGCAAGTGGTCCGAAGTTGATCAACTGCCTGCCACAAAGGTTAGGAAAACAGAAGATTAAAAGCTGATGTGGTGCTAGGAGGCAAATAGGTGAGGGAGAAGTAACATAAAGGGATTGTTGTGTCTTTTTTTACCCTACAACCCTGGGGCTTTGTGTGTGTGGGCTTTAAATCAGTGGATCCCAACAGAGGGCATGACAAGGAGTCTTCGGAGCCTCTTGGAGAGTTAGGAGGCATTTGCTTGCTCTCACAAGGGGTCATCACCTCAGCTGAGACCAGGACATCCAGAAGGAGGGTTTCAGGGTGTCATGAGCAGCATGGGAATCCTGTTGCAGATGTGTGGTTTGCAACTCAAAAGGCAGCACGAGGCAGATGGAGCACAAGGATCCTGGCTGGGAAACTTTGGACCGGCTGCTTGCTGTGTTCAAGGGGGCTGTGGGCTTGAGTGGGACAGCTAAAGCTAAGCATCTTTATTAGTAATGATGCAATTAGGGCCCATGTTGTTCCCCTGAGGGTTTGCCTGAACTGAAAAGCTGTATCTGGAATCTCTCAGGCCTTGGGCTTGAGTCCAAGCGAGGCAACATGGGCTGTTCTGATAATACCAGCTCATTTCCACCTTGTCAGGGCAAGAGGTGAGTGCTGATGGGTAGATGAGCTGAGGTTCCAGCACTAGGAGAGTCACAGCCTTGTTCCCACAGGTTGCTTGGCTTTAGTGTTCAAGGCTAAAAAAGAAAATAAAAGACTTTTAATGTAGTTTCCATGACATTGGTGTGGTCATATAGTAACCATCTGATGGTAGAGGAGAAGGGGTGATATTGCCAACTCCAGAATGTAGCCTGAAACACAAGACTTTGGTCCTGTGAAGAACCTCTGATCACAGAAATGCTATTTTCAAGTGACTGTAGGTGTCTCTTTCAGTATATTAAGTAGATGTGTTGCCTCAAGACAGGGCTGCCTTTGATTTATGGTGAAGAGATTGTGGTTGGAATGAAATGAAAATTCATAGGCAAATGAATCTAAATAAGAATAATTGAAGAGATTCATGGTTCGTTTGCACTCACATTCATCATGCCTATTGTCTGAAGAAATCCTCTGCTTTAAAGCCAATGGCAGAGTGTAATTTACTAACTTTGTGTTGGTGGCATCACAGGATTGTCTGTTCCTGAAGCAGAAATGTTAAGCCTCAGCAGTAATTTTTTTGCAAAATACTGTTACAGAGTTGTAAATGTCATTAAACAATAGACTGAGGTAGTGCTTTGCAACTTCCATATCTGGATTAAAAAAAAAAATTACATGGAATGAAAGGATTCTATTTAAAACCAAAGCCTTGGCACTGGCTTTCCCACTGTCCTGATGCAGTGAGTCACTGTTTAATTTACAGCTGTTTTCCACTTGCTTTAGGCTTTCATCTATAAATGTTATGTCTTCTGTACACTTGTATGTTCTAGTAGAACATAATTCTGTACTGCATCCAATTCAGGTGAGGGACATGGTGCTGCTGGAGCAGGTCCAGAGGAGGCCACAAGGATGATCAAGGGGCTGGAGAACCTCCCCTATGGGGACAGGTTGAGAGAGTTGGGATTGTTCAGCCTGGAGAAAAGAAGGCTCCAGAGAGACTTTAGAGCAGCCTTCAGGTACCTGGAGGAGGCCTATGAGAAAGCTGGGGAGAGACTTTTGACAAGGCATTGTAGTGATAGGATAAGGGGTAATGGATTGAAGCTTGAGGAGGGCAGATTTAGACTGGAGATTAGGAAGAAATTCTTGACAGGGAGGGTAGTGTGACACTGGCACAGGTTGCCCAGGGAGATGGTGGATGCTTGAACACCCTGTAGGTGTTCCAGGCTAGGTTGGATGAGGCCTTAAGCAAGCTGGGCTAGTGGAAGGTGTCCTTGCCCATGGCAGGGGGGTTGGAAGTAAGTGATCTTTAAGGTCCCTTCCAACACAAACCATTCTACAAATCTACAAATCTATGAATTCAAAGGTCCACAGCCCTTCCTCGGGGAATGTTAGAAGTGGATTTTACAGTGCTGCTGGGGAGTCTGAAGTTTGAAAGAGTGGAAGCTCTAAGGAAAGAGGAAGCAGGCACTTTGGTTTCAGCAAGCCTGGCTGCTAAGACTGTGTTGGGTTATAACAATTGTGTTTACCTTTTAAAAAAAGGAAAAAAAAAAAAAAAGAAAAAAGAAGAATTTAATATTTTTGCAGAGTCCATAGGAAGTTAATTTCTAGGATTGAGTAGATTGGATTCCATATTATAACATACTGTGTGAAAGTGAGCCAGAACTGGGATGGTCACTATTTGAATCATGCCTCTACCCCCTCTAAAGTCGTTCTGCACATCAGTAATGTGCCTTAAGGACGTTTTGACCATGTCAAAGGCTGAGGCAGGTGATTCCTCAAGTTGCACTAGGTGAGGTTAGCAGAAACCTCCTCACTGAAAAGGTTCTCAAACGGTGGAAGAGGCTGCCCAGGGAGGTGGTTGAATCCCTGGAGGTGTTTCAAAGAGGCAGAGATGTGGTGCTGAGGGACATGGCTTCACCCCAGATTTGGTAGACTTGGATGATGGTTGGACTCAATGGTCTTGGGGGTCTTTTTCAGCCCAGATGATTCTCTGATTTCAGTTAGCAAGCCGGAGGAGGTTTGTTGGAGGAAAATCACACACTTCAGTCCTCTTCCCTGGATTCTCCCCAGCATGGTAGTGGGATGACAAAGCTTTGAGTGGCAGCTCAAGTGATTAATGATCTCCGTTTAAAGCTCGTAGTTTTCCTATTCTAAAACCACTTTCAGAAAGGTTTCAAACGCTGTAGGCAGTTGGAAGGCTTCGGTTCTTCTCTGTGCCGGCCACTAGAGAGAGCAAGCGGCCAAGGGAAGGCTTTGCTTAAGTGCTGCGAATCGTTTCTGAGTTGAAAAGAATAGAGCCCCCTCAGCCCGGATCAACCTATCGTAGACTCATAGAAAACTAGGGGTTAGAAGGGACCTCCACAGTTCATCGAGTCCAACCCGTCTGCCAAAAGCAGGTTCACTTAGGGCAGGTCACACAGGAACATATCCAGATGAGTCTTGAAAGTCTCCAGAGAAGGAGACCCCACAACCTCTCTGGGCAGCCTGCACCAGGGCTCTGTCACCCTTACAGTAAAGAAGTTTTTCTTCATGTTGAGGTGGAACCTCCTGTGTTCCAGTTTGTACCCCTGGCCCCTTTTCCGTTGATGCCATTGAAAAAAGACTGGACCCTTCTTGCCACCCACCCTTCAGGCAATTGTAAACGTTAATAAGATCTCCTCTCAGTCTTTTTTTTTCCAGATGAAACAGCCCCAGGTCTGGGGCCATGTGATGCCCTGTCCATGTTGACATCTTTTCTTATTCTTAATACAGAGGTGTGGCTTGGAGGCTCTCTCCCCAGTAATTAAATCCTCCTGTTTCACCCACCAAAGCTGAGCAACTGACACCAGTAGATACTCCACCCTCTGATGGAGCAGCACAGTTCAGTTGTTGCAGTGCTCTTAGTACAACACTTTGCTCCTGTGGGCAGAGCTCAAACGAGATCCTAGCAGTCTTCCTGGGAAGGTGTGAGGATTTTGCCAGTGGTCTGCAATCACAGAATCACAGAATGTTAGGGGCTGGAAGGGATCTCCAAAGATCATCCAGTCCAACCCCCCCTGCCAGAGCAGCATCACCTAGAGCAGGTCATGCAGGAACACATCCAGGTGGGTTTTAAATATCTCCAGAGATGGAGACTCCACAACCCTCCTGGGCAGCCTGTGCCAGTGTTCTGTCCCCAGTGAAAAAAAATCTGTCCTCATGTTTCCATACAACTTCTATGCCTCAGCTTCTACCCAGTGCCCCTTCTGCTGTCATTGGACGTCACCCAGCAGAGCCTGGCTCTAGACTCTTGGCACTCACCCTGCACATCTTTATAAACATGAATGGGAGCAGCCCTTAGTCTCCTCTTCTCCAAGCTCCAGAGCCCTCAGCTCCCTCAGGCTCTCCCCATGAGGAAGATGTTCCACTGCCTGCAGCATCTTTGTGGCTCTGTGCTGGACTCTCTCAAGCACTTCCCTGAGGTCCTTCTTGAGCTGAGGGGCCCAGACCTGGACACAATATTCCAGATGTGGCCTCAGCAGGGCAGAGTAGAGGGGGGAAAAAAGTGGTAGAAGGAGTGTCTGAATTTCTGGCAGTGCTGAGGTGACCCACATGGGAATTCTGGAGCAGCTGCGTTTGTTGGTGTTATTACATCTGTGCTAAGCTTCTGTTGTTCACACTCAATGCTGGACAAGGGTTAAAGGGGCCTCCTTTCAGTAGGGCTGATACATTTCAGGGGTGAATGTTCTTGTTCTTACTCACAATCAAGAAGCTGAAGAAGTGGGATGAGAAGTTTAAGGGAATCCTTAAACTAAAAAAAAAAGAAGTTTAAGGGAGCCCCTATTACAAGAGGGATATGGACATGTCCAGTTCTGGGCCCCTCAGTTTAGGAAAGATGTTGAATTGCTGGAGCATGTCCAGAGAAGGGCAACGAGGCTGGGGAGAGGCCTTGAGCACAGCCCTATGAGGAGAGGCTGAGGGAGCTGGGGGTGTTTAGCCTGGAGAAGAGGAGGCTCAGGGCAGACCTCATTGCTCTCTACAACTACCTGAAGGGAGGTTGTAGCCAGGTGGGGGTTGGGCTCTTCTCCCAGGCACCCAGCACCAGAACAAGAGGACACAGTCTCAAGCTGTGCAGGGGAGGTTTAGGCTGGAGGTGAGGAGAAAGTTCTTCACAGAGAGAGTGGTTGGCCATTGGAATGGGCTGCCCAGGGAGGTGGTGGAGTCACCATCCCTGGAGGTGTTCAAGAGGGGATTGGATGTGGCACTTGGTGCCATGGTTTAGATAGTCATGAGGTTTAGGGTGACAGGTTGGACTCGATGATCCTTGAGGTCTCTTCCAACCTTCTTGATTCTATGATTCTATGATTCTATGCTGGAAGGTGTCCAGAGAAGGACCACCAGGATGAGCAGAGGGCTGGAGCACCTCTCCTGTGAGGACAGCCTGAGAGAGTTGGGGCTGTTCAGTCTGGAGAGGAGAAGGCTCTGAGGTGACCTTCTGGTGGCCTTCCAGGATCTGAAGGGGGCTACAAGAAAGCTGGGGAGGGACTTTTTAGGCTATCAGGTAGTGACAGGACTGGGGGGAATGGAACAAAGCTGGAAGTGGGGAGATTCAGAATGGATATGAGGAAGAAGTTCTTCCCCATGAGAGTGGTGAGAGCCTGGAATGGGTTGTCCAGGGAGGTGGTTGAGGCCCCATCCCTGGAGGGGTTTAAGGCCAGGCTGGATGAGGCTCTGGCCAGCCTGATCTGGTGTGAGGTGTCCCTGCCCATGGCAGGGGGGTTGGAACTGGATGCTCCTTGTGGTCCCTTCCAACCCTGACTGATTCTATGATTCTGTGATTCTTCACTCACTGAAATCTTACTGCAGCTGGGATCTCTTCTGAGCACTGACACTGACACCACACTTTCCAAGGGAGTTACCTGAGCAAATAACCAGGCAGGCATGTTAGGGGTGGCTGTAGCCCCATGCAAGAGTGGGCTGTGAAACAAAGGAACTTGCCAGAGCCCGAGCTCCTGTCTCAGAATTGCAGCTGCTGAGGGAAAGGGATTCTCTGCTTCATAAAAAGTGATGTACTGCAATGTGAGTGACTCATCACTGTGGGGATGTTACCACTAACTCCTAATGCAACTCTCCCCTCTGAGGGCAGAATAGCTGGGGCCTGGTTCTGTTCCCATCAGAAATGATGGGAGTTTTGTCAATTATTTCAAGAGAGGCTGGATCAGACCTTGGTTATTTTTATGGGCTAACTGTCCTATGCATCCAGGGCTTCTGACATTACAAAGACTGATGTTTGCAATAAGAGACATATTACCTTGGATATAAATACAGCCACAAGCATCAAAGGCAAAAAAAAAAACCCAAACCCAAACAATATTGAAGCATTTTGAGCCAAGTTTGCCCCTGCTGCAACTCCAGAAACTTAGCAGGATTCCAACAGGGATGACATAGGAGAAATGGACACCAATATGTACTTTTCCTACTGACAGAGCAGTAAATTTCAGTTGTTGCAGTGCTCTTAGTACAGCACATTGTTCCTGTGGGCAGAGCTCAGGTTAGATCCTAGCAGTCTTGCTGGAGAGAAGGTTAGGGAGCAGATCACAGAATCATAGAATCATTGGTCAGGGTTGGAATGGACCACAAGGATCATGTAGTTCCAACCCCCCTGCCATGGGCAGGGACACCTCACACTAGATCAGGCTGGCCCAGAGCCTCAGATCATCTTGAATGTCATCATGCAGCAGGGACAGGACAACCAGGAGATCAGGCCCAGTCATCATGGGGTCATGAGGGGCAGGTTCTGCTTGACTAATCTGATCTGCTTCTATGACAAGGATGGATGAGGGAAAGGTTGTGGGTGTTGTCTGCTTAGGCTTTAGTAAAGCCTTTGACATCATTTCTCAGAGCATTCTCCTGGAGAAACTGGTTGCTCCTGGCTTGGATGGGTGTACACAATGCTGAGTGAAAAACCTGGCAGGGTGGCCAGGCAGGCCCAAAGAGTGGTGGGGAATGGAGCTAAATCCAGTTGGTGGCTGTCAGAAGTGGTGTTTCCCCAGAGCTCAGTGCTGGGGCCATTTCTCCTTAGTGTCTTCATGCATGGTCTGTGTGAGGAGATCAAGGCACCCTCAGTAAATCTGCAGATGACACAAAGATGGGAGGAAGTGTTGGTCTGCTTGAGAGTATAAAGGCTGTACAGAGGGACCTGGGCAGGCTGGACCTGTGCTGAGCTCAGTTGTATGAGATTCAACGAGGCCAAGAGCTGGGTCCTGCACGTGGGTCACAACAACCCCATGAATGCCCCAGGCTTGGGGCAGAGTGGTTGGAAACTGCCCAGCACAGAAAGACCTGGGGGTGCTGATCAGTAGATGGCTGAGGGGCTAGCATGTGCCCAGGTGGACAATAAGGCCAACAGCATCCTGGCCTGGATCAGGAGAAGTGTGACCAGCAGGAGCAGGGAAGTGATTGTCTCCCTGTACTCAGCACCTGGAAGGTCACACCTGGAGTGCTGGGTTCAGCTTTGTCACTCCCAGAAGGACATTGAGGTGCTGGAATGGGTTCAGAGAAGGGCAATGAAGCTGCAGAAGGGTCTGGAGAAGAGGGCTGGGGTGGAGCAGCTGAGGAAATTGGGATTGTTTAGTCTGGAGAAAAGGAGGCTGAGGGGAGACCTTCTTGCTCTCTACAACTACTTGAAAGGAGGTTGGAGCCAGATGGGGGTTGATCTTCTCTACCAAGTAACAAGTGACAGGACAAAAGGAAGTTATACCAGGGGAGGTTTAGGTTGGCTATTAGGAAAAATTTCTTTACTGAAAGCCCTGAAACAGGCTGCCCAGGAAAGTAATTGAGTCACTGTCCCTGGAGTTATTTAAAATAGATGTAGATGTGGTGCTTGGGGACATGGCTTAATGGTTTTGAGCCCTTGAGAAACCTAGTGGAAGGTGTCCATGAAAATGGAATTGGAAGTAGATCCCTTCCAACCCAAACCATTCTATGATTCTGTGATTAATGGTAGGCTTGGCAGGACCTCACCTGGAGTACTGTGTCCAGTTCTGGAGCCCGTATTACAAGAAGGATATGGATGTGCTGGAAGGTGCCCAGAGAAGGGCCTGGAGCTCCTCTCCTATGAGGACAGACTGAAAGAGTTGGGGCTATTCAGTCTGGAGAAGAGGAGGCTCCAAGGAGACCTTACTGTGGCCTTCCAGTATCTTAAGGGGGCTACAAGAAAGCTGGGGAGGGACTTTTTAGGATGTCAGGGAGTGATAGGACTGGGAGGAATGGAACAAAAATAGAAATTGATAGATTCAGACTGGATGTTAGGAAGAAATTCTTCACCATGAGGGTGGTGTGAGACTGGCAGAGGTTGCCCAGGGAGGTGGTGGAAGCCTCATCCCTGGAGGTTTTTGCAGCCAGGCTGGATGTGGCTGTGAGCAACCTGCTGCAGTGTGAGGTGTCCCTGGCCATGGCAGGGGTGTTGGAACTGGATGATCCTTGAGGTCCCTTCCAACCCTGACAGTTCTGTGATGATCTCCAAGGTCTTCTCCATCCCATGCAATTTTATGGTTCTGTAGGAGCAGCATAGCAGTATGAATAGCTGGCAATTGAATAAGCTTTTAATTGTCCTAACCTAACCCTCTGTCTCTCACCCCCAAATTTCCTGCCAGGAAACTTGAGCATTCAGAAGATCAGCCCCCCCCCACACTTGCTGTAAGGGGAACACACTGGTGTGACAATGACTAATACAATGTGACATGGCAGAGGATTCCTTACAGTCCCCATGCATGGGCAACCCAAAAATCCTTACTAAATATGTGCCCATGTTGGAGAAAATTTTCCTGTCCCATGTTTTGCAGTGTCCCACTTTATGGCTTCCACTCCTGCAGTCTCTGAGCAACCCTCACAGGTATCCTTTGAAGTCACAAAATGACAGAATTGTCTGGGTTGAAAGGGACCTCCAAAGGTCATCCAGTCCAACTCCCTCTGCAGTAAGCAGGGACCTCCTCATCTAGATGAGGTTGCCCAGAGCTCTGTGGTTCTTGCTGTGCAAGTAAGCAATCTGAGCATGGACAAGTAGGAGATTCACAGAGGACCTCATCCTAAAGATGTTAAGTCCAGGGGGGGTGAAATTCCCAAGGCTTACACGAGCTGCTGAGCAAAGTCTCTTAGAGGCCACGTGCAGGAAAAGCAAGGGATGGAGCTGTAGCAGAATCCAGCTCAGCTGAACATGGCCAGGCAAGAGATGGAGCAGGATCCAGCTCAGCTGAACATGGCCAGGCAAGGGATGGAGCAGGATCCAGCTCAGCTGAACATGGCCAGGCAAGGGATGGAGCAGAATCCAGCTCAGCTGAACATGGCCAGGCAAGGGATGGAGCAGAATCCAGCTCAGCTGAACATGGCCAGGCAAGGGATGGAGCAGGATCCAGCTCAGCTGAACATGGCCAGGCAAGGGATGGAGCAGAATCCAGCTCAGCTGAACATGGCCAGGCAGAGAGCTGAACAGGGGGACTGACCCTGCCTGATGTTTTGCAGAATCTAGAGCAGAGCTTTCCTGGGTTCAACAATGAGATAGCCTCAAATCTTTTGTCCTCAGAGGTGGGCAGCCTGTGGATTTGAGAATACAGGTGAGTCTCTGCCCAGCTGCTTTAATTCTGAGCAGGCTACAGTGCTGAGTGGAGGAATCATTTCTAAAGCCAATTGCCTGGGTTTTTTTTTTTTTTTTTTTTTTTTTTTTTCCTGGCTGATCTGTAATGAGAGCCTGTGCCAGGAATTTGCAGCTGTATAGAGAGAAATGGTAAATCCTCCTGTGGGTCAGGAAAGCTGAGGTGCAGAGGGCAGTCCTGAGATTTTCAAGCAGCTAAGCCTCTCTTATTTTGAGGGCCCAGTGGAATTTGGGTATGACATCAATTTTGTCAAGCTGCTGTCTGCTCTCCCTGGAGGAGAATGTTATGTCTCCATCCAGATCCTGGCACATCCCTGTTTTCATGGCAGCTATGCCAGCGTTACAAAGTTTTAGTCAAGCATGATGAGACATGACAGGGCACACTTTATTGAATAATAATGCCTGCCTAAGTGCATTTTCCATCTGCCCTGAACTGCAGGGCATTTTGAAGGCATTCCAAAACATGGGTTTGTGTGTCTGCAGCAGTGGGCACCCCGTTACTCTTTACACGTTCTGCACATTAAGGGACAAGAAGCAAATGGATTAATATTAGGGAAAAAAAACAAAACCAAACAACCCAAACCCAAACATAACTGCTGCAGAAATCAGTCCTCAGCAGAAACTGTGCTGACTTTACACTGGGAAGGATTTTTATTTTTTTTTTTTTTGCCTTAGCATTTTTCCCCCCCTCCCTTCTGCATTTTTTAAGCATTCCTATTATTTAAAATGGATCTTTATACACCAGAGGTCTTTAGGAACCTGCAGGAGACGAAAGCCTGTAGCAGCCCATCCGATGCTGACAGTTTAAACCTAAGAAGCTCTGACATTGCTGGGAGTCCTTTTGAAGTGGCTGGAGCTTGAGGAAAATCCAGCTGTTCCAGAAAAGGAGACTTTTCAATTAAACAACATCTCCCTTTCGATCAAAGATAGATTCTTAAAGACTTTCAAATTGGCTTTACGCTGTTGGTATTAAGCAAGGACTGGATTTCACCTCTTGCCTTTGGGCTTTATGCCAGCTGGTTAGCAGACTGGAACCAGAGGGATGGGTTATTTCTTTGAGTGGAGGGAGAGGAACTGGCTGCAGGATTGAGCTTATTAAATTGTTTTGGTCTGCTTTGACTCAAGCTGGCAGGTAGGCTCACAGCTGAGAGAACTGCACCGGCAGAGCAGCCTCTTTCAAACATGGGCTGTCTCCTGGTGTTTCCAAGCTCCTGCCTGAGCTCAATCCTCCCTCCTCCCTGCCAGGTACACAGGCCCTTTTATTTTCTTACCCCCCCAGTTTGGTGTCTCTTCTCCAACTTCCTTTCAGCTCTGTGTATGTTTTACTGTGTTGCAAACCCATTAACGTTTCTGCTATAGGCAGCTGAGCCAACTCCTCTCTTACCCATCCACTGTCTGTTAAGGAACCATGTAAAAGGAGGTAGCACACCTCTAAGCCACTTTTTTTTTTGGTGTTTCTCTATCTGTCTGCCTTGAAGATATCTATGTAAATGTTTCCATAGAGGGGCATTGAAGTGGAGCTGCTTCTTCCCTGTAACTGAAGGACAGAAGGATTTTTCCTTGCATTTTCTCCCGACTCCTCACCACCTATTTTGCTGATGTCTCCTGGTACTCTCTATTTCATGAAATGGGTTGGGTTGGAAGGGACCTTAAAGCTCATCCAGTTCCAACCCCCCTGTCATGGGCAGGGACACCTCCCCCCAGCCCAGCTTGCTCAAGGCCTCATCCAACCTGGCCTGGAACACCTCCAGGGAGGGAACATCCACGATTTCCCTGGCCAACCTGTGACAGTCTCTCACCACCCTTACTGGAAAGAATTTTTTCCTAATCTCCAGTCTCAATCTGCCCTCCTCAAGCTTCAATCCATTCCCTCTCATCCTGTCACTCCCAGCCCTTGTTCAAAGTCCCTCCCCAGCTCTTCTTGTAGCCTCCTTCAGGTCCAGGAAGGCTGCTCTAAGGTCTCCCTGCAGCCTTCTCTTCTCCAGGCTGAACAGCCCCAACTCTCCCAGCCTGTGCCCATACGGGAGGTTCTCCAGCCCTCTGAGCATCTTGATGGCCTCCTCTGGACCCACTCCAACAGCTGGATGTCCTGTTGGAGTGAACAGTACAAGTGACTGAATGATTCCTTCAGCTTGGTACAGACCCAGGCTACCCAAAAGGCCAGCTTTTCTTTTCTTTTCTTTTCTTTTCTTTTCTTTTCTTTTCTTTTCTTTTCTTTTCTTTTCTTTTCTTTTCTTTTCTTTTCTTTTCTTTTCTTTTCTTTTCTTTTCTTTTCTTTTCTTTTCTTTTCTTTTCTTTTCTTTTCTTTTCTCTTTTCTTTTCTTTTCTCTTTTCTTTTCTTTTCTTTTCTTTTCTTTTCTTTTCTTTTCTTTTCTTTTCTTTTCTTTTCTTTTCTTTTCTTTTCTTTTCTTTTCTTTTCTTTTCTTTTCTTTTCTTTTCTTTTCTTTTCTTTTCTTTTCTTTTCCTTTCTTTCCTTTCCTTTTCCTTTCTTTCCTTTCCTTTCCTTTCCTTTCCTTTCCTTTCCTTTCCTTTCCTTTCCTTTCCTTTCCTTTCCTTTCCTTTCCTTTCCTTTCCTTTCCTTTCCTTTCCTTTCCTTTCCTTTCCTTTCCTTTCCTTTCCTTTCCTTTCCTTTCCTTTCCTTTCCTTTCCTTTCCTTCCTTTCTTCTTTTCTTTTCTTTTCTTTTCTTTTCTTTTCTTTTCTTTTCTTTTCTTTTCTTTTCTTTTCTTTTCTTTTCTTTTCTTTTCTTTTCTTTTCTTTTCTTTTCTTTTCTTTTCTTTTCTTTTCTTTTCTTTCTTTTCTTTTCTCTTTTCTTTTCTTTTCTTTTCTTTTCTTTTTCTTTTCTTTTCTTTTCTTTTCTTTTCTTTTCTTTTCTTTTCTTTTCTTTTCTTTTCTTTTCTTTTCTTTTCTTTTCTTTTCTTTTCTTTTCTTTTCTTTTCTTTTCTTTTCTTTTCTTTTCTTTTCTTTTCTTTTTTTCTTTTTGGAGGCCTCTTCCAGCAGGATTTTCTGGGAAGATCACATTCTGGTTTTCCCATGCTTGGTATTTGTGTTCTTATCTCTCTGTCTCCTCAGGGAGTGCTCATCCCACAAGTATTGTACTGCGAAAGAATTGCTCCTGAACTGAATATGGAAGGCTCATTTCCTGCCATCTAATAGAGGGGTCCTGCCTTCCTTCTGCCTTACAGACCCCTAAGCCCAACAAAGGGAAGCTATCACTTTACATGCAGATATATCATTGTCCTTTTCAGACAGTGGCACAACTCACTGGGGGTCCATTTCATAGCTGCATCTGGGCTGCTGGCCCCTCTGATTTACAATAAAGGTCCCTGAACAGTTTGCTTAGGTACTCAGTTCCATCCCTTAAGCTGAGACTTCAGCCTTGTTAGTCTTTCAGTTAGGTCTTGACAAGAAAGTTTGTCAGAAGTCTGGGCATCTCTGAGAGGTTTAGTATGCTCCATGTGCTTTAGAGCTTTTTATGACAGAGGCTGGAGTGGGGAAAGCCATCCTGAATTTGTCTGCATCCACAGAAGTGTGAGTGTTCAGGGGGCTGCTTCCCTGCTGTGGTCACACACACAACCAGTTCCTTCAGCATTATGGGCAGTTTTGTAGACAGTTTGTGATCCTTGTATGAAACTCAATGAATTGTTTCAGGCTCAGGGTTCTTGGCTGCCTTTCATTAGCCTGTATCCAGCATCACAGTCTCACAGTCTCACAGTATATCAGAGGTTGGAAGGGACCTCCAGAGATCATCAGGTCCAACCCCCCCTGCCAGAGCAGGAGCACTTAGGGCAGTCTGCACAGGAATACATCCAGGTGGGCTTGGAAAATCTCCAGAGAAGAAGACTCCACAACCCCCCTGGGCAGCCTGCTCCAGGGCTCTGTCACCCTCACTGTACAGAAGTTTCTCCTCATGTTGAGATGAAATCTTCTATATTCAAGTTTGAACCCATTGTTCCTTGGCTTATCACTGTGCACCACCCAACAGAGCCTGGCCCCCTCCCCTTGACACCCACCCCTCAGCTATTGAGAGACATTGATCAGATCCCTCTCAGCCTTCTCCTCTCCACACTAAACAGCCCCAGGGCTCTCAGTCTCTCTTCACAGGGGAGATGCTCAAGTCCCCAAATCATCCTCCTGGCTCTCCCTTGGACTCTCTCCAGCAGGTCTCTGTCTCTCCTGACCTGGGGAGCCCAGAACTGGACACAGCATTCCAGGGGTGGTCTCAGCAGGGCAGAGCAGAGGGGCAGCAGAACCTCCCCAGCCCTGCTGGACACCTTTCTTGCTGCCCCCCAGGATGCCATTGGCTCTCTTGGCCACAAGGGCACATTGCTGTTTCATGCAGGACTTGCTGCCCACCAGCACTCCAAGGTCTTCCTCCATGGAGCTGCTCTCCAGCAGGGCAGCCTCTAACCTGTCCTGGTGCCTGGTGTTATTCCTCCCCATATGCAGGACCCTGCCCTTGTCCTTACTGAACTCCATGAGGTTTGCCTGCCCCCAGCTCTCAGCCTGTCCAGGTCACATTGGATGGCAGCACAGCCTGACAGGTGTCAGCCACCCCCCAGTTTTGTACCCTCAGGAACTTGCTCTCTGTGCCCTCACCCAGGTCATTGATAAAGATATTGAACGAAACTGGACCCAGTACTGATCTCTGGGGGACACCACTTGCCACAGGCCTCCAAGTGGTCTCTGTGCCATTGATGCTGACCCTCTGAACTCTGTTGTGGAGCCAGTTTTCAATCCACCTCACTGACAGCCATCTATGCCACATCTCCTGAGCTTTTCTATGAGGATGTTATGGGAGACAGTATCAAAAGCTTTGCTGAAGTCAAGATATTTGACATCCACTGCTCTGCCCTCATCTACCCACTTGGTCATAGCTTCCTAGTGCTTGAATGACCATTTTCCCAGCTCTTGCCTATGAGGACCTCACCTTCCTAAGGTGAGCCAGACACAGAAATAAAAACATCTTGGGGAAATTCTGTAAAGTTACCAGTCCAGAAGTGAGTCAGGATCTGCTTGATTTGAGGAAGGCTTTTTGTTCCTCCAGACAGGGGGAGATCAGGATCTGAGTGTTACATCAGATCTTGGCTTGACTCGATGGAAAGATCTGGTAGCAGTGCTGTGTGCCCAGAGTACATCAGCAAAGGAGAGGGACAGCCCACAAAGCTCTTGCAGAAATCAAGAATATGCTGAACATGCTTTAATCCTTCTTTTGCCTTAGCTGCAGCCCTTGACAGGATGGTTTGTCAGTGCACAGTTGCTGGTGACATTTGTTACAGTGTCCACAGAAGGGTCATGAGGATGAGCAGAGGGCTGGAGCACCTCTCTTATGAGGACAGAGAGTTTGGGCTGTTCAGTCTGGAGAAGAGAAGGCTCCAAGGAGAGCTTCTTGTGGCCTTCCAGTATCTTAAGGGGGCTCCAAGAAAGCTGGGGAGGGACTTTTAGGGTGTCAGGTAATGATAGGACTGGGTGAATGGAACAAAAATAGAAATTGATAGATTCAGATTGGATGTTAGGAAGAAATTCTTCACCATGAGGGTGGTGAGAGCCTGGCAGAGGTTGCCCAGGGAGGTGGTGGAAGCCTCATCCCTGGAGGTTTTTGCAGCCAGGCTGGATGTGGCTGTGAGCAACCTGCTGTAGTGTGAGGTGTCCCTGCCCAGGGCAGGGGTGTTGGAACTGGATGAGCCTTGAGGTCCCTTCCAACCCTGACAATTCTATGATGATTCTATGAAGGGAGGGGTACAAAGCCTCTGTGAGCAGGGAGGAATCCAGAAGAAATTTCAAAGCAATTCAAATCCTTCCATAGGGGTTGCAGCATGAGGGGTCTGACATACCCAATGCACTTGCTGGAAAACCCTAGACACAAATCTTGGCAACAGAGCTGGCACTGCAGCTAGGATTTATCTCACATGTTGTCCTGGTTTTGCTGGGGCAGAAGCCCAGGCCAGCCATGGGGTGGAGGCCATCAGCAGCTGTGGGCCAGCCAGCACAGCTGATCTGAATAGGCTGCAGGTGTAGCTCATACCATAATTACCACACCCAGTGTAAAGGGGGAAGCTGAAGAAGAGGTCAGTTCTTGCTAGAACCTTCTTCTGGGCTTCCTCCTTCTCTGAAGGACTACCTCTCTCAAGGAGTTTTGACTGTTGCACCTTTGCTGGGTAAGTGTCACTTTATCTCTCTTGTGTTGGCATGGGGATTAGTTTGGCTGTTTCATTAAATCTGGTTTTTTTTGGACCTGGAGGTCCTCTCTGTTTTTTCTAACTCCCCTTCTCTGCTGGTGATTATGACTGCTACAGTTTAGCTCTGGATAAGGACTAAATGTAAGCCTTTGCTGATGTGTGAAAGGGTAGAGGAGACTCCACAAAGAGGGGGAAAATGTTTGGGAAAAAAAGTTACGGTTATCCTTGTGTTGGATGTTAAAAGTGACAGGCAAAAAAGGGTTTTCAGTTACACTTATTCAGAAGGGAGAATCCCTTTTGGGGGGCTCTAATGAGAGCTAGGAAATACAAAAAAAAAAAAAAAAAGGTAAAGGTGTAGAAGCCATCTTAAACCCTTATGTTGCTGCTTCTGGAGCTCTTCCTCCAAACAGATCTCTTTGGGTTTATATTTGCTTCTTTTTAGTTCCTAGGTAATGGAGGCACATCTGACTTGAGGGGTTGAGTTCTGAAAACTCTTTTGTGGGTGAAAACAATGGCTTATGGTGGGGGCATCCACTCCAGCCCTTCTAGTGAAAAGCTGTTGTGTCCAAGGTTTTGCAGGCAGCTGTGAGAGCTAAAAATAATCCAGAATTTTTTTCCTCAGTGTTACAGCTCCACCTGCAAAAGGCATCTCATGTGTTGTATCTCTTCTCTGCTTGGAGAAGAGAAGGCTCTGGGGGGTGACCTAATAGCAGCCTTGCAGTATCTGAAGGGAGCTACAAGAAGGCTGCAGAGGGACTGTTTCCAAAAGCCTGCAGGGACAGGACCTGAGGCAATGGTTTGAAACTAGAGCAGAGCAGATTGTGATTGGATGTGAGGAACAGGTTCCTGCACCAGGAGGCTGCTGGAACGCTGCAACAGATTGCCCAGAGAGGTATCCCTGGATGTTGGAGGGCAGGCTTGACAAGGTTCTGAGCAGCCTGGTCTAGTGGAGAATGTCCCTGCTGACTTGTAGGAGAGTTGGACTAGATGACCTTTGGGAAGTTCCTTCCAGCCCAAACCGCTGTAGGGTTGTCCCCAGTCAATTAAAGGTAAAGCCAGATGGATTGGTTTGAAGTAAATTTGGTTCATCAGTAAATTTGCAGATGACACCAAGATGGGAGCAGGTGTTGATCTGTTAGAAGGTAGAAGGGCTCTGCAGAGGGACCTTGACAGGCTGGACAGATGGGCAGAGTCCAACATGATGGCATTCAACAAGTCCAAGTGCCAGGTTCTGCACTTTGGCCACAACAACCCCATGCAGAGCTACAGGCTGGGGACAGAGTGGTTGAGAGCAGCCAGGTGGAAAGGGACCTGGGGGTACTGGTTGACAGCAGCTGAACATGAGCCAGCAGTGTGCCCAGGTGGCCAAGAGAGCCAATGACATCCTGGCCTGCATCAGGCATAGTGTGGCCAGCAGGAGCAGGGAGGTCATTGTACTCCTGTACACAGCACTGCTTAGGCCACACCTTGAGTACTGTGTCCAGTTCTGGGCCCCTCAGTTTAGGAAAGATGTTGAATTGCTGGAGCATGTCCAGAGAAGGGCAACGAGGCTGGGGAGAGGCCTTGAGCACAGCCCTATGAGGAGAGGCTGAGTGAGCTGGGACTGTTTAGCCTGGAGAAGAGGAGGCTCAGGGGAGACCTCATTGCTGTCTACAACTACCTGAAGGGAGGTTGTAGCCAGGTGGGGGTTGGGCTCTGCTCCCAGGCAACCAGCACCAGAACAAGAGGACACAGTCTCAAGCTGCGCCAGGGGAGGTTTAGGCTGGAGGTGAGGAGAAAGTTCTTCACAGAGAGAGTGGTTGGCCATTGGAATGGGCTGCCCAGGGAGGTGGTGGAGTCACCATCCCTGGAGGTGTTCAAGAGGGGATTGGACGTGGCACTTGGTGCAATGGTTTAGATAGTCATGAGGTTTAGGGTGACAGGTTGGACTCAATGATCTTTGAGGTCTCTTCCAACCTTCTTGATTCTATGATTCTAAGTGGGAGTGGTACCAATGATCAGTTTGTTGATGGTTGGGTTAACAAATGACAGCTGGAAATGAAACAAACTTCTCTGAAGTGTGTGCGGAGGCTGCTTCCAGACAGGAGGATTTCGTATCTTGAAGGCTACACAGAAAAATGCTTTGGAGAAGTTGTTTGCAGTTAATGCTTTTCCTGTCCTGCAGAGTTTCATGGCTGTTTGAACTATGCAACTACTTGGATGGCAAAGGTTCAGTGAGGAGAATGTTCGAAGTTTTGCCTCACTGAGGAGTTTTCAGGCTTGGAGTGTTGCTGAATTGAGGTAGGTGGTGAGGAGGGCAGGCTGAATGTATGTGGGATGGGGTTTGGAGGCAAGGTGGATTTGGCAGTAGACATAAGGAATTGCATTTTGTCTTAGGGAAAGACAGGAGGTGAGCAGAGATGGGTAGAGTAGTTCCAAGCTCACAAGGGAATAGGAAGGCAAGGGTCAAGCAGCTGCTGGAAGACAAAATGAACACCATGAACTTGACCAGATGGTTTGAGCTGAGCAACCTGACTTGACTGGATGCAGACTTAGGGAGAGCTTCATGGTACCAAGACCAAGTTCTGGGTCCTACACTTTGGTCATAACAACCCTGAGCAGTACTACAGGCTCTGGCCAGCCTGATCTAGTGTGAGGTGTCCCTGCCCATGGCAGGGGGGTTGGAACTAGATGATCCTTGTGGTCCCTTCCAACCCTGACGGAGTCTGTGGTGGAGGTGTGATGACCTTTGAGTCATAGAATCCTTGAGTCTAGCAGGGTCTGGTGCTAGGCCATGTCCTGTGTATGAAGCATTTTTAGAAGGCACAGTGTCATGGATTTCATCTTCCCCTTGCTACATAATGGTGTTTGTGGTTACTTACTCAGCCATCACAGGAGCTTTTGCTTTGGGAATATAATCACCTACTAATGCGGTTTATTACCTTGCATATTTCTCTGCCAAGAACTTTATACCTTAAATAGAGGCTTTGGAGTAATAACTCCTAATTTCCTCAACTTCATTGTTAATTTCCACAGTTCCTACCTCAAGCATTTAAACTCTAAGCTCTCCATGAGTCCCTAGATTGTTTCATCTTAATGACTGTGTAAATCCAGAATTTTTATTCTGCATATTTTAATCCTTTAAGGGGCATGAGTCACAGAATCAGGCAGGGTTGGAAGGGACCACAAGGATCATCCAGTTCCAACCCCCCTGCCATGGGCAGGGACACCTCACACTAGATCAGGCTGGCAGAGCCTCATCCAGCCTGGCCTTAAACACCTCCAGGGATGGGGCCTCAACCACCTCCCTGGACAACCCATTCCAGGCTCTCACCACTCTGATGGGGAAGAACTACTTCCTCACATCCAGTCTGAATCTCCCCACTTCCAGCTTTGTTCCGTTCCCCCTAGTCCTGTCAATACCTGATATCCCCAAAAAGTCCCTCTCCAGCTTACTTGGAGCACCCTTCAGATCCTGGAAGGCCACAAGAAGGTCACCTTGGAGCTTTCTCTTCTTCTTGTGTCTCTGCTCCATGCTGTTTGAGGTGCCCTGCAGGGAACCTCAACTGGAGTCCTCTGTGGAGAAATGATTCCACTGCATAGATGTTGGTGTCCTAAAACAAAAAAAGTCCTTTTCACAACACCCAGCTGCTCTGGGAGGTCAAGGCTTCAAGTGTCCCATAGCAGAACAGAATCACAATCACAGAATGCTGGGTTGGAAGGGAGTCCAAGGATCATCTGGTCCAACCATGTAGCAGTACGTAAAGGCTGGCTACCAAGAGAATTGGAGGCTCCCTTTTTACAGGGAGTCCCATGGAAAAGACAAGGAAGTTACTCCTGGGGAGATTCAGATTGGGGTCCAGAAGGAAAGTGTTCACCCTGAGAACAGGAGCAAGACACCTCATGAAGTGGTCATGTAGAGACCAGAGGGTTGAAGCAATGGGAACAGTGCCAGTATCTGCCCATGCTGGGGACTGACCCTGTACAGTAGAAAGAAATCCTCTGCCCCTTCCACTTAATTTCCTCACCAGCCTTTGAGGCTAAAGGTAAATAGGGAGCTTTTGCTGAGCTGTTTTTTCATGTCCCTGAGGAAATACAACTATTTTTCTTTTTACATGGCTTTTATCACATCTTACTTCTGCGATTCTTTACCCTAGAATCCATGTGTTCATTACCGCTTGGCGTGCCAGAGACAGAAGGGATGCCAGCTCCATGCTGTCATCAGCTGTACCACCAGCCTTGACATCCTGGAATCACTCACAGGAGTTTGTTTCATCTAACTCTAAATGTTGCCACAATAGTCTTGTTTGTTGTGAGAAACCCTGGGAGGCTTCCTGAAGAGTGAGGGAGGTGAAATGCCTGCAGGATCCCCAAAACTTCCTGTGCTGTTCTGCAACATTTTGACATCTCAGGTCCTGCAGCAGCAATGTTCTGCTCTGTGTCACAGTAGAGAGCTTTGCATGAAGAGGTTGGGATACGGCCACACCCTCCATGGCAGCAAATCTGTGGCAAGGAGCTACAGGGATGTGTGCCTCTGAGTGGGTGTCTTGCACAGACCTGCTGAAAGCCCTTGAGTTGTGAAGAGCAGAAGATGGAGCTGCAGCTTTTCCACCACCTTGCAGCTTTTGCTACCTCCAGAATGGGAAGGCCCAATGCTGCCCACCTTTATGACCAGGTGGATGAAATTTGCTAGACCAGCCCCAAGAGACCCTGGTTATCAGAGAACTCTCCTTACAAAGTTTTTTTTGTGTGTTTGGGGTTTGTGTTTCTTGTTTTGTTTTTAACTCCCCTGGTTTCTGGGACAGATCTCAGGCCCCTGCTCCTGCCTTCTTTTCTTTGCTTTTCATGCACAGGATCTTTGTGAGAGAGACACTGACTTCTTGCCTGCTGAAAGGGAAACTGATCCACTGGCTCTAGTTGTGCCTTCCAGTTCTGTGTGGACAAGTGAGCAGAAACAGCTGGCACTGGCAGAACATGGGACCTAACCTGCCTGCTTTTCTTTTTCCTGCTTAATTATCCTGTTTAGTTGCACAGATGCCACTTGGTGGCCTTGTCCTGTCCTGAGCTGGCCTTGTTTTAGCGGGTGGGCTTCTGAGCTGTCTGTAGCATGTGCAGCTTGTTAAACCATTTGGAGATGCTTCTCTGTGAAAGGCAACTGATGAAACAAGCCAGGGCTTGCCAAGTTGTGGTATGCCTATCACAAGCCTCTCAGGAGTCAGTTGTGCAGAGCAGTGTCTGACTTCAGTGCTACTACTCCTTGTTAGGTCATGCAGCCACCCCATCTGACTCCCCAGACACAGAGCTCCCTGTAAAGAATGAAAATTCCACATCCCAATGATTTTGTAAGGTATTTTCCCTAGATTCCAGTTCAGCACAAAATGCAGTGTAATCATTTGTGTCTTCAGTGCATCTCTCCAGGATTTGTTCTTTGCAGCTACTCAAAAAAATGTGGGTTTTTTTTTTTTTTGTTTGCTTGTTTTTTGTCTCAGTTATATGTATTGGTTATAAGGGTCAAAGTCCTGCTTTTCTTGTGAAGTAGCACAATTCAGGGCAGTTGCATGGATGGAGATGAGGTTACTTTGGCTCTTTCTATGTGTCTTGTTTTTTCCCCAGTGAGATTATAATTTACTTCTCTAAGTTACGAGTTCTCAATCTCCCTAAAAAAAAGTCACTCCTACTGTGCAAAAGGAAAAATGAAATGGAGCTGAAATATGCTGGATCACAGCAAAATTCACTGGGAATGATTTTCTTCTAAATAAGTTGCATATGTGATTCCCTGTTTAGCATTCAGAGTGTGGAGCAGAGGCTGCTTTCAGAAAGGAACTCCTGTTCAGCAGAGATAGATTTACACACACTGCCTGTGACTGCTTTCATTGTAGTCTCATTGTATACCAGCTCAAATCAGGGACTGTTGGTACATGTTTTGGAGCTAATTTGACACTGAGGTAAACAAATCAAAGTGTGTTTATGGAATAATTAGACCAGATTCTCAGTATTGTGCTGATGAAATTTTGTCGCTGCCGTTGAAGTGCTCTTCTGTGGTTTGAGCTGGGTGGTTTACACAACTCCTTAACAACACAAAGAAAACTCTCAGGGTTATAGCATTGTGAGGCTAAAACCTTGCTTTGCCCAGCAGCCTCAGAACAATTGTTCTTAGGATGGTTTAGGTTGGAAGCTCATCCAGTTCCAATGCCCCTGCTGTGGGCAAGGACACCTCCCACCAGCACAGCTTGCTCAAGGCTTCATCTAACCTCCCCTTGAACACCTCCAGGGAGGGGGCAGCCACAGCCTTCCTGGGCAACCTGTGCCAGTGTCTCACCAGCCTCACTGCCAACAATTTGCTCCTAATCTCCAGTCTCAATCAGCTCTCCTCAACCTTCAATCCATTCCCTCTCATCCTGTCGCTACAAGCTCTTGTCAAAAGTCCCTTTCAGGCCTTTTTCTTAGCCCCCTTCAGGTACTGGAAGGCTGCTATAAGGTCTCCCCAAAGCCTTCTCTGTTCCTGTATAAATCATCACCAGTGGTGTTTCTTGGCTTTGTATTTATGATTCCGGAAGCATAAGCAGGTACATTAGTGAGTTTAAAGGGTTGGAAAAGATATTGCCAAGATTTATTTTCACCCAGCTGAAAAATCAAAGAACAGCAACAGGCTCAAACTTCCTGTCAGTATCCTCTGTATTTTTTTTCTACAGGGTAGAAACCTGATACTTTGACACAAATAATCATTAGTACACGGGCAAACTGCCACAATTCCATAGATTCATAGCATTGATTGGGTTGGAAAGGACCTTAAAGCTCATCCACTTCCAACCCTTTGCCCATGGGCAGGCACACCTCCCACCAGCCCAGGTTGCTCACGGCTTCATCCAACCTGGCCTTGAACACCTCCAGGGAGGAGGCAGCCACAGCCTCCCTGGGCAGCCTGTGCCAGTCTCTCACCACCCTCCCTGTCAAGAATTTCTTCCTGATCTCCAGTCTCAATCTGCCCTCCTCAAGCTTCAATCCATTCCCTCTCATCCTATCACTCCAAGCCCTTGTGAGAAGTCCCTTCCCCAGCTTTTCTTGCAGGCCCCCTTCAGGTACTGATAGGCTGCTCTAAGGTGTCTGTGGCACCTTCTCTTCTCCCAGGTGAACAGCCTCCACATCTCCTCTGATGTGTTCCAGTCATATTGTGTGGTTTTTGCATCCTTGAAGCACAAGTAACTGTGAAGAGAGGCTAAACTGAGAGCCAGGTGAAGATTTTTATACCCACACATGTGCATAGAACTGTGCTTGAGGAAACGATGGTCTAGACTGGCCCAAAGGTGGGAATAGACTTGTTGGGTTTGGTTTCCAAATCAAAGAGACCACCCATTATTTTCATTCTTCTCTCCTATGGTTCATGATATCATTTGTCACTCTTTTTCTTGCTTCTCTCAAATACAAGGCAGCTGCTTTTGGTCAGTTTGAACCTAACTGTAAAGGACACATGTGTGAGTTGAGTCTGGAGGGCTTAGCTCTTCTCAGAAGTTTTCAGAAAGCTTTCCTTTCATGCATGCTAAAAAAAGCTCTGCATAATTCTGAGGTTTCCTTACCTTTGTGGTAGGAGAAGCTGTTAAGGGAAAGAATCATAGAATCATTAAGGTTGGAAATGACCTCTAAGATCACAGAATTATTGAGGCTGGAATAAACTTCTGAGATCGAGTCCAGCCTATGACCTAACACCACCATATTGGCTAGACCATCAAGTCCAACCTTCTACCCAACATCTCTGTGTCCTGGAGGTGTAAATAACAACAGGAACAAAAAGAGGCAGAAGAGTAAAGAATTAGAGGTGGAGTCAGAGGAGCATAATTTTTTTTTTTTCGAGGGAGAAGATCTTTAAGATGGATCAAGTCCAAGCATCCAGCTCTACCAAGTCTGGTGCTAAACCATGTCCTTCAGCACACCTCTGCCTCTTTGAAACACCTCCAGGGATGGGGATTCAGGCACCTCCCTGAGGAAGCCTGCTCCAGGCTTTGAGAACCCTTCTTGAAACCAAGGAGAAGTTTGCCATAAACTTGAGTAGATTCATCCCCTCCACCACAAGTTGCTCTCTCAGTGGCTGCCTACCTGTACTGTATCCTTTGATCTCTTCAAGATACTTTTTCCTCCCTTTATTTTAGTGAAAGAATGCTGACAGTAAATATCTGCTGATGGCAGTTCATCTCCTAAAATGACAGAATTGCTTCAGGAAGAGGTTCTTGAGTGCCTCAAGTTTGGGGGGAAAAAAATCCCCACCTTTGGGTGATGTTTTGTGTGCATCAGCAGGGAAGCTTTATCTGGAAGACAAACTCACAAGTGGTGAGTTTTTTTTCTCTCTGTGTGCCTGTTCTGTGGATCTAGGATTCCTGTGTCTCCAGAGTATCTTTTTCAACACTGGACTTTTCTACTCCAGAAAATGATGTGCCCAGTTGTATGCTCAGGGCTTCTTATGTTGGCAGTCCATGGTGCCAGGGACTGAGCTTTCTGCAAGCAGCCAGAATCTTGCCTGTTCCTTAAGATGGTGTCCTTCTCATAGAATTGTTTTGATTGGAGTCAATGTCCCTAACAATCTCTTACAACCTTCAACCTAAGACCAACAAGGCCATTAAACCATGTCCTGAAGCGCCTCATCCACACATTCCTCGAATGCTTACAGTGATGGTGACTCCACCACCTCCCTGGGCAGCCTCTTCCAATCCCTGACTTTCAGCAAAGAAATATTTCCTCATCTCCAACCTAAACCTCCCCTGCAATGATTTCAGGCCATTTCCTCTCTTTCCATTACCTGATACTAGGGAGAAGAGACCAACCCCCACCATGCTCCTTTCAGGGAGTTGGAGAAACCATTGAGGTCTCCCTTGAGGCTTCTCTTTTCCAGGCTGCTAAACCAACCCCAGTTCCCTCAGTTGCTCCTCATAAGACCTCTTCTCCTCTTCAGCTGCATTGCCCTTCTGTGATGGGGCTCTAGGAGGTACCCCAGCATGCAGCAGTGGACACAAGTCCACTGTTTAAATGTTGCAGGTCTGATTCTCATTTACCTGAAAGCCCTTTCCCAAGTGCATTCAGGTGAGTGTCCAAGCACCCAGGTAGCTAATTGTTTAGAGTTTCTCCCACCTGTAGCATCTGGAGCCTAGCTTTGCTTCAGTTCCTCCCTTGCCAGGAGGTTGGAAAGCACACCTCATGCAGGCTTTTCCTGCATGTGGCAAGTTTTTAGTGTGATAAAGAGTAATTAACAAGGCTTAAGAGACTGTTAAGTCCCTTTCCCTTTTTTGGAGTAGAGAAGCTATTAACCCAGATCTGGAATCTCCTGTGGTGTTTACTTAGTTTATGTAAGATGATATATATATATGTATGTATATATAAAAAAATCAATATCTAATTTTTCTATTACACTTCATCACTGCATCTTCCTAGCCCTTCCAAATCATACCCTATTGATTCTACCTGTAATGACTTAGAAATTTCCAGTGATTTGTTTGTGGAGAAAGAATAGGCCTGCTATGGATTATATTTTCTTTCCCCTTTCTCCCCGTGCTGGTTTCAACGCTGATGGCGTAGTTGGGCGAATTAATGAAACAAAAATAGCTTTGCCAATAAGCAGAAGGGAAGCCACTTCCAATGCTTGCTCTGTAACCACTGCCTTCTGCACAAAATTAGTTGGTGGGATTAAAGAACATCTTCCTCTTTTATCCTGTGCTTGAGTACTTGATCACAGAGGCATAGTTTAATCCGAGCATCGATAGCACCTCATCAATTCAGTCAGATGCAGCTGTCAGAGTGGACTTTTGGTTTGTTTAGAGCTTTTGAGACTTATCCTTTTTCTTTTTTTAAGGTCATAGAATATTTTCTTTGATTTTTGATGCTGAAACCTTCCTTCTAAACTCAGGAAACATCTGTTGAGATTTTTAATGGGCTGACTTTTCTACTTTGTTTTTTTCCCCTCGCCTCGAGATCGGAGTTGGTCCTTGCAAATCTTTGGGTTTGAACAACAGGATAAAAGGACAAGACATGTCTTCCTTAAATAGTGATAAGCCCTGTGCTAGGTCAGCAAGTGATCAAACTAATTAAAATAGAGCAGCAGGCAGTGCAAGTTGTGTTTCAGCAGGGTTTCTGGGGGCTGTGGTGTCGAATTTGTTTTGTTTCACGTCGGCATTAGCGGTTTCCCTCTGCCGAGGATCCGAGTGGCAGACTCAGGAGAGCTTTCAAATAATGAGCCCAGAGTGATGGAACTGAGTGGTGGTGGAACAGAAAGGCATCTAGCCTGTCTTCTTAAGCTTTGGAGTGCTGTGGTGGGTTGAAAATTCTGCCCCCCCCCTGCCCCCTCCAACATTAACTTTGCCAGCCCAACTCAGTTGGAAGCAAATGGAAGCTGTATTTACAAACAAAACTACAATCTACAACAGGATGCAATAAACATGTACTGAATATACAATATTTACAGATATGTACAATTAACAAGCAGCACTAGCACCCTCCTGGTCAAAGACCGGGGAGCTGCAACAGCTTCTCTCTCCCTGCCTCCCCCTTCCCCCCCTGACAAGAGACAGACGCAGGGATATTAGACTTAGCCAAAACAGAAGCGCTGCAGCCAAGGTCAGTTAAGCCAGTTAGTCTCTCCCACGGTAAAGAAGGGAGAAGAGAGAGAAATTGTGTTGGGAACCAAATCTTATGGCAGATATCTCCTATGAGGACAGACTTGAAAGAGTTGGAGCTATTCAGTCTGGAGAAGAGAAGACCTTCTTGTAACCTTCCAGTATCTGAAGGGGGCTCCAAGAAAGCTGGGGAGGGACTTTTGAGGGTGTCAGGGAGTGATAGGACTGGGGGGGATGGAGCAAAACTAGAAGTGGGGAGATTCAGATTGGATGTTAGGAAGAAGTTGTTCCCCAGGAGGGTGGTGAGAGCCTGGCAGAGGTTGCTCAGGGAGGTGGTGGAAGCCTCATCCCTGGAGGTTTTTGCAGCCAGGCTGGATGTGGCTGTGAGCAACCTGCTGTAGTGTGAGGTGTCCCTGCCCATGGCAGGGGGTTGGAACTGGCTGAGACTTGAGGTCCCTTCCAACCCTGGCAATTCTATGATTCTCTTCTCTCTCTCCAATGGGATTGTTTAGAATTATCTTATTTTCCACCCACTAGTGATTTATTTATATTTTACTACTCTCTGCTCAAGATCTGTGGAAGAATTTTAAAGGCATAGCCTAAAACTCCCACAAGTGCTTTAGAAGAATGGAGTAGTTACTGTGTTTGGAGGTAAAAGATATCTAAAAATACCTGCCCCTAAAAACCATACAGACAGCTGTCACATCTGCTGCCTGAATAGATGAGTCATTATCCTCATTAACAGATGCCAAATCATCCCTGTTCTCATAATGCAAGCACTGCACACCAGGTAATTTGTAGTCATTTTGAATGGGGTTGGATTCTTCAGCTCCCATCTGAGATGATGTTCTGAAGCAGGACTTGGTTGAGTACTGCAGGATCTGGTCCAGATAGCTCCCCTGTGTTCTCTCACTTTCTTGACCTACTATAGCCCAAGATCAGCTCTGCCAGGAATCTAGCATGTGGATTTCCTTCCCCACTCCCTGAAGAACAGCACTGTCTCATCAGCTTTTTCTGTAGCTGGTATCTCTGCATGTCTAAGGTGTTTGATGGTGAGGTCTTGTCTCCTGTCTTCACATTCATCTCAGTGGCAGGATTACCTGGATGGAAAACGCAGGATGTGACTTTCTGGATATAAATGCTCTTTTTTTTTTTAATTGTTGTTTTTTCCCCCCAGCCTACAGAGAAGAACATCTTGTTCTGTAATTGCAGAGACAGCACTGGCACAACTCGTAAACCACTGCAGAGCTGCCATTCATAAGTACCAAGAGCTAAGTACAGCATGAAAAGCACAGGAACCTGCCAAGTTTCTTACCACTTCCTCCTCCTTCTGACAAGGTTTTCAATTAGCAGCTTGTAGAGGCCCAGCCTGTGGTCCTCTTTTCATGCAGTATGCATAACTTAATTCCCCAGAAGAGGCTGGAACTGCAGAGGAAAGGAAAATATCCAGAGTTTTGTAATGTTAGGTGTTGGGAAAAGACAGTTTATTGACAGGGTGATTCTGGGAGGAGGAAGGAAAAGTGTGGGGGGCACTGGGGAAAGGAAGAAGTGGCTAGAGGGGGTCTTGAAAGCAATGGGACCTCACTGGATCTCTGGTTAGAAAGCAGAGGAGCCCAACACACTGTCTCCCTGTAGTCCTTGTGTAAGGTTAACTTTAAGCAGTAAGTACCTTGAGAGATGCATGTTCCAGCTGCAGCCCCATGTCTGCCCAAGGGCTCCATGCAGCAGAGGTGCTAAATGAGCACCTTGATTACATCTGGCAGTGTTTCTCAGCATCTCCATTTAATGCAGGCAGAACAATCCTCATCTCTTGGGCCAAGTAACTCTTTGGTGTGAGTCCTTGTGGTACAGTCATGTCTCCAGGTAGTGACCAGTGTCTCATAGCAGAGGAGTCAGGTGAAAGAAACCGCGTGATACAAGTACCAAGCACACCCCTTGGAAAGTGGTGTGCAAAAGGTGTGTGGGGGGGGCTGCTGGGCTCTTCTCTGGGTTTGGGGTTTAATAATCCATGATGTGTCTGTGTGTGGGGTACCTCAGCCATCTGATAAAAGCACAGGTAGGTAGCACAGGTAGGGAGGTCCCCAAGGGACAGAAGAAATCTTATGGCCAGGTGAGGAGGAGAGAAGCCCTCCTGAATTCCTGTGCTCTTAAGGATGTCTTAAAACAGATGTCAGTCTGTGGGCTCTTCTAAAACTGAGGGAGTGTGGCCATGGCCTGCTGTCCTGTTGCCTCACAGTCCAGAGTGAAACCACAAGAGAGTTCCTCTGTGTTACATCAGGATGGTGCTGGTCCTTTACTAGGCAGTGTACATCGATTCATTGAATTGTTTCAGCTGAAAGTCCAATCTTCAAGCATACTAACTACACAAGTACATAGGCTTGTGGAAGATGCATTTACTTTTGCCTCCCTGTCTCTTCTCCTCTGCTGGGAGCTCCAGTGGGAAGGGATAAGCTGATTTATAGCAAATGTATACACAGCTGCAGAGGAAGCCTTGAAGCAAAGCTGTAATAGCAGAGCTACAGCACTGAAAGTGCCAAGAAAGATATCAGCTCTGTGGGCAAGAAGCTACATCTGTGACATGTAGGTGTGGCTTCCACTGTGCAAATTGGCCTAATTCTCAGTCATGGAGCAACTAAAGCTAAGCCTTCACCCATTGCATTGGCATGAGACTCTTGGAGAGCTTCACTCATGCTGAACCATCTATGTCTCTGTATATATTCTCTTATAAAAAGTAATAAATGCAGCCTTGAGGGGAGTGAGCAGGGTTCCTCTTGATGGTTGGACTTGATGACCTTGGGGGCCTTTTCCAACCTTTATGATTCCATGGGAAAGGCAAAGGGTAAGGGCTGTGAGTTGCTCCTGGGGGGATTCCAACTGGACTCTGGAAGAAAATTGTTCCACATGAGAGCAGCTGGACATAGGAATCATCTCCCAAGGGAAGTAGTGGGCAGGGTGCTGGGCCAGCTCATTTCAACTCTGCTATTACCCAGAAAGGTTGGACCAGATGGTCCTTGGGGTCCCTTACAACCTGAAATTCTGTGGTTGTGTGACTCATCTTAAGGAACCAACCACAGTTGGTTTCCTTGCACCTTGTGTAAATGTTGGAGAAGGAGAATGGATCCTTCATGAGGATCTGTAAGCGTCTGCCCTCATCTGCCAGAAGCTGGGCTCTGGGGGGGGAGAGTGCTTCACATGGGTAGCTGAGCATGTTTTTTGGGGTGTGGAAACTGGGCTCAGCAAACTGGACTCTCTCTGTGTGCTGGGGGAACATGGCCACTCATAGAATGGTCTGGGTTGGAAGTGACCTCCAAAGGTGTAGTCCAACCCCATCTGCAGTAAGCTGTGGTGGGTTGAAACTACCTCCCAACATAAAATTGCCAGACCAGCTCAGTTAGAAAGCAAATGGAGCTGTTATTTACAAGCAAAGCTCCAATCTAAATATGACATGCAATGAATAGGTACAAAATATACAATATTTACATACATCACAGAATCAACCAGGTTAGAAAAGACCTCAGAGATCATAGAGTCCAATCTATTACCCAACACCTCCTGACAACCATGGCTCCAAGTGCCCCATCCAGTCTTTTTCATTTGAACACCTCCAGGGACGGTGACTCCACCACCTCCCTGGGCAGTACGTTCCAGTGGCAAATTACTCTGTGAAGAGCTTTCTCCTTGCTTCAAGCCTAAACTTCCCCTGGTGCAGCTTGAGACTGTTTCTAGTTCTGTCACTGGTTGCCTGGGAGCAGAGCCCAGCCCCCACCTGTCTACAACCTCCCTTCAGGCAGTTGTAGAGAGCAATGAGGTCTGCCCTGAGCCTCCTCTTCTCCAGGCTAAACACCCCCAGCTCCCTCAACCTCTCCTCACAGGGCTGTGCTCCAGACCCCTCCCCAGCTTTGTTGCCCTTCTCTGGATGTGTTCAAGTATCTCAATGTCCTTCTTAAATTGAGGAGCCCAGAACTGGACACAGAACTCAAGGTGAGATTTAACCAGTGTTGAGTATCTCACAGTATATCAGAGGTTGGAAGGGACCTCCAGAGATCATCAAGTCCAACCCCCCTGCCAGAGCAGGGTCACTTAGGGTAGTCTGCACAGGAATGCATCCAGGTGGGTTTGGAAAATCTCCAGAGAAGAAGACTCCACAACCCCCCTGGGCAGCCTGTCACTGTACAGAAGTTTCTCCTCATGTTGAGCTGAAATCTTCTGTGTTCAAGTTTGTATCCATTGTTCCTTGTCTTATCACTGTGCACCACCCAAAAGAGCCTGGCCCCCTCCACTGACACCCACCCCTCAGATATTTATACACATTGATCAGATCCCCTCTCAGTCTTCTTCTCAAGACTAAACAGCCCCAGGGCAGAATGATTTCCCTGCTCCTGCTGTCCTCATTATTTCTGCTACAGGCCAGGACACCTCTACAATTTATCAACCACCCAAGAACCCTCCTGGACAAACTAGGGGGCTACTAATAGCTTCCATTTCCCTGCTCCCTTCCTCACTGCCCTGTGCACAAGGGACAAGAGGAAGAGCAGAGAGCTGCTGTTAGTTACTTAACCACAAGAAGAAGGCAGTCAAGGTCAGCAGAAGCCAGAAGTTAATATCTGCTAGAGTGAGGAAGCCAAACAGAGAGCAAGTTAGTGTACAAACCCAACTTATGCTGGAGGACACAGTCTCAAGCTGCACCAGGGGAAGTTTAGACTGGAGGTGAGGAGAATGTTCTTCCCAGAGTGATCTGCCATTGGGATGTGCTGCCTTGGGAGGTGGTGGAGTCACCCTCCCTGGAGGTGTTCACAGAAGGATTAGATGTGGCACTTGGAGCCATGGTTCAGTTAGTCATGAGGTGCTGGGTGATAGGTTGGACTTGAGGATCTCTCAGGTCTTTTCCAACATTGTGGATTCTATGATCCTATGCTCCAAAATTGCATGGCCCTCCTGTAGGAATAATTTTCCATCAGTAATCAGTCAGGACTTGAAGGAAGGCATTGTGGGTCACCAGCAGGACTTGTAGCTCAAACTACCATCAAAGGATGTGACTTAGGGACTCAGATTAGGTCAGTGATGCAAAGGTCCAGCCCACAACTGGGCTTCAGATGATATTTGCTCCCAAACATCATGTTTCTTCACCTCATCCTTTGGTTTCCATTATTTCTTCCTCATCTGCCCTCAGATCACAACGGAGTCACCGTCTCTGGAGGTGTTCAAGAAAGGATTGGATGTGGCACTTGAAGCCAGGGTTTAGTTAGTCATGAGGTGCTGGGTGATAGGTTGGACTTGATGATCTCTGAGGTCTTTCCCAACCTTGTTGGTTCTCTGATTCTAATCTGCCCAATGGGTTTATTTTAGAACTTCCCATTCTTTTCCTTTTCACATCCAATGGTAATTTATTCCCACTCTACCACTTTCTGTCCAAGATCTGCAGCAAATTTTCAAGGCGCAGCCTAAAACTGCCCACATAAGCCAGGGGTGTTCTCAACTAGCTCAGGCTGCCCAGAGCCCTCTCTGAAAGGAGGGAGAGGTTGGGAGAGGCACTGCTCCAGGGAGCAGTAGGGCTGGGAGCCAAGCTCTGCAGCACTCCCCTTGTAATCCTCTGCTAAAAGGCTGAGATGTTGTGAATTTCATACATAAAAGGGAAAGTATCACATTTTCCCCAAATTCTTCAGGAAATTGCTTTCATATATACAACCCCAGAATCTGGCTGCCTCACAGAGACAGAGTGTCATTTGCATGCCATTACCAGGCAGTAAAAGCCTACCACTGGCTGCCTACTCTATATTAGCAATCTTTAGGGATCCTCTGAGGGTCAGCCCTCAGGTCAGGTTTGTTTAGTCTGTTCCATAAGGGTGTAAAGTGGACTTGAATGTGTACCCTGCTCACATAATACACAACCTGATTGATGCTTAAGCATCACTAAGTGTTGTATATATGCTGCAGTTTGCAGTGGTGTGGGCAGAGGAAAGCAGCCTAACAAATTGTTTGGGCAAACAACCTGATGTGGCTTTGAAACGTGAGTTACAATTTTAAGGGTATGTTTCGTTCCATATTTTAAGAGGAAAACCTTTTTTTCTTTCCTTGAAAATTTTTTTTTTTTCAGGGGGTGTGTGTGGAAATCCCTTCTGAGCCCTCCCCTGTCTGTGGAATTCTTCCTCCTGTTTACTTTTAATTCACTCACCATCCATTCACTGATTGCCTTGCAGTTCAAAAGTTCCTTATATTGCATTATTCAAAGATGGCTTAATTAAAAATAGATCATGTCTCCTGCTTTGTGCTTAAGCAGTGTGGTGCTGATTGGTTTCATAGAGGCCTGGGTGATACTTCAGCCCTTTAGCAGATCTTTCAAAAGGAATCATAAAAAGAAAGGAGGGAGGGGAGAAAACCAACCTGGAGTCTTTTTCATCCCTTAATGTCATGAGTTAGAAGGCAAGAATTATTACTCAGCACAGGCTTAGGAGAATAATAAAGGGAGAGTAGGGACAAGCTGATGTATGAGTGGCTTTGTTCTCTCTTCATTCAAGTACTGTAAAAGTAAAAGTCTGCTGTGAAGCCTACCCTTACCGTATTTTTCTGGTGCTCCCCTTGTAGTAAGGCTTCCATGATGAAAGTAGAAATAAGTGGCATAAAATTATACTGCTCAGGACAAAACTGGGTGAGGCAAAATGTTCTTATTGCCCTTTTCTTTTTTTTTTTTTTTTTTGTTTTATGGCTGAGCCATAAAGTTATAGCCAATTAGTTATAAAGTTTTCTCCTCTTTTAATTGTGTCATGCTCATGGGCTCTGAGGTATTCCTCCTCTTTCATCCTGTGATCATTGCTGGATCAATGTGTCTGAGATGCAGTTTTTCATTTCATCCTTGCATTAAGAGGCTTAGTTCTTTCACTTCATTTAGTGAAGGAGTTGTTAGTAGGGAACAAATAGAAGAGCCTGGCTCTTCAGAAGTGAATTGGGAGTTGTGGGTTAAACCTGATCTGGGAAAACAAGGGAAAAGAGAAGCAAGCAAAGAATATTTTGCCTTCCATTCCAGTAGCTTTCAAGGACTGTAATACAGAAGCTGACAGATACCTGTGGATGTGGTTTTTTTTCTCCAGCTCACTGAGGCAGACTCAGCATCCACCAACACATCTGGTTGGGTTTTTTTTTTTTTTGGTTTGGATTTTTGTGATCCTCAGTAGCACAAAATGATATAGGTCATAGTCTAGCAGAGCTGCTAATCTGTGTCAGAGTCTAGCAGAGGGGAATATCTCATTAATGCTGCTCAATACCTAAAGGGTGAGTGTCAAGAGCCAGATTCTTCTCAGTGGTGTCCAGGGACAGGAGAGGAGGCAGTGGCTACAAAATGGAACACAGGAGTTTCCATGTAAACATATAAGGAACACTTTGTTCACTGTGAGGGTGGCAGGGTACTGGATCAGGCTGCTCAGAACGTTAGAGACTCTTTGGAGGCATTCCAAACCTACCTTGCTGTGTTCCTGCATGATTTACTCTGGGTGATGCTGCTCTAGCAGGGGGGTTGAGCTACAATGATCTTCAGAGGTCGCTTCTGACCCCTGCCTTTCTGTGATTCCATGTGTGAAACTGCTTTCTGTAAAGGCAGTTCAGGTCTCTGGGCTGTACATTGTCCAATGTTCTCTGAGGGAGGGTCTAACTGATCAGAAAGTGAGCAGAATTATGGTGGTCTGGGTGGGCCTCTTCTGGGAGAATCTAAGCATGATGGTTTTCTGGTCTCCCTATGCCTCCTTATTGTCCTCTCCACAACATTAGAGTCATAGAATGGTAGGGGTTGAAAGAAAGAAGTTCCTCCTCAGATTTCATCTCAACATGAGGAGAAACTTCTTTACAGTGAGGGTGACAGAGCACTGGAACAGACTCCCCAGGGGGGTTGTGGAGTCTCCTTCTCTTTCCAAACCCACCTGGATGCATTCCTGTGCAGACTGCCCTAAGTGATCCTGCTCTGGCAGGGGGGCTGGACCTGATGAAAGCTTCTAGAGGAGGAGACTCCACAACCTCTCTGGGTACCTTCATGTTAGAGAACTTTTTCTTCAAGTTGAGGTGGAACTTCTTGTGTTCCAGTTTGTATCTGTTGCCTATTGCAGGACAACATTGAGAAGAGCCTGACCCCTTCTTCTTTGACACCCACCCCTCAGATATTTATAGACATTCATAAAACCCTCTCAGCCTTCTCTTCTCCAGGCTGAACAGCCCCAAGTCTCTCAGCATTTCCTCATCAGACAGATGTTCCACTCCCTTCATCATCCTTGTAACCCTCTGTTGGACACTCTCCATTACATCCCTGTCCTTCCTGAACTGGGGAGCCCAGAACTGGACACAGTACTCCAGGTGTGGTCTCACCAGGGCAGAGCAGCGGGTGAGGAGAACCTCCATTGACCTACTGGCTACACTTAGTGCACCCCAGGTTATCATTTGCTGCCTTGGCCCCAGGGGCACGTTGCTGTCACATGGAGAACTTAGTTGCTTTGTCTCCCCAACAGGGAGAGCTTCCTTTCATCCACCCTAGCTAGGTTAAACTCAGCCTCTGCTTGGGATTTTTAGAGTTGTTTTCTTTTCTGTTTTCTGTTTTCTTTTCTGTTTTCTGTTTTCTTTTCTGTTTTCTTTTCTGTTTTCTGTTTTCTGTTTTCTGTTTTCTTTTCTGTTTTCTGTTTTCTTTTCTGTTTTCTGTTTTCTTTTCTGTTTTCTGTTTTCTTTTCTGTTTTCTGCTTTCTTTTCTGTTTTCTGCTTTCTTTTCTGTTTTCTGCTTTCTTTTCTGTTTTCTGCTTTCTTTTCTGTTTTCTGCTTTCTTTTCTGTTTTCTGCTTTCTTTTCTGTTTTCTGCTTTCTTTTCTGTTTTCTGCTTTCTTTTCTGTTTTCTGCTTTCTTTTCTGTTTTCTGTTTTCTTCCCTTTCCTTGTTTCTGGTTACAACCTTCTGCAGCTTTTATCCCCCTTAGGATCTGCTTCAGGAGAAGGGTGAATGTGACTCTCTGCTGGCATATTCTGACTTTTCAGTAACTTTCAGAGATGACATAGGGAATCTCTTGCCAAAATGTAATCATGCAGAAAATGCAAAATGGAGATCACCTTATAGACTCTTTTCCAATGTGGTCAGATGAGAGCAGCTGGCATAGAAGCCAGAAACTGAGCAGCCAGTGCAACAAACTCTAGATTGTAGCAATTTGATTCAGGCAAGGGAATTGTGGTAGCTTTTTGGCTGTGATGCTCTCTTTGGAAATGTATGATGCCATTGTACCAAGCAAATCATAGCAAAAGGCTGCTTGTGTTTATGCTGGCTAAAGGTTTATCCAAGTGTACATGGCAAGCTTAATTTATTGCTACTTTAACTTTGTTTAGTCACTGAAGGGCTTTATTTATGCTGGTAAATTCAATTAGTGGCTAACAGCGACAACACAGCTGAAGAAATGGCAAGAGTCGTTATCACTAAATCACTTTGTTGCTGAGTTCTCTTAATTAAGCAGGGGTGGGGGGGAAATTGAATCCCTGGACATTCAATAGACTATAGGGTGGTAAAGGAGTGATTAATTGAGGTATCAGTTGCTTTCCTTAGGAAACTACGTTTCTGTAACCCACTCTGGCAAAACAAGAGCGAAAATAAAACTCGGAACGGTGTCTGAACTGCAGAATTAATTGAAGGCAGATTAAGAAAGTTTTTATGGATTCCCTAGAAAGTAAAATAAAGAGCAGGAAAGTGATATTCTTTATGCAAACGTTTTTCATTACAGGATGTGTCAGTCCCCCCCTTAGTGAGAGCTCATTAACTCTTTAAAAATTGCCTTTAATGGGCTACTCATTATCATCACCATCAAATGCTTCACTTGTCCGACATGCTGGCGTTTAGAGCAGATTAGAGCCAAAATTACCCTCTAGGTACAGGGCATATTCAGCTACATAGGAGGGAGGGGGGGAGAAAAAGTCATGGTTTATAAGCAGTGAAAATTAGGAGTGTTGAAAGCAGCCTTTTCTGCAGAGCTCAGAAACGTGTCTCGGTGCAGGAGCTGTGGCTTTGAGCAATTCACAAAGAGAAAAGGAAAAGGTTCCTCATCTTCAAGTCCCTTGTGGAAAAGATGTTTGGATCAATGCAATTGTGAAAGAGAGGCACCCCTGAAACCTGGCCTCCAGGGTGGCTCTTTAGCTAGGAGGCTTGAACAAATTCCTCAGAGTGGAGTAGGGCTTGAGGGTAACGAGCTCCCCGTAAAGCTTTGCATGGAAAGCTGCTTTAGGAGGGAACTCTTTCGTTGTTGCTCTCTGTGGGATCTAAAAAACACTCTGAGCAGGAGCAGAAACAGTGCTGGATGCAAACATTCTGAGCTTGTTTAAAACAACCATGTTGAGCTTGTTTCAACTGGCTGAAGTGGAAGGGTACTCATTTACCCCAGCAGAGAAGTTGGCAGCCACTCTGGTTGTGGTGTTTGGTTTTTCTTTTTTTCCTGAGGATGGTGGCTAGGAAGAGTGGAAACTGAAATGTTGATTAAGAGTTAGACACCCTGGCATGTTTGGATTTATTGGTGACTGCAATGCTCAGATGTGCTGCTGTGAGGAACAGCAAGGGTCATCGAGGTTGCTCTAGCAAGGGAACCCCCAAAGCATGTCTGTGGTGGTAACTGTCTCCTTTGAGGAGGAAAGCAAATATGGGTAGAAGGTTGGGCTTGGTCTTAAAGGTCTTCTCACAGCCTGGGTGAGACACTGGAAGAAGTTGCCCAGGGAGGTGGTAGAAGCCTCATCCCTGGAGATTTTTGCAGCCAGGCTGGATATGGCTGTGAGCAACCTGATCTAGTATGAGGTGTCCCCGGCCATGGCAGGGAGGTTGGAAGTGGATCATCCTTGAGGTCCCTTCCAACCCTGACAATTGTATGATTAAAGGCTCTATGTAAAGAAGGATCAGTCTTCAGTTCTGAGGGGGCTGGCTGATTCATCTCAGCCATGGGTTTGGACTTCACTTGACTTTTCCTTTCTCTGGGTTATCTGAACAAACCAGCAGTTTGCCTACATCCCCAATATTCAAAGGTGCTCTTGGAGTGTGATGCCAAGGAGGCTGAGGACATACCACCACCCTTAAGTAGATGAGAAAAGGCTCTTTGGCTGAAGCATGCTCTGGCAGGGGGGTTGGACTAGATGAACTTTCGAGGTCCCTTCCGACCCTGAACGTTGCAAGGTTGTGATGCTATGGTGCCTTGCTAATTCTTCCTGCTTGTGGTGAGATGTCCCAAGGGTGCTGCTTCTGTCAGTAAAAAGATCCTGGAACTGTTAAAATTCTCCACCTCTGCACCTTTTCATCTGTTTCCTCCACGAACTTCAGTTTATTTCTCCAAGCTGTTGAGCTATGAATTGTGCTGCACAGCCAGGCTCTTGGGTTTAACATGGAATAAATTCTCCCTGGTGAGATGGGGTTTGGTTGAAGTCCTGTATCAACAGTCCTTTGTTTAAAGGTGTTCTGAAATTGTCTGGTCTACTCACAAGGCTCTATTTTTTTTGTCCTTTGAGGTGGGAAGATTCTCCAGACATTTCTTTTCTGGCATCGTATGTCTGATGCAGGAGATAACTGAAAATGATTGAGAAGCTGCAGATGCTCTGCTACAAAATAAAAGAAGTTTTAGGACATTTCAAAAGATGGAGCTGGAGTGTTCCCTGGATATCCCTGAAATGGTGCCTGGTAAGTTGTCTAAGATGAGACTATTTGAAGCTTGCCCCAAAGAATGTGATATAAACCATTGTTCTTTCTCATATCTAAGCCTTTAAGTTGTAGCATTGCACACACATCAGTATGTCCTCATGGCATGCAGATTCAGATGCTCTGGGCAAGAATAGTCAAATTCAAGCTCTTCCATTGAGCGGACTGAACTGGTGCTTTCATCTCTAGAGAAGAGAGCCCAAGGATCACCTCTAGACCTACTTGGTGTGTACCTCCATGGTGGCTACCATAGAATCATAGAATCAGTCAGGGTTGGAAGGGACCTCAAGGAGCATCCAGTTCCAACCCCCCTGCCATGGGCAGGGACACCTCACACTAGATCAGGCTGGCCAGAGCCTCATCCAGCCTGGCCTGAAACCCCTCCAGGGATGGGGCCTCAACCACCTCCCTGGACAACCCATTCCAGGCTCTCACCACTCTCATGGGGAAGAACTTCTTCCTCATGTCCAGCCTGAATCTCCCCACTTCCAGCTTCATTCCATTCCCCCCAGTCCTGTCACTACCTGAGATCCTAAAAAGTCCCTCCCCAGCTTTCTTGTAGCCCCCTTCAGATACTGGAAGGCCACAATAAGGTCACCTTGGAGCCTTCTCTTCTCCAGACTGAACAGCCCCAACTCTTTCAGTCTGTCCTCATAGGGGAGGAGCTCCAGCCCTCTGATCATCCTCATGGCCCTTCTCTGGACACCTTCCAGCATGTCCATACCCCTCTTGTAACAGAGGCTCCAGAACTGGACCCAGAGCTCCAGGTGGGGTCTGAGCAGAGTGGAGCAGAGGGGGAGAATCCCCTCCCTGGCCCTGCTGGCCACACTTCTCTTGCTGCAGCCCAGGCTCTGCTTGGCTCTCTGGGCTGCAAGTGCTCCCTGCTGGCTCCTGCCGAGCTTCTCCTCCACCAGCACCCCCAAGTCCCTCTTCTCAGGGCTGCTTTCCAGCCAGTGCCTGCCCAGCCTGGATTTGTGCCAAAGCTGAGGCAAATACATTTCTTCAAATGAAAGAAACCAGACCAACAAAACCCATCCCTGTGTTTGCTTGGTGTGCAAGTCTGCCAAATGAATATCCTGCCATGAGGATCAGAATGCCTCTTTGTGGTCCTGCTGGACAGCCTAGGGCTCTGGCTCTTAGAAAGCCTTGGGAGGGCAAGATCCATTTCTACCTAGTTTTCTTTCTTTGCAGATCAAACCTGAAATCATTGTTTCACATGGCAACATTTTTATCTTTGAACCCCATCAGCATTCTACCTCCAGTCTGATTTTTGTGCTGTCTGCCTGAGCAGCTGCAGTGTCTGGATGTGGCTTCATGGTGAGGTGATACCTCCTGCTGAGCTGACACAGTGCCTCATGGGAATAACAAAACTGTGCCTTATGGTTGGACTTTTGGTCTTTTCCAACAGCAACGACTCTGTGATTCTCTCAGGGAAGGTAGTCCCTCCAAAGTGATGGCTGAAGTCCTGACTAGGAAAGGATGAACTTCCTGGCCTCTTGCAGCTTGTACTTGGAAGAGCTACACCACTCTGTGGTACTGTCATGGTACTGGTGATGCTGAGAGCACCTCTGGCTTGCTTAAATGCTGGCAGAGGAGAGCCAGAGCAGCTTGGCCAGCCTTTCTCAGGGGGATTGTTGCAGGCCACATTATTCCTGGGCACACTTTGACTCCTGAGTTGAGCTGCTTCTGAAGTTGTTTCAGGTAGATCTGCCTGGGCTGCAGTAACTGTAGTGGTAGAAATACAGCAGAAATAACTGAAGCTACCTTATTGCTACCAGAGGTTTGGATGACAAAGGTCTGGAGAGAGAACTTGGAAGCTATCACCTCTCTTTTTGCCCCCACTGGTGGAAACAAGTGTCACAGTTGGGGTACCAGTGGTGCAGCTAGTATTTATTGTACTGTCTGTTCCCTATGTGAGTCCCAATAAAATCAAGAGCAGCTAACAGAGCTCTGAAGGATTCTCCAGCCCCCATGTGCCACCAGTTTGGTGATACACTGGCCAGCTGGAGAACTTTGGAGCAGCAGACATGTAGTTTTTATCATGCTGCTGCATCTTTGCTGCACTTGGAAATGAAGGCAGTGTGTAATTACCTAACAATTATCTTGTCAGCTTGTAGCAGAAGGCAAAATGCAGATAGAGGCAGGGCATGAGAGTGCATTTAAACCCTGGGCTCTTCGGATATGGCATTTGCCATGCAGATCTTGGGTCTGTGTAATCACAGAATAGCAGGGGTTGGAAGGGATCTCTGAAGATCACCTCTCTAGTCCAATGCTTTTGCTAGAGCAGGGTCACACAGGAACATGTCCAGGTAGGTTTGGAGTGACTTTGGAGAAGGAGACCTCACAACTTCTCTGGGCAGCCTGTCCCAGTGCTCTGCCACCCTCAGAGTGAAGAATTTTCTCCTTAGGTTTACATAGAGAAGAGAGCTCTGGGGAGACCTACTAGTGGCCTTCCAGTACCTCAAGGGGGTCTTCAAAAAGGATGCAGAGAGTCTGCTTCTGTAGGCCTGCAGTGAGATAGGACAAGGGGCAATGGCTTCAAACTGGAGCAGAGCAGATTTAGATTGGATGTTAGGAATAAGTTCTGCACCATGAGGGTGGTGGAAGACTGGAAGAGGTTGCCCAGGGGGAGGTAGTTGAGGCCCCATCCCTGGAAATGTTCAAGGTGAGGCTGGACAGGGCTCTGGGCAGCCTGCTCTAGCTGAGGATGTCCCTGCTGACTGCAGTAAGGGTTGGAGTAGGTAACTTAGAGAGGTCCCTTCCAACCCAAACCCTTCTATGATTCTGTATGGATGGTAAATGCAGCTTCCACTGACTGAAAAGAAAGCAAGAATTGCTTAGTTGTCTGCTGCACAGAAATGCCACTTTGTCCTTCATGCAATCCATGCCAGAAGGCTGGAGTTCAAAAGGAGTGGAAGGAACCCAAGGAAAAGCAGAGCAGCAGCAGCATCACTACACCCTCCCATGCTGCCCATGTCCTCCCCAAAGGGGCTGAGAAAAATTAACACCACTGTTGGTGGAGGTACTGATAAGTTCCTGGGTCAAAGAGCTGCAGGGCTCTGTCCAGACCTAAAATGGATGGTGAAAAGTGTTCCCTTGATGCAGTGCAGGTGTTTCCCAAGCTGGGAAGTAAAATGGTGCATGAAATGGATCAGTTGTTCAGGACCTTGTGTCACATCTTCAACAACATGAACTGAGCCTTCTCTTTCCCCCTACATCTGCAGCTCCTTAACTTGCAGCTGATCTCTGAAGGGCTCTTTGTTCTCTTGTCTCTCTTCTGTCAGAGACAATCCCTACATGCAGGGTGGCAGGAAGGAGAATTTCAGGGCTTTTTGATACCTTCCCAGGTCAACCATCCTACTGGCCTTCCAGCCTCGTGGCTAACATCACACCTGTCTTCTGGCATGTCCCCCTAGCATGGGGATAGATGTGGGTCATTGCTAGATCATCAGGGCTTCCACCAGCCCATAGCAGAAGGGAGTTAGTAACTATGAGCAGCTGTGGGAGCTCTCAGGCAGTGGATTGCCTCAAGGCCATAGTCCCTCAGAGATGTCCCTTCTCTGGTGTGGTGCATGCATGGACCACAGTGCCTTAGGGACACCCCTCAGGCATGGAGTGCCTCCTTCCATGAATAAGTCTCCCCCTGCACATCATTACTTTCATCTCCCCTACCACCTCTCCACGTGTCTCTTTCCTGTTGTGCTTGCTGCTCTTTCTTAGATACCTCTGTGATGGGACTCTGAGCTTCAGAGCCAGCTGCCACCTGCCCAGGGTGGTTTATGGCCACCTCCAACACTGGCCCCACTGAAGTCCCTGGGTGCTGAATCTTGAGTGTGTTCATGCATGGTGCATGCCTTTGGTGCTCCTCTCCAGTCACCTCTGCAGTCATGCATGAAGTGGTCAGGTTCTCATGCATGCATCCAGTGCTCATGTGTGACCTGGTTGTGCAGCCGTGCCTGAGCTGTTGGGGCAGCTCAAACCTATTGTATGCCCATGTGGGAGCTAATTGGGTGCTCAAGAATGAATTAATTGTGCCCCCATGCAGGGGTTAATTGGATGTAAGGTTTCAGGGACACTCATGCATGAACTGGGCACTCATGCACAGACTGCTTGGGCTCTCTGGCATACATTAATTAGGCAGTTGGGTGCACAATTAATTCACATCCATGTTTAGAGTTCATTGGGCACTCAAGGATGGACTGCTTGTGCTCTCATGCACAATTCATGCTCATCATGCATGAATTGATGGGCCACTTGGGTGGGAATTAGCTGTCTGCTTATGCAGAAACTAGTTGGGCACTCATGCACAGCTTTATGGGGTGCTCATGCATCTGAGTGTGAACTGGTTGGGCATCCCCAGGGACTTTATTGGACACTCATGCATGGGTGCAGGAAGCCATGCAGCTGATGCCTGGAGAAGTACAAGGATGTGTAGAATGTTAACCCTGCAGTCCGATCCGTGGGGATCAGAGGGTCAGAGCTTGTGGAGAGTGCAGGTACTTGAGGTTGTGATAGCACTGACTCCAATATTCTAGTTACAGAATGACAGGGGGCTTGGAAGGGACCACTGGGCATCTAGAGCAGGACCACCTGGAGTAAATTGCACAGGCACAAGTCTGTGATGGTTTTGGAATGCCTACAGAGGAGACTCCACAAGCACTCTGAGCAGCCTGTCCCAGCGCTCTGTCACCCTCACAGTGAAGCGTTTTTTCCTTATGTTTATGTGGAGCCTGCTATGTTCCAGTTTGTGCTCATTGCCCCCTGTCCTGTCACTGGACACCACTGAGAAGAGTCTGGCTCCATCCTCCTGACACCCTTCATATATTGATCAGCATTAATGAGATCTCCTCTCAGTCTTCTCCAGGCTAAACACCCCCAGCTCCCTCAGCCTTCCCTTTAAGGCTGATGTTCCAGTCCCCTCAGCATCTTAGTGGCTCTCTGGACTCTCTCCAGTAGTTCCTTGCCCTTCTTGAACTGAAGAGTCCAGAACTGGATGCAGTGCTCTAGATGAGGCCACACCAAGGCAGCAGGTGGTTTTCCCTCAACCTGGTTGGCAAGGTTGAGAATCAAGGAATCATTTCCTTTGGAAAAGGAGTCCACCTTTGAGTCCACCCATTCTCTGACTCTAAACTGAGATTAGGAGGTATATTTAGTTTAAGTGAAGCCTAGGAAAGAGGAACAAAAGGTGCTTGGTTGATTGCTTATGTTTTTGGTTTTTCTTTTTTTTCTTAGTACTTGAACCAGTGATTAGAAATCTGTGTTAATTGGCAGTAACTTCAGTGAGAGTTCCTCCAGTGGAGGCTGTCTTGTGTGCTACAGTGACTAGTGCAGAATGCAGGCAGCACCCAGGTTTGGCATAGCCTGGGGCTGTAATAATCTGAGGGACTATGAGGCTCAGGAATGAATATTGATTCTGATATTGGGAATTGGAGGTGCTGTGGTATCTATTATGGCTGGAGGTGGTAGGACCCAACTGTGTAAGTAGGTGAGAAATGGAGATTCAAGGCTATCCAGAATGCAGTCCTGAGGGAAGGGGAGGTTCTGGGTTCTGCTTCCATTTCTTGCCCAGTGGCCTGCACTCAGGCTGTCCCCACAGAAGGGATCCAAGTGTGGCTGGGAAAGTCCAGGATTGCTGCATGTTACTGTGCTGTGGAGTGCAGAGGGGGGAATTGTGGTGAGGCCACAGCTTGAGTACAGAGGGTCCTCACTACAAGAAGGACATGGAGACATGGAGCAGGTCCAGAGAAGGGCAGCAAAGCTGGTGAAGGGTCTGGAAAAACAGGTCTGGTGAGGAGTGGCTGAGGGAACTGGGGTTGCTCAGGCTGATGGAGGCTGAGGGTTAGGGTTACAACTCCCTGCATGGAGATCATAGCCAGGTGGGTGTTGGTTTCTTCTCCTTAGTAACGAGTGGTGGGAAGAAAGGAAATGGCCTCAAATTGCACCAGGGGAGGTTTGGGTTGGAGATTAGGAGGAACTTCTTAGCTGAAAGGGTTCTCAAAGCCTGGAACAGGCTTCCCAGGGAGGTGGTTGAATCCCCATCCCCGGGGTGTTTAAAATAGTCAGAGATATGGTGCTGAGGGACATGGTTTAGCCCCAGCCTTGGTAGAGGTAGGTGCTGGTTGGTCTCAGAAGATCTTTTTTCCAAGCAAAATGATTCTGTGATTCTAATTTACATCTTCCAAGGTGGTCTCCAGAGAGCCTTTGGCAGAGCTGGGGCTCAAGCGTGAGGGTCTCTGCTTTAGAGTAAGGGCCTGCTCCAGGAAATGCTAACAAGTGCTCAGCACACCGGGAGGGCTCCTGGTCACAACAAACAGCTTGCAGTGCTGCACCAGTCCAAGGGTGTACAACGTGGTGCACACCCCTACTGCCTGGTCCAGAGGGGGAGGAGTAGAGTTGGTGATTGGTCTGTATTAAGGTTGTGATGATGCTGACAGTAGAGTTGATGGATTGCTGCTGAAAACAGTTCCTGTGTGGCTGTTTTGACAGAGGTGAAGGGTGGGACACGTTGGGCATAGGCTGCAGGGCTTGCTTGCTGCATTCACATGTGAGTGCCCAACGTGTTCACACATGTGTCCCCTGAGTTCAGCCTTCAATGCCCAATCTGTTCCCCCCTGAGGACACAATCAGCTCATGCTTGCCTGCCCAGTTACTTCTTGCATGGGTGCTCCATCGATTCATGCATGAGAACCCAAGGGCTTCACGCCAGCATGCCTGATGATTTGACTCACCAGTGTCCAGCTGAGCTATGCATGGCTGCTCCATCTGAGCAGAGCTCAGCACAGTGCCACTGCCAGGACCCCCCCAAACTGAGGAGAGTTGTGGTTCCAAGGTGCCACCCCTCTTGGCAAATTAATCTAAGGTGAAAACCAATTCTTTGATTCAGATAGAAAAGTAGCGAAAGCCACTTAAAATCATGGAACTGTTAGGGTTTGAAGGGACCTCAAGGACCATCCAGTTCCAACTTCCCTGCCATAGGCAGGGACACCTCACACTAGATCAGTTTGAGCAAAGCCACATCCCCAGCCTGGCTGCAAAAACCTCCAGGGATGAGGCTTCCACCACCTCACTGGGAAACCTCTGTCAGGCTCTCACCACCCTCATGGGGAACAACTTCTTCCTAACATCCAATCTGAATCTACCCATTCCTAGTTTTGCTCCATTCCCCCCAGTCCTATTGCTACCTGACATCCTGGAAAGTCCCTCCCCAGCTTTCTTGTAGCCCACTTCAGATACTGGAAGGCTACAAGAAGGTCTCCTAAGAGCCTTTTCTTTCCAGACTGAACAGCCCCAACTCTTGAGTCTGTCTCCATAGCAGAGATCTCTGATCATCCTTGTGGCCCTTCTCTGGACACTGTTCCAGCACATCCAGATCCTTCCTGTAAGAGGCTCCAGAACTGGACACAGTACTCCAGGTGGGGTCTCAAAAGAGCAGAGCAGAGGGGGAGAATCATTTCCCTTGACTTGCTGGCTATGCTTCTCCAGATGCAGCCCAGGATCTGCTTGGCTCTCTGGGCTGCAAGTGCTCACTGCTGGCTCCTGTTTTGGTTCTCATCCCCCAGCGCCCCCAAGTCCCTGTCCTCAGGGCTGCTCTCCAGCCAGTCCCTGACCAGCCTGGATTTGTGCTTGGGATTGCCCCAACCTAGCTGCAGGACCTTGCAGTTGGTCTTGTTGAACCTCATGAGGTTGGATTGTGCTCACCTCTCCAGCCTGCCCAGGTCCCTCTGGATGGATCCCTTCCCTCCAGCCTGCCCAGGTCCCTCTGGATGGATCCCTTCCCTCCAGCCTGCCCAGGTCCCTCTGGATGGATCCCTTCCCTCCAGCCTGCCCAGGTCCCTCTGGATGGATCCCTTCCCTCCAGCCTGTCAGCTGCACCACACAGCTTGGTGTCATCAGCAAACCTGCTGAGGGTGCACTCAATGCCTCTGTCCATGGCACCAACAAAGATGTTGAACAAGCCTGGTCCCAGGACTGATCCGTGAGGGACTCCACTTGTCCCTGGCCTCCACTGGGACATGGAGCCATTGACAGCCACTCTTTGGGTGCTGCCATCAAACCAGTTCTTTATCCACTGTATGGTCCACCCATCAAACCCATGTGTCCCCAGTTTGGAGAGCAGGATGTGGTGTGGGACAGTGTCAAAGGCTTTGCTCAGGTCCAGGTCAATGACATCAGTAGCTCACCCCTCATCTGTCAATGTTGTGACCTGTTCATAGAAGGCCACCAGGTTTGTCAGGCAGGATTTGCCCTTGGTGGACCTGTGCTGATTGTACCCAATCACCTCTTCATTATTCTTCTGTCTCAATCTACAGCTGCCTATCATTGGTATGACTTTAACTTGGGTCCTTCTTCAGGACCCAGAGAAAGCCCTGTGTGGGATGTTGGCTTTCTCTACTCAGAGTTCTAGCTAATCCAGTCTTTCTAGTGCCATAATTGCTTGTCCTGGTCTTGCTGGGGCAGAATCCCAGGCCACCCATGAGCTGCAGCCATCAGCAGTCCTGTGCCAGCCAGCACAGCTGACCTGAGTTGGCTGCAGGTGTATCTCAGCCCCTCAGCATCACAGTCAGTGTGAAGTTTGAGGAGAGGGGAGCTTGTGCTAGAGCTTTGTGCTTGAAGCTCTTCCTCACTCTCTTCTCTTCCTCCTTCTCACCTTGCTCCACTTCATTCTGTTCTCAAGCACTGCCTTCCTGCAGATTGTGACTGTTGCACCTTAGCTGGTCTTGTACTGATGTTGATATCAATTTGGCCATCTCATTAAATCCATTTTCATTTCAGCCTGGGGGTTTCACCTCCTTTTTCCTGATCCCCCTTCTCTGCTGGGGAGACGCCAGCAGGTGATTGAGCAACTACTGTAGTTTAGCCTCAGATGGACAGCTTGATTGTTGCCCAGAGTTTGTTGGGGATCCAATTTAAATATCTCCTTTGAGGGGATTACAGAGCTTTAATTTGAGAGCTTCAGAACTCTCAATGACCAAACTCTTACCAGCATTCATGATGGTGCTGTGGGTAGGGTGGCCAGTGGGTGCAGCTCTGTCATTCTAGAAGGGCTTTTGAAACTGTAAGTGCCTTTACCACTGGGTTATTATCTATGGTGCAGTTCTCTGGCATTCTGGAGATGCTTTTGAATCTGAGTGCCTTTACCACTGGGTTATTATCTATGGTGCAGTTCTCTGGCATTCTGGAGATGCTTTTGAATCTGAGTGCCTTTACCACTGGGTTATTATCTATGGTGCAGTTCTCTGTCATTCTGGAGATGCTTTTGAATCTGAGTGCCTTTACCACTGGGTTATTATCTATGGTGCAGTTCTCTGGCATTCTGGAGATGCTTTTGAATCTGAGTGCCTTTACCACTGGGTTATTATCTATGGTGCAGTTCTCTGGCATTCTGGAGATGCTTTTGAATCTGAGTGCCTTTACCACTGGGTTATTATCTATGGTGCAGTTCTCTGGCATTCTGGAGATGCTTTTGAATCTGAGTGCCTTTACCACTGGGCTATTATATGTGGTGCAGTTCTCTGTCATTCTGAAGATGCTTTTCAAGCTGTGGGTGGCTTTACCACTGGGTTATTTGGCTTGTGCAGTTTGTCACTTATGGCTGTTGGCCTTAGAGGTGCCACTCTGCTCTGGTCCTTGCTCTTTTCTAATTACATGGGTTTCTGGTATCTGAAATGAGAATGAGCAGAGGAATTTTGGGATATCCTTGGGATGCTTTTACCACCTTGATCATGTTGTCAAGCCTTTTGAATGTGCTGCTGTTCTTGATCTGGCTTTGAGTGAAATATGGGTGCAAAGGGGGATACTGGGTGGATGCTACAACTCCTGCAAAGGGCCCTGAAGCTGTGTCAGCCCCCACAACAAGCACTGTAGCTGCTCAACCCCTGGTGAAGGGCAATGCAGCTGCCCTGGGGACTCAAGTGCCAGCATCAGTTTTCACTGTAGATAAAAGGAAGTAAAAAAGAGCAGGTCCTGCAGGGCCATCACAGGCAGAAGAATCAGAGGTAACCACTCCTCCTCTCTCCCTGAGTTGTGATACACATAAAGATCTCTCTCCTATGAGGACAGACTGAGAGGGTTGGGACTATTCAGTCTGGAGAAGGCTCCCAGGAGACCTTCTTGTACCCTTCCAGGATCTGAAGGGGGCTACAAAAAAGCTGGGGAGGGACTTCTTAAGGTGTCAGGTAATGATAGGACTAGGGGGAATGGAACAAAGCTGGAAGTAGGGAGATTCAGATTGGATGTGAGGAAGAAGTTGTTCCCCATGAGGGTGGTGAGAGCCTGGCAGAGGTTGCGCAGAGAGGTGGTGGAAGCCTCATCCCTGGATGTTTTTCAGGCCAGGCTGGATGTGGCTCTGGGAAACTTGCTGTAGTGTGAGGTGTCCCTGCTCATGGCAGAGGGGTTGGAACTGTGGATGCTCCTTGAGGTCCCTTCCAACCCTAACAATTGTATGATTCTATTTCAGTCACCATGAAAATGAGCAGATTCTTATTTGGCTGCCAGTGGTGTGGACTCGAAGCAGTAAAAGAAGCCAAACAGTTGGGGAGCAGTGGTTAGAGAAGTGGTTATTGCTAGGGGTCTTGTAAAGGAGGCACCTCCCTTTTCTCTTGCTTCTGCTCAGCATGAGGAACAGGCACTCAAGGTGTGGCCTCTCCCATAGGGAGGGAGCTGGTACAGGGAAACAATCACTTCCCTGCTCCTGCTGGCTGCACTATGAGTGATCCAGGCTAGGATGCTGGTGACCTCCTTGGCCACCTGGGCACACCCTGGCTCATCTTCAGCTGGCTGTCAATCACCATCTTCATGTCTGTCTTTGCCAGACAGCTTCCCAGCCACTCTGCCCTAAGCCTGGAGTGTTCATGGGGTGGTTGTGACCCCAGTGTAGGAAAAACAGCATTTGGCCTTGTTGAATCTCATCCCACTGGCTTCAGCCTGTGGATCCAGCCTGTTTAGGTCCCTCTGCAGAGCCTTCCTGCCCTCAGCAGATCCACACTCCCTCCCAGCTTAGTGCCATCTGCAGACTTACTGAGGGTGCACTCAGTCCCCTTGTTCAGGTTGATGGAGAGCAATATGACCATAATGTGTTTTGTCACTCCAAAAGCTGCCAGTCTGGGAGGGGAAACCAAGTAGCTCTCCTTGTAACTTGACTGGAAAATGAACAGGAGACCATAAGCTTTGTCCATCTGCCACTTTCTACTTGCCTAATACCTGACCTGCTGCATGTGGAGTTGTATATTTGGACTGCATAATTCAGTGACTCTGTTGCTGTTTTTTGAGTCATTCTTATTTCAAGTGGAAGCCACTTCTCTGTTCCATCTGTGGTACCTTCCTTAGCCCAACAACATCCCCAGTGAGGCTCACTTGTCACTGGTTTTGATGTTTGGATTGTATCAATTCTGAGGATGCTTTGGCAACCACAGAAACTGACTTATTTTAGTGTTTTGTTTTGTTTTTTTTTTTTTTTTTCCACAGTAGGCTAAAGCAGGGTGGGGGGGAAAGGCAAAAATATCAGACATGCTTGGGCATCTCCTGATGTGATTTCATGTTCTGGTTTCTCCACCTCAAAATGGAAGAATGACAAGCTAGAGCTGTTTGGGCTTGAAGGTGTGAAGAGCAGATCTCCTTTGGGGCCTGAGTTCTGCTGTTCCTGCTCACCTTGAACAGCAGTCTACTCTTTGGGTGGTGTCCCTGATTTACAGCATACTTAGCAGGTGTGACCTGACTGGAATGAGGCACCATAAGATAGGAGTAGAAAGGAGTCAGTCTTCTGGAAAGCAGGCACAAAACAGGTTGCTGCACACAGAACAAGGCAGAGGCATTTGCAGCCTCTGCAGCACTCTTGGAAAGTGTCTCTGGTATCACTTCCATTTCAGTTTGAGCTGGAGGCCAAGGGATGTCTTTGTGCACTCATGCTCCTTCCCAAGTGGAAGGGTCTTGTCTTGGGTCTCTTTTGAAACATGTACTCACAAGGCGACCTAATTGTACCTTGGTGATGCAAGCTTAGGGTCAGGGCTGGATTTTGTGCTCTGCAGTGCTGTGCCATGCTAGCAGCTTGGAGAACAGGGAGGGAAAGCTCTTGCTCCTCTTAAGGGACCTGAGGACTCAGTGCACTGCTCTTGCTGCAGCTGGCAGCTAACCAAGAAGCTGCCCCATCAAACTGCCAGAGCTCCTCTGCACTTTTGGGCACTGAGTTAGTGCCAGTGTAGCTACATGGAAGGAAAAGATACTAAGGATGAAGGACACAAAGCCTTCTTTTGATCCTGAGCTGGTACACCTTTGCTGCCTAGTATTAGTGTAGCAACATAGCAGCTGGATGGCAAAGGCCTGTGCTGTCCCCACACTGAACTCAGAGGGCTTAGGATAGAGTGTGGGAAGAAAAACCAGGGAGGGAAGAGTCTATTATAATTTCAGGTGGTAAACCCTTTTGTTGCACCTCTGACACATTGCAGGGGATGCAAGACACTTGAAATAGAGCTCTGTAAACTGCTGCTGCTTTGGCTTTAGCTTTTCCAGGAAGGGTGAAAGAACTAAGTGATGTTCCTTTTGGGTCCATGATTCTTTCCTCTCCTTTCTGCCCACTAAGTTAAAAAAGGATGGAGGATGTGTGGTCTTAGCTGTTCTCCCTTCTCTTTCCTTTTGCTCTAGTTCCTCTCCCTACAGGGAATTAGGATGTAGATGAGCTGGCTTCTGAACAAGAAAATTTGTAACCTATGGTGGCAAATAAATTTCAGAGGGTTGAGAACCAGTTTTCCTCAGCTGACAGGTAGCCTTTGAACATTGGTGTAACAGGCACTGGTTTTGTCTTCAGCAGTTTCTTTTCATGTACTTCAGCCTTGATAGAGTTTACAGTGAGTAGCAATGGAGTGGACACCATGGTTCATCAAACCCTCTCTCCTGTCTCAATCTCTTGGCTGTAAATAGCAGTGAGAGACAACTGATGTGGAGCCTGAGGATTCAAAGCTGTCAGACCCAGGGCACAGCCCCCATCTAGGAATTTAGCTGGCTGGGTTAGAGTTCAGATGGCAGAGTCCAAGGTCAGCTCATTCACTAATAAGAACTGCTGTGAAGAAAGCTAGAAGTGATGGCATGCCCCTCCTTTCCTTTGGGAACAGTTTTAAGCTGGGGCTTTACTGCTGGCCCCCACCCATGCCTCTCTGCAGCCTTGCAGCTCTCTCTGTGATGGTTTTGTACAGCCCCAGCTCTGACCTTTACTGCTGGCCCTCACCCATGCCCCTCTGCAGCCTTGCAGCTCTCTCTGTGATGGTTTTGTACAGCCCCAGCTCTGACCTTTACTGCTGGCCCCCACCCATGCCCCTCTGCAGCCTTGCAGCTCTCTCTGTGATGGTTTTGTACAGCCCCAGCTCTGACCTTTACTGCTGGCCCTCACCCATGCCCCTCTGCAGCCTTGCAGCTCTCTCTGTGATGGTTTTGTACAGCCCCAGCTCTGACCTTTACTGCTGGCCCTCACCCATGCCCTTCTGCAGCCTTGCAGCAGCTCTCTGTGATGGTTTTATACAGCCCCAGCTCTGACCCAGGCCTGGACCTGCTGACTGGGCTTTCTGGTTTGGACCTCAGGCTTTCTGGTTTGGACCTCAGGCTTTCTGGTTTGGACCTCAGGCTTTCTGGTTTGGACCTCAGGCTTGCCTGGATGATCAGGGGACTATGACTGATCACTGCCTCTCATCCTGATCCTGACCTGGACCTGCTGATTTCTGTCCCAGCTTTCTGTCAGTGAGATCAGTGCTGGTGTCTGCTTTATCCCAATCTGTTCCCAGCTTCCTGTCCTTCCAGCCCTCACTGCTCCTGGCAGCAAAGGTGGAGGGCAATAGTAAAGCCACAGCTTAAAAGCAGTTCCCAAGGGAAATGAGGGGCAGGTCTGTCTTCTGGTTTTCTTCACAACAGCTCCTATCAGTGAAGGAGCTGACCTCAGGCTCAGCTCAACTCTTTAGTTTAGCCAACTAAATCTTAGAAGGGGGATGCACTTTTGGTCCTCGGAAGCACATTGCACTTGGCTGACCATCACTGCTCCCCTCTGTCTTCTGCCATCCCTTGCTGGCTGGCTCTGATCCACTTGCAAGTCTTTCATGCTCAATTGTAGAATCAGAATTGTTTCATTTGGAAAAGACATTTGGAGTCCAACCGTTCTCTACCTCTACCAAGTCTGGTGCTAAACCATGTCCCTCAGCACCACAGCTCTGTGGTTTTTAAACATCCACCTCTCTTCAGCCTCCTTTCAGAGAGTTGTAGTGAGTGAGGAGGTTTCCCCTCAGCCTCCTATTCTCCAGGCTGATCAGCCCCAGTTCTCTCAGCTGCTCTTCACACCACCTTTTCTTCAGACGTTTCACCAGTGTTGTTGCCCTTCTCTGAACCCACTCCAGCACCTCAATGTCTTTGACCTTTTGTGGGAAAGAGTGCCAGTCCAAGCTGAAAGGGGGGAGTAAACCCAAATAATTCCTAGGAATAAAACCAGATTTATTCTCACTTTTGTTGATGGCACATCTACAGTACTCCCTCTCCAGAACTCCCTCACACTGCCCTTACTCTAGCTTATGTTCCAAAGTGCCATCTTAACACTTGTTTTACCACATCCTAATCACACTGAATGGTACGGGCTGGAAGAAACCTCTGAAGGTCATTTAGTACAAACCTTTCTACTGGAGTAGGATCCACCTACATAAAAATCACACAGGAGAACACATCCAGGTAGGTTTGGAATGCCTCCAAGACATGGGGACTCTCTCTCGGCAACCTGTCCCAGTGCTCTGCCACTAGCATCCAAGGAGATGAGTTTTCTTCTGAGAGTCTTATTTGAATGCATTCAGGGAGGAAATGATATTTGTGAGCCCTGTAGTTAAGACACTGTTTGAGGGGAAACCTTCAAGAGCAAAAGGATTGTTGAAATAGTAGCAGCATGTTTTGGAGGAGGAGAAGGGACTAATTTAGAAGTGAATCACCCTGCTGAAAAGGTTTATGTGTGGTACAGAGTGTTTGGAAGTGAGGGGTGTGAGGATGGGAGGCATGGTGGTGAGGGTGAATGTGGGGAGTGGACCTGCCACTTAAAATAGCTGTAAAGGAATTAGTGACAGCAAAAGTGAATTAGTCTGCACTGAGCTCCAACACAATCTCCTTGACAGCAGCACCTGGCTGGTGAGTGTCCCACCTCACTTGGGTACCTCTGCACTCCAGACAATGCTGAGATGAAGAGAGCATAAATAGGGTTGGAAAGCAAGGGATGGAGCCAACAACTCATCTGCAGAGGAGCTAGCAGCAAAACTGCTGCCTCTTCTCTTGAAAGTCATGGAAAGACAAAGTCTTGATTGGCTCTCAGAGGCACAACTCCTTTGGGCTTTGGGGAGAAAGGGTCTGAAAAGAGTCTGGAGGTGCAGCTCCAGAGGCAGCCTTGTCCCCAAGCCCTGATTAACGCTGCACGTGGCAGGAATTTTGCATTGCCACTAAAGCAATAAAATGTCTTGAAAGGTTTCTGTGATGTTCATTTAGAATCATAGAATCAGTCAGGATTGGAAGGGACCACAAGGATCATCCAGTTCCAAGCCCCCTGCCATGGGCAGGGACACCTCACACTAGAGCAGGCTGGCCAGAGCCTCATCCAGCCTGGCTGCAAACACCTCCAGGGATGGGGCCTCAACCACCTCCCTGGACAACCCATTCCAGGCTCTCACCACTCTCATGGGGAAGAACTTCTTCCTCATATCCAGCCTGAATCTCCCCACTTCCAGCTTTATTCCATTCCCCCCAGTCCTGTCACTACCTGAGATCCTAAAAAGTCCCTCCCCAGCTTTCTTGTAGCCCCCTTCAGATACTGGAAGGCCACAAGAAGGTCACCTCAGAGCCTTCTCTTCTCCAGACTGAACAGCCCCAACTCTTTCAGTCTGTCCTCATAGGAGAGGTGCTCCAGCCCTCTGCTCATCCTTGTGGCCCTTCTCTGGACACCTTCCAGCATGTCCATATCCCTCTTGTAATAGAGGCTCCAGAACTGGATGCAGTACTCCAGGTGGGGTCTCACCAGAGCTGAGCAGAGAGGGAGAATCACCTCCCTTGACCTGCTGGCCACACTTCTCCTGATGCAGCCCAGGCTCTGGTTGGCTTTCTGGGCTGCAAGTGCAGTTTGACATCTCATGTTGAGCTTCTCATCCCCCAGCACCCCCAAGTCCCTCTCCTCAGGGCTGCTCTCCAGCCAGTCCCTGCCCAGGCAGGTTTTGAGGTAATCCAAGTAAATAACACATGAAGTTTGTATGTGGTGCATCTCAGCTTCAGTGGAAAGAAATCTGCCTTGTTGACACCAAGCAGCCAAACCAGGAGACAGGACACAACTAATTTCTCCTTGCAGTTTTGCTGCCTATTTTTTCTTCTGGCTTTCATCTCTCCCTCTCTTCCCCACCCACCCCCCCTCCCCCCCCCCTTTTTTTTTTTTCCTTTTTGTTGTTGATGGGTGTCACCTCACATGCTTAGGATGTCTGCCTGTCCTCTCAGAGTGTGAACACATTCCTCAGAATGCTGATTTGTTCATTTCACACCAGTGTCAAAATGACTCATTAAATCCAGCACCTCCTGAGAGTTGCTGCCTGATGTGCTGCTATCCAAACACTAGATGACAATAAGCATATGCACCTGCTGAGCCCCAGCAAACTCATTCAGCTTGATAAAAATGTCATGGCAATATGCTTTAAATCACTGTCCTTGTCATCATTGTTCCTTGCTAGCTCCAGCCCCCTTTCCTGTGCTTGGTGCAGCCATCAAGATGCTGTTCCTTCTAGCCTTGATTAAGCTTTTTTTTTGGTTTGTTTTCTTTTCTTCAAACTGTAGAAATCTTTTTTTTTTTTTTTTTTAGCAGTGGCAGTGTCATTTCATCAAGAAATGGGTTTTGCTCTTAATTAGCCAACATGCCACCAGGGATGCTTGAGAGGCATGGGTGTGTAAAAGCCTCCAGCTGTAGATCATTCTCTGGGATGCACAAAACCAAACCAACCCACAAAAACTCATCAGTGACTTGGGAATAACGGGCAGCTTTGGTGACAGTGAGTTGGCTCTAGCAGTGACAATATGCTGTGGTGTGGTATCAGTACCTGCTTCTGTCTAGCTTCCAGTGGGTTCACCTCAGACTCAAGAGCAGTTCTGTGTATAACAATGTACAAGAGAAGCTGCTGGGGGGTGGGAAACCATTCCCCACCTTGCCTGCTGTCACTGGTGAGCTGCACAGCTTTCACGTAAGGCATTGTAAACGCAGGGTTTGTGTTGCCTTCAGCAGAAATGCACCCTCAGAGGTGTTTGGTTGGTCTTGGTTTTATCCATGGAGGATAAAAATCCTGTTCCTTAAAGACTCCAAGGTTCTTTGCTTGGGATACATATGCTGTGAGAATAGAATTTCAGCAGTGTCTGTCAAAAGACCTGTTTCACATTTCTGGGATGACTTCAGAATAAACTGCTTCAGAGCTTGACCAGAAGCAGTATCTGAAAGAACAAGTCAGCCTGGCAGGATGGAAACAGTCTGATGTAGAAATCAGAGTTTTGTTGCTAAAATATCTGTCTGATGAAGTTTTTCCAAAAGGGACAATTGGATGTGTGTGGGGAAAACCTTTCCTTAAGGGGTGAACATAAGAGAGTCTGTGGATTGTGTTGTGCGGCTACCTGAGGCTACTGCAGCGTTTACTGAGGGACCTGGGGCTTTTTAGTCTGGAAAAGAGAAGACTTAGAGAGGATTTAATAAATGTTTATAAATCTCTGAGGGCTGGGGGTCAGGAGGGAGGGGACAGGCTCTGCTCACTTGCTCCCTGTGATAGGACACAAGGAGCAATGGATGTAAGCTGCAGCACAGGAGGTTCCACCTCCACACAAGGGGGAAGTTCTGTACTGTGAGGGTCCCAGGGCCCTGGAACAGGCTTCCCGGAGAGGTTGTGGAGTCTCCTTCTCTGGAGACTTTCAAGGCCTGTCTGGATGCATTCCCGTGTGACCTGAGCTAGATTCTATGGTCCTGCTCTGTCAGGGGGGGTTGGACTGAACAATCTTCAGGGGTCCCTTCCAACCCCTGACATCCTGTGATCCTGTGATTTATGGACTCAAATTCCTTGGAGCAATCAAACCTGATTAACCTCATTTGGTGTAAACATGTGCTTGACCCAAAGCCAATTAAAAACAATGGCAAATCTTGGGATGCGATTCTGATTGTCAAGAGCAAACTTGCAGTTTTTTAGCCCATCTTCTAGAGAAGACCCATGAGTTCAGCAGTGAAAGGTGCTCTGTTCCAAAGGGAAGGAGCTCTAACACATCCCTCACACTGTGAGCCTGTCAAGTTGTACTAGAAAGATGTCATCAGGCATTGAGAGGTGCCTGTCTTGTAACAGCAAAGCAGAGGCTGTTGGGTTGGTGTCAAATGAAATTAAGAGATGGTTGGATTTTGCAGGGCTATCTTCTCCAGATAAAAGGCTGGTGACCTTTTCACATCAAGCTTAGAGAGATGGCTTTATTTAAGGGTGGTATGCAAAAGTGTTGGCAAAGGGAGGGGATGGTTCATTAAGGCTGAACTCCTTTCTCTCACCTTAGGGATGTAATTTAAGCTGTGTCTGTCACATTGCTGTATGCTTCCAAGGATGGTGGATTCTTCTTTGAAGCAGAAACACAAGGGGGAAAAGTGTTCTGAAATGCTGAGGTAATGTCTTTAGGGATTTTAGTTTTTTTTTTTCTTCTTTGAGCTTTTGAATCTTTTTTTGGGAAAAAAAAAAAAAAGTATTTTAATTTCACAATTAGCTGCCCAGGAGGAGTTAGTCCAAGACTTGAAATGCTTTTACAGAATCACAGAACGTTAGGGGTTGAAAGTGACCTCGAAAGGTTGAGTGCAGCTCCCCTGCTAGAGCAGGATCACCTAGGCCAGCTCAGACAGGAACATGTCCAGGTGGGTTTTGGAAGTCTCCTGAGAAGGAGGCTTCACAACCTTTTTGGGCAGCCTACTCCAGGGCTCTGGCACCCTCAGAGTGAAAAAGGTTCTTTTCCTTCTGTTCCCATGGCACCTCCTCTGCTCCAGCTTGCACCTGTTGCCCCTTGTCCTATCACTCTACATCACTGAGCAGAGGCTGGCTCTGTCCTCCTGACACTGCCCTGCACCTCTTCATAAATGTGAATGAGGTTGCCTCTCAGTCTCCTCTTCTTCAAGCTTCAAATGGGCTCTAAAATCTTGTACTGAGCAGAAATACTGGAAATACTGTTTTGAGCTTTGTTTTCCTTTGGTCAGCTGAAATCCAAAGAATTCAGGTACTGTCATTTGCCTATCTGGAAGATCAGTAGCAGGTAACAACCTGTGGGCTGCACCCAGGTAGGGATCTTTCTTGCCACCTCCTTAACTCAGGTCCCAGGAAAGCAGCAAGTGGATCAAGTGTCCATATTGGGCTTTCTGTGTGCCCTTCAGGAGGTCAGACTGGATGATCTTCAAGGTCTCTTCCAACCAGATATGTTCTGTTATGCTGTGATTCCCTCCCTGTCCTTGATTCAGTCACAAAAGAAAAAACACTTCTTCATGTAATTACTTGTGGGAAACAATTTACTCATGTTTTTGGTGAACTTTTGTTGTGAGATGGTGCTGGCTGTAGGCTAACCTTGTAGACCCTTCATGATGTGGTAGGAAAGCATGAACCACCAACAGTGCTTCTTGTCATCCATTTCAAACATCCTTTAAACTATCCTTCTACAGGGAATTTATCCAGCAGGTATTTATTGGTGACTTTCCACACCTCTGTGTGATAAATTTGGTTTGTAGTGTGAATAAAAATGTGTTTGGCTTCACCTTAGTGGCTTGGGCAATAAATGCTTTTGTCTTTCACAATAAGTCTTCTCATCTTGTCTTCACCTGGAAACACCATCACATGGAGCCTACGACAAGAACACTACTGCTACAATTATGTCCTCTCACTCCAAGCCCTTCTGGACAGTGTCCCCCCTCCTGCCTTCCTGTAGGTCCCCTTCAGGTATTGAAATGCAGCTCTAAGTTCTCCCTGGGGCCTTCTCCAGGCTGCACAGCCCCAATTCTTCCTGCCTGTCTTCACAGAGGAGGTGCTCCAGCCCTCTGATCATCTTTGTGGCCTTCCTCTGGACCTGCTCCAGTGGGTCCACATCACTCCCACCCAAAGGCAGTTTGGTTAGAGTGGGTAGGCACCAGAAAGAACAACTTACCAGTTTGTGATGAGTGGTAAAGAGTTAAGGGAAACTTGAAATCTGTGGGCTTGTGGCACTGCTGTGCACTGCATTCTGGTTAAAATCTGCGGTCACAGCTTTATCATCTGTGCCATCAGGTGTGATATTGGCTCTGTGCAGCCCTTCCTGGCTCCTGGTTTATGCTGGGATGAAGCAGCCTAGCAGGAGGAAGGGAAGAGAAGCGTTTGCTTGGTCTGAAGTGCTGTTCAAAGGACATCTCTTGGCCTCTGGCATCACAGGGTTTCATTCTGTAAATGCCACTTGAACTAAAATATTCCCTTGCATATTCCTGACAGACTTACACAGCACAGTGATTCTTTGTGAAAATGTAGATGATGTGCTGCAGTATTTGCAGGCAGTGAGGATGGAGGGGGAAATGCCTGCTCTTAAACAATTAAAGACACAATAGCTGTGGGAGGTCATTACTGCAAGGACAGTGCTGCCTATATTGTTGTAGGCAACTACATGGTTGTAGTATCCTCTTATCTTTACAGAGCATCCCTCTTGGAGGCAGCTGTTGCAGATATTCACAGTATATCAGAGGTTGGAAAGGACCTCCAGAGATCATCAGGTCCAACCCCCCTGTCAGAGCAGGAGCACTTAGGGTAGTCTGCACAGGAATGCATCCGGGTGGGTTTGGAAAGAGAAGGAGACTCCACAACCCCCCTGGGCAGCCTGTTCCAGGGCTCTGTCACCCTCACTGTAAAGAAGTTTCTCTTATGTTGAGCTGAAATCTTCTATGTTCTGGTTTGAACCCATTGTTCCTTGGCTTATCACTGTGCACCACCCAACAGAGCCTGGCCCCCTCCACTGACCCCCAGCCCTCAGCTATTGAGAGACATTGATCAGATCCCTCTCAGCCTTCTCCTCTCCACACTAAACAGCCCCAGGGCTCTCAGTCTCTCTTCACAGGGGAGATGCTCAAGTCCCCAAATCATCTTCCTGGCTCTCCCTTGGACTCTCTCCAGCAGGTCTCTGTCTCTCCTGACCTGGGGAGCCCAGAACTGGACACAGCATTCCAGGGGTGGTCTCAGCAGGGCAGAGCAGAGGGGCAGCAGAACCTCCCCAGCCCTGCTGGACACCTTTCTTTCTGCCCCCCAGGATGCCATTGGCTCTCTTGGCCACAAGGGCACATTGCTGTCCCATGCAGAACTTGCTGCCCACCAGCACTCCAAGGTCTTTCTCCATGGAGCTGCTTCCCAGCAGGGCAGCCTCTAACCTGTTCTGGTGCCTGCTGTTATTTCTCCCCAGATGTAGGACCTTGCACTTGTCCTTATTAAACTTCATGAGGTAACCTTCATTCCATACACTGTCATTCACACAAGCCTTTTGCTAGTATGTTTAAACATGAAAAATCTGATTCAGGGCCCAGTTTACCTTTACCACTTTTATATGGGTCTAATTCTACTCAGTGAAGTGTGGATTTTGAAGTTTTGTTTTACCCTCTCCACGTGCTGGAGGACAATGAGGCCTTCTGGCTTTGCTTACAATCTGTAGAAAGCAAGGAGAAGGCTGAAATGTGACATTTCTCTTAATGCTGTGTGTGTGTGTAAAGGAACTAACAAGAGACAAATCTCGTTACACAGAATCAATAAGGTTGGAAAAGACCTCAAGGATCATGAAGTCCAACCTGTCACCTAAGACCTCCTGACTACATCCTGGCTTAACAGATAATTTGAAGAGCAGATACACGAAGGAGGAAACTGAGATGTGGTGCTAAGGGACATGACTTAGCAGCAGCAGACTTGGTAGAGTTAGTGAATGGTTGGACTTGATCTTAAAGGTCTTTTCCAGCTGAGGTGAAGAACTTGCTCCTAATGTCCAATCTAAATCTGCTCTTCTCTATTTTGAAGCCATTGCTCCTTGTGCTGTCACTGCTTTGCAAACAGGGCTTTGCAAAGAGTCTCTCTCCATCTCTTCTTGTAGCCCCCTTCAGGTACTGGAAGGCTGCTATTAGGTCTCCCTGGAGCCTCCTCTTCTCCAGTCTGAACACTCCCAGTTCCCTCAGCCTGTCCTCATAACAGAGGAGCTCCAGCCCCCTGTGGTCCTCCTCTGGACCTGCTCCATCAGGTTCAGGTCCTGCCTGTGTTGAGGGCTCCAGAGCTGGATGCAGTACTCCAGGTGAGGTCTCACCAGAGCAGAGCAAAGTGCCAGAATCACCTCTCTGGATCTCTGGCAGTGCTGCTTTGGGTGCAGCCCAGGCTGCCATTGGCCTTCCTTGCTGCAAGCTGACACTGCCTGCTCCTGTCCAGCTTCTCATCCACCAGCACCCCCAAGTCCTTTTCCTCAGGGCTGCTTTCTGTCACCTCCTCCCCCAGTCTGTATTGACAGTGAGGACTGTTCCAGCCCAGCTGCAGGACCTGCATTTGTTCTTGTTGAACCTCCTGAGGTTCACCTGGGCACCACCTCTCCAGCTTGTCCAGGTCCCTCTGGATGCCATCCTGTCCCTCTGGTGTATGGACAGCACCACTCAGCTTGGTGTCATCTGCACACCACTGATGCTGAACTCAATCCCACTGTCTGTAGCATTGATACAAATATTAAACAGCACAGACCCCTGAGGGGGACACCACAATCACTGCTCTCCATCTGGACATCAAGCCATTGAGCACCACCCTCTGAATGCAACCACCCAGCCAATTCCTTACCCACTGAAGAGTCCACCCATCAAATAACCATCCTCTTAATATCATACCCATGGATTAATGCCATGATCCTGGTTCTCAACTATACAGCATAAGGATTTAAGGATTATCAACTCTGTTTGCTGCTGGGATGCTGCCTGCTGCAAAATACTGGCTGGTGTGCATGCAGCAAGACTGCCTTTCAACCTCTGTGCTACTGCCTTTGCTCAGGGGGTCTCATTAGACTTCCTTAGGAGTTTGGCTCTCCCCAGAGCATGTTGCTTTTAGGTTGTTCCCTTCAAAGCCAAGGGGCCTTAGCCTTACCTTGTCAAGGGGCAGGGGGGTTGGAACTGGATGATCCTTGTGGTCCCTTCCAACCCTGGCTGATTCTATGATTCCATGAAGTGCCTGGCAAAGGTCCATTCTGAAGAATACATAGGTATTTGCTTTTTGAAAGCATTATGAATGCACTGGATTGTGTTCCTCTACTGGAAATAACCTTTTCTATAACATTGGCTCTGGCCAGCCTGCTGTAGTGTGAGGTGTCCCTGCCCATGGCAGGGGGGTTGGAACTGGATGATCCTTGTGGTCCCTTCCAACCCTGACTGATTCTATGAGTATTTTTTCCCTCTGTTTCTTCATTTCAGGGGCAAATCTGTTCCTCAGTAAAAGTGAGAAGGCACTAAATTGTTGAGGAAGACAGGTTTGCTAGGGCTTGAAATAACAGCATCCATCAAGTGAGGGGCTCTGAGAGAGAATTATCCATTCATCTCATCAGCCTAGCTGCATCTGGTGCTGAGCTCTGTACACCTCAATGTGTGAGTAATTTCTAGCTGTGGTGTCCATTCAGGGCATAACCATTTTCATGTGACTGTCCTGTATTGAATTAAAGTTGTGTGCCAGTGCTGGTGGGAAGGCAGTCCCTGCATGCTGTGGCAGGAGGTTGGCAGAGGAGAAACTTCAGATGTTGCTTTCTTGGTTTGTGGGTTGTGGATTTTTTTTTTTTTTCTCTCTTTCTCCCTTTTTTTTTCTTGTTCTCTGTGTGATGAGAAGGTGAAAAAGACAAACTCTGACCAAGCTGTACTTGGTGACATGGTTTAGTAGTCATGAGGACTTGGGTGACAGGTTGGGCTTTGATGGTCCTTGAGGTCTTTTCCAACCTTATTGATTCTGTGCAAACTGAGGAGGTCTTTTTCATACATTTGATTTATTTGGCTTATTATTACTCCTGACAATTAGTCTATTCTTATGAGGAGAGCCTGAGAGAGCTGAGGACTCTTTAGCTTGAAGAGTAGGAGCCTGGGGGTGACCTCATTCATGTTTATAAAGGTGTAAAGGGTGAGGGCCAAGAGGCTGGAGCCAGGCTCTGCTGGGTGATGCCTGATGACAGACCAAGGGGCACTGGGTTGAAGTGGAGGCAGAGGAAGCTCCATGTGAGTATGAGGAAGAATTTTGTCGCTGTGAGGGTGGCAGAACACTGGCACAGGCTGCCCAGGGGGGTTGTGGAGTCTCCCTCTTTGGAGACATTCAACACCTTGTCTGGATGTGTTCCTGTGTGATCTGGTATAGGTGATCCTGCCCTGGCAGGGAGGTTGGACTGGATGAGCTTTTGAGGTCCCTTCCAGCCCCTAATGTTCTGTGATTAGAGAGTGGTTGTTATTGGGCTATCCTAAGATGAAGTGATGTGCTTAGTGCAATTTATTCCCTCAGAGAACAGCCAGAGCAAGGGGAGCAGCAGCTGCATCCCTCTACGTTTCTGCTTTAATAGAGAATGGCTGTTACAAAAGGAATACTTTCAGATCACAATCTCCCTTGCCAGTGCTGTCAGGATCTCTAAGGCTGATCTGGCTGCAAGCTGGCAAGGAGAGATCAGTGTGAGAGGTGGTGACCATTGGCAGTGGTGTTTAATTTGAGCCTCAATAAGATTGCTTACTCTGGCAATGCTCAAGGCTTGGGAATGTGGGATAAAGATCTGATCTGTTCCACAAGTTATTTTGATTTAAATCTCCCCTCTCTTACTTTGTCTTTCATTTCTTTTATGAAACTCTTCCAAGGCTTTTCAGTTTCTAAAAATTGGGGAGGATGGGAACTCCTTTGCTTTTCCTATTGGTTTTTGGAGGCAAAAGAGATGGAGGAGAGGAGGGAAAAAATAAAAAAGAAAACAAAAATCTAGAGTAGGAGATGAAAATGGCATTTTGAATAAGAGACCCAGTGTCCCAAATCCCCATTAAACAATGTGTTGTTCTTGCTTTAGGAAAGCAAAAGTTTATTCCTTGAAAAAAGATTAAGCTGGGAGAGTACTGAGCAGCCCCAGTGGAATGCTCCACTTGATCACTGCCATGTGTTTGGGAGACTGAAGTACAACTCTCCTCGTTAGCCAGGACAGCCTCTCTGCTGCTAGCCAAAGCCTAATGGGGCTACTGTTGTGGCTCTCTGCTTTCATAACCAGAGAATGGGAACAGGCCAGAAGGGCAGACTTGAGTTGCAAACAACTCAAGTGTTCACTGAAGGTATGCAAAGATTGACATGGATACAGCTACCATGATTGGCTTCTTTTTGACCTGTAGGGTGAGCACAAGTAGATCTAAAAGCTGTGGCAGAGGATGCTTCTGCTCTTTTATAGTGACTACTCCAGTTGTAAGTCTATGGTAGGCATTTCTGATTCCTCCCAGGAAGCCAGACTGTTGGACATGGTGCTTTCACACTCTTACACAACTTGAAACCCTCTCTGTTCCTCTGCTGGCACTGGATAAAAGTCAGGACAGAGCTTAACACTTACTGTGCTCTGTGATGCTGTGGGGATCTCACCTTGGCAGTAGAGGCAAGTTCATTAGGAGCAAGAAAGAATATTTAGTTGGTGGTGTGCCATGATGATTATTATTGTTATTAGTGGTTGAGGACCCATCCCTGGAGGTGTTTAAGGCCAGGCTGGATGAGGCTCTGGCCAGCCTGATCTAGTGTGAGGTGTCCCTGCCCATGGCAGGGGGGTTGGGACTGGATGAGCCTTGTGGTCCCTTCCAACCCTGACTGATTCTGGTATTATTGTTATTATTATTATTGTTGTTGTTATTAGTAGTTGAGGCCCCATCCCTGGAGGTGTTTAAGGCCAGGCTGGATGAGGCTTTGGCCAGCCTTATCTAGTGTGAGGTGTCCCTGCCCATGGCAGGGGGGTTGGAACTGGATGCTCCTTGTGGTCCCTTCCAACCCTGACTGATTCTGGTGGTGGTGGTGGTGTTGTTATTATTATTATTATCATCATCATTTCCTGAGCTGTAGCCTTTGCAGACTCTCCAGGTCTGAGTTCTCACTTGTGGCTGTTCAACCTGTCATAATTCAGTTTGCCATACTCTGGGCTGGGCTATGAGCTGTATAATGGACAAACCCCAGACTGCATTAAGGAAACAGATTGGGGAGGGGGGTGGGTGTTGGATGTTTGTAAATGTCTGGGTGTTAGCTCTGGAAGGACTTTTTTCTCTCTTCAGGAATATGTCCATTTCACAGACTCCTCTTCAGGTAAAAAGACTGGAGAGTCACCGTGGTTTGAAAATGCAGCTGAGATCCAGTTTTCTTTGAGGCCATAAGAGGACTGAGTAAAAAAAGTCTGGTGCTAAACCATGGCCTTCAGCACCTCATCTCTGCCTCTTTGAAATGCCTCCAGGGATGGGCATTCAACCACTTTGCTGGGAGCCTGTTCCAGTGTTTGAGAGCCTTTCCAGTGAAGAATTTTCTCCTGATACTCAACCTTAACCTTCCCCTGGTGTAACTTGATGGCAATACCAAACCATTCCATGGTTACCCAGATGGGGGCTGTAGGCTGCTTCACCCTCATTCAAGTTCTTCCATACTGCTAGTGACATATATGTTGAGGCCAGGTGTCACAGGTCCTCAGTGCTTTGGCTGCAAGTTGAGTTATTCTCTCTGTAGAAGCACCAGCAGCTTCACTTTAATCCTTCCTGCCTCTGGCTCCACAGTGTTTCAGGACTTAGTTCAAGTAGTTTGGCTTTGTTGCTTCGAGGTTGGACTCGATCTTAAGAGGTCTTTTCCAAGCAAAATAGTTCTGTGATTCTCCTCACATCACTTCCTTAATTTATTTCTTCAGTGCTTGTCACACCATCACACCTTCATCAGAAGGATGTTTCTTTCAGCCAGGCTACCCTTGGGACTCCTCACTTGTGTTATGCCTCTCTCAGCTTTCATGACTGTACCAGGTAGCAGGTTTGGGTAAAAGGAAGGGTTTGCCATGGAATTCCTCTGCTTTTTTTTTTTTCCTTTTTCCTCTCAGTTATTTCTGTCCAAACACACACATATGCTTGCTTCACATTCAGTGTGGTTGGATGAGGCTTTGAGTAGCTGAGTCTGGTTGAGAAGCATCCCTTGGCCATGGCTGGGGGGTTGGAGTAGATGATCTCTGAGGTCCCTTCCAACCTGAGCCATTCTATTCAATTCTTAGGCTTCTTAATTGAACCTGCTGTTTCCAGGTAACAAATGTCCTACTACTGCACCAGGGACAGAGTTTACTCTTGGTTTCCCCTCCTCTATTTCTACAGCTGTGGATCCAGGCTTCCTCTGGTAAAGGCTCAAAGTGTTCTTGTGTTGGAGAGTGCAGCTGTGAGCAAATATCTGTTCACTGAGGTGCTGGAGTGGGTCCAGAGAAGGGCAATGAAGCTGGAGAAGGGTCTGGAGAACAAGGCTGGTGGGAGGCGGGGGGGAGGAGCAGCTGAGGGACCTGGGATTGTTTAGCCAGGGTAAAAGGAGGCTGAGGAGAAAACCTTGCTCTCTACACCTTCCTTGAAAGCAGCTTGCAGTGGGGTGGGGTTGGTCTCTTCTCCCTAGTAACAGAGATAGGATGATAGCAAAATGCCTCAAGTTGCACCAGGGGAGGTTTAGGTTGGATATTAGAAGAAACTTCATGACTGAAATGGTTCCCAAAAACTGGCAGAGGCTGCACAGGGAGCTGTTTGAATCCCCATCTCTTGATATGTGAAAAAGATGCAGATATGTGGTGCTGAGGGTCATGGTTTAGCACCAGGCTTGGGAGGAGAGTTAGAGAATGGTTGGACTCAAGAATCTTAAAGGTCTCTTTCTACTGAAACAATTCTATATGACCATGCAGGACTCTGATCCAGTTAGATATAACTTTTTTTTTTTTTTTTTGCAGTCTTCCAGATAAACACAACCTTTAGAGAAAAGCTACTTTGTGCTTGAGAGATCTTCTCCCCCCCTCTGTTATTTGCTCTCAAGGTAAGTACAAAGGCTGTTGGGCAGTCTGTTTCACAGAGGATGCCACATAAAATTGTACTATGTGGCAAAATAAAAGATAACCCCCAGATTTTGCTGATCACACCCTTCTGACCAAATACTCCTCATCAGATTTCCTCCCTCCCCTTCCCCCCCACCAGCTAGAGCAAAATCTCTCTGACTTCATTTCTCTGAAGTCAGGCTGTCACATCTTACCCATCAGTGCTAGGTGAAGGGCTGTGATGAATTCTAACACAGAAGTTCCTAGGGGTGGTTATGCTAACAGCAAGCTGCAACAAAAGAACTACTTTTGTAGGCTCATGGAATGGTTGAGGTTGGAAGGGACCTCAAAGATCATCTAACTCCAACCTAAACCTCCCCTGGAACAACTTCAGGCCACTTCCTCTTGTTCTGCCATGTGCAGGGACACTTTTCACTAGACCAGGATGCTCCAAGCATTGTCCAACCTGTTCTTGAGCACCTCCAAGGAGGCAGCATTCACAACCTCCCTGGGCAACCTGTTCCCTCACTGTCAAGAATTTCTTCCTAATCTCCGACCTCCTCAAACTTCAGTTCCTTCTCCCTTGTCCTATCACTGCAAGTGCTTGTAAAAAGTCCCTCCCCAGATTTCTTGTAGCACTCTTCAGGTACTGGGAAGGCTGCTCTAAGGTCTACCCAGAGCCTTCTTTTCTTCAGGCTGAACAGCCCCAACTCTTTCAACCTGTCCCTACAGGGGAGGTTCTCCAGCCCTCTGATCATCTTTGTGGCTTCCTCTGGACCCTCTCCAGCAGCTCCAGGTCCCTCTTGTGCTGGGGGCACCCGAACTGGAGGTGGGGTCTCAGCACAGCAGAGGGGCAGAATCCCCTCCCTGTGCTGTTGCTCTCCCTGCTTTGGATGCAGCTCAGCACACAGCTGCCTGCTGGGCTGCCAGGGACCATAGTTGGCTCATGTTGAGTTTATCACCAGCTGACACAACCAAGTCCTTCTCCTCCAGACTGCTCTTGAGCCACTCCTCACCCAGCCTATATTTGTGCTTTGGATTGCCCTGACCCCCCAGGTACAGGACCTTGCACTTGGCCTGGTTGAACTTCATGAGGTTGGCTTGGGCACACCTCTCCAGCCTGTTCAAGTGACTCTGGATGGATCCCTTCCCTCCAGTGTGCCAAGCACACCACACAGCTTGTCATCAGAAGCTTGCAGAGGGTGCCTCAATCCCACTGTCCATGTCTCTGACAGAGATGTCAAGCAGCAGTGACCCTAGTCCTGATCCCTGAGGATGGGGGCCCACACACCGCTTTCCTCTCCAGGGATTTCAGTAAAATGACATTTTTTTTTTTCTTTTCAGTGGCAAACTGATTGGAACTAAGAGAATACTTGGCTTGGAAGTGGGGAATTATCATATGATTAAATGAAAGCTTACCTTGTTATAAGGTAACTAGACATATCCCAAAGGAATGGAGACAATGTTTGATTAAGCCACGTTTTCCTACTTTGTATTCAAGGAGCAAATTAAAGAATAATTGAGATTCTTTGCAGAGCTTTTGTAAGCTGAGTGTATAGAAAGCTGCAGCTCCAGGTGGCAAGGCAATTAGCTGGTGAATAAAACTCAACCACACTGTCATTCATCAGATGTTTAAATTCTGTAAGCCAGATAAATTCACCTGTTCCTGAAGCCAAATAAATGGTCATGCTCCTCATGTTACCACTGAATTCCCCAGGGATTTCAGGGCATGGGAACATGTTGATAGAAAACCTAGGAACTGGCTCATCACAAAGGGGTCATAATGAAGTTGCCTTCTTCTGCATGGCTGCACCTTTCATTGCAAAGGTGGCTCTGGTGATCACAGTGTCATAGCAATTAGGGGTTGGATGGGACCTCCAGAGATCAAGTCCAGAGCAGCATCACTTAGGCTAGTCTGCACAGGAATGCATCCAGGTGGCTTTGGAAAGCCTCCAGAGAAGGAGACTCCACAACCCCCCTGGGCAGCCTGTTCCAGGGATCTGTCACCCTCACTGTAAAAAAAAACGTTGAGCTGAAATCTTCTCTGTTCAAGTTTGCACCTGTTGTCTCTTGTCTTAGTGCTGTGCACCACCCAAAAGAGCCTGGCCCCCTCCACTGACCCCCACCTTGCAGCATGTCCATATCCCTCTTGTAAGAGGGGCTCCAGAAGTGGATGCAGTACTCCAGGTGGGGTCTGAGCAGAGGGGGAGAATCACCTCCCTTGACCTGCTGGCCACACTTCTCTTGCTGCAGCCCAGGATCTGGTTGGCTTTTTCTGGGCTGCAAGTGCAACTCCTCCCCAGCTCTCTTCTCCAGACCCTTCACCAGCTTCATTGCCCTTCTCTGGACCCACTCCAGTACCTCAATGTCCTTCTTGTAGTGAGGGGTCCAGGATCCCACGACCCAAGGTGTGACCTCAGCAGTGCTGAGTACAAGGGGACAATTTTTTTCCCCTGGTCCTACTGTTCACACTTTCTGATAGAAGCCAGGATGCTGGTGGACCTCTGGGCTACCTGGGCATCCTGCTGGCTCCTATGTGACAGCTGGGTGAAAGTAGTCTTGCACTGCAGACTCAATGACCTCTAGCTCTGGGTAGTGCTAACTCTCAGATTCAGACTGCATTGGGTTAGAAGGGATCCTCAAAGGGCATCTTGTCCAGCCCCCCCCCTCCCCCTACAGTCAGCAGGGACACCTCCAACTAGGTCAGGCTTCTCAGGGACACATCAAGTCTTGAATGTCTCCAGGGATGGGGCCTCAACCCACAACCCTGGGCAACCTGTTCCAGTGTCTCTTATTGAGCAGAACTCCCTCCTGATGTCCAACCTAAATCTGCCCTGGTCCAGTTTCAAACCATTGCACCTTGTCCTATCACTCCAAGCCCTTCTGAACAGTCCCTCCCCAGCCTTCCTGTAGCTCCCCTGCAGAGATTGCAATGCAGCTCCAAGGTCTCCTGGAGCCTTCTCTTCTCCAGGCTGCACAACCCCAACTCCTTCAGCCTGTCTTCACTGCAGAGGTGCTTCCAGCCCCTCTCCTCATCTGCAGCTTAGTGTCAGAAGGCTTGCTACTCTGTTTGAGCCATCAGTTGATGGTTGGAGGTATTGTTTGTTTTCTCCTAGTGCTTTCCAACCTGCTGGCTGGTTTCAAAGTGAGCACTGCTGTTACTCAAAACTCCTGCTTGTTTTCCTTAAAAAAACCCAAAACAACCAACCAACCAAACTGTAAGGAAAAAAAAAGTGTCTGCAATGGGGTAAATACTCTGTTCTAGATGCTTGATTTTTGTTCAGGCCATGATTATTGCAACTTGACTGTGTCCCTCCTTTTCTGGTTACCTAAGGTTTTAAACGTTTTTGGTTTTGAGACATTTAGAAACAAGAACTAATGAAGCAGTGGAATAGAATCCTAGAATGGTTTGGTTTGAAAGGGACCTCCAAAGCTCATCCAGTCCAACCCCCTCTGCAGTCAGCAGGGACATCCTCAACTAGATCAGGTTGCACAGAGCTCTCTTGAGCTTCACCTTGAATATCCTCATGGATGGGCCCTCAACCACCTCCCTGGGCAACCTGTTCCAGTGTTCCACCACCTTCATGGTGCAGAACTTGTTCCTCACATCCAATCTAAATCTACTCTTCTCTCATTTCAAATCCTTGTCCGTTGTCCATCCCTGCAGGCCTTTAGGAACAGTCTCTCTCCATCCTTCGTGTACCCCCCTTCAGTTATCCTTTGCTCAGGATTTAAGAAATGTGGAAATTAGGGAATCACAGAATCATTTCATTTGGACAAATCCTTGAAGATGGAGCTCAGCCATCAACCCAGCACCACTGTGGCCATTAAGCCATGTCCCAAACTGCCATGTCCACACACTTTTTGTGCATCTCAGAGATGTTGACTCCCTCACCTCCCTGGGCAGCCTGTTCCAATGCCTGGCCACTCTTCCAGTGAAGAAAGTATTCCTAATACTCAACCTAAACCTCCCTTGTGGTGTGATTTGAGGTGATTTCTTCTTGTCTGATTGCTTGGGTGATCACTCCACTGCTTACTCTGTGTACACCTGCATGATGAAGCAGCTGTCATAAATCACTTGAGGCAGAATGGGTAGTCAGGTGAAGTCCTTTCAAGCCTGGCAGTTCTGTGTTGCCAGAAGGCAAAACCCTATCCAGGGCTACAGCAAGAGGAGTGCAGCCAGCAGGGCAGGAGGGGGGATTCTGCCCCTTTACTCTGCTCTGGTAAGACCTCACCTCCAATCCTGCTTCCAGTTCTGGTGTCCCCAGCATAAGGAGGACACAGAGCTGTTGGGGTGAGTCCAGAGGAAGGCCACAAAGGTGATCTAAGGGCTGGAGCAGCTCTGCTGTGAGGGTAGGCTGAGGATGTTCAGCCTGGAGAAGATAAGACTCCAGGGTGTAACAGTGTGAGAGCTGAAATCCCCATCCCACCCCATCAATAACCAGGCTAGCTCAGTCTGGAAGCAAATGAGAGCTGTATGTACAAGCAAATCTACAATCTAGGATGAAATGCAATGAATCTGTACAAATAGACACCAGTCACAACATTTACGAATATCTACACTCAACAGAAAAAGCACAACCAAGCTCCCTTTGCTTCCCCCAAGGGGCCTCCCCCTCAGCCTGAAGGAATCCCCCCAGACCCCTCTGGCAGAAGGCAGAGAGTCGAGAAGCAGAGAGGCTGTTAGACTTAGCTTGTCAAGGTCAGGGTGTTATCTTCAGCCAGAAAAGAACAAACAGCAGACAGAAGCCCAAGATTCAGACTGCCCAACTCCCCAGCCTTGTTTTGGGTAGTAGTTCTTAAACATTTCTCTCTCTCCCCTGGAAGTGTTTAGAACAATCACTATTTTGCTTTCTTGCACCCAGTAGTGACTGACTTACTTTCTTTCACTTTTCTCTGCTTGAACTTGGTGAAGGAAAATTAAGAAGACAGGCTTAAAATCATCACACAGGGGGACTTGAGAGCTGCCTTCTAGTACCTGAAGGGATCCTGCAGGAAGGCTGCAGAGAGACTTTTCCTAAGAGTGTCTAGGGACAGGCCAAGGGGGAATGGTTTGAAGCTGAGGCAGAGCAGGGTCAGACTGGAGCTGAGGGAGAAGTTCTTCAGTGTGAGGGTGGTGAGACTCAGGAGCAGGTTGCCCAGGGAGGTTGTGGCTGCCTCCTGCCTGGGGTTGTTCAAGGCCAGGCTGGATGAGCCCTTGAGCAGCTGAGTCAAGTTGAGAGGTGTTCCTGCCTGTAGCAGGGAGGTTGGAGCAGATGATTTCCCAGATCCCATCCAAGCTAAGTCATTCTATGTACAGATCTGTTTGAGGGACTTCAGCTCTGTAACACTGAGCAGAGATCCTTAATCCACTTTGGAAGGTGTAGCTTTTTAACTTATATTTAAACATTCAGTATTCCAGGCGACTAAAAGACATTGTAGGAGGCATTTATTTTGAGAACAGTGAGATGTTGGCAAGCAGAGTTAGAACAGCAAGTGCTGACAGACTTTATTTATGGGTGCTTTTCACAGGAATTTGGTTGAAATTTCAGGGAGCTTGTCAGCTTGGCATCTGCTTTGTGCATCTCAGGGCAAGGCTCAAGTCTCAGCACTCCCAGCGGAAACCTCCATGTCCTGCAGCAGGGGCAAAAGGGGGGTTAAAACCGTTTTAGCTGGGCTGCAACAGGGGTGAAAAGAACCTGTTGTACTCTGATCTTCATGCAGAAAAATCTCAAGTATCACAGTGTATCAGGGGTTGGAAGGGACCTCAAGAGACCATCAGGTCCAGCCCCCCTGCCAGAGCAGGAGCACTTAGGGTAGTCTGCACAGGAATGCATCCAGGTGGGGTTGGAAAGGCTCCAGAGAAGAAGACTCCACAACCCCCCTGGGCAGCCTGCTCCAGGGCTCTGTCACCCTCACTGTACAGAAGTTTCTCCTCATGTTGAGCTGAAGTCTTCCATGTTCAAGTTTGAACCCATTGTTCCTTGGCTTATCACTGTGCACCACCCAACAGAGCCTGGCCCCCTCCACTTGACCCCCAGCCCTCAGATATTGACAGATATTGATCAGATCCCTCTCAGCCTTCTCTTTCCCACACTAAACAGCCCCAGGGCTCTCAGTCTCTCTTCACAGGGGAGATGCTCAAGTCCCCAAATCATCCTCCTGGCTCTCCCTTGGACTCTCTCCAGCAGGTCTCTGTCTTTCTTGACCTGGGGAGCCCAGAACTGGACACAGCATTCCAGGTGTGGTCTCAGCAGGGCAGAGCAGAGGGGCAGCAGAACCTCCCCAGCCCTGCTGGACACCTTTCTTGCTGCCCCCCAGGATGCCATTGGCTCTCTTGGCCACAAGGGCACATTGCTGTCCCATGCAGAACTTGCTGCCCACCAGCACTCCAAGGTCTTTCTCTGTGGAGCTGCTCTCCAGCAGGGCAGCCTCTAACCTGCCCTGGTGCCTGCTGTTATTTCTCCCCATATTTCTACCCTGCACTTGTCCTTATTAAACTTCATGAGGTTTGCCTGCAGCCAGCTCTCAGCCTGTCCAGGTCACATTGGATGGCAGCACAGCCTGACAGGTGTCAGCCACCCCCAGTTTGTTATCATCAGAACTTGCTGAGGGTACTCTCAATGCCCTCACCCAGGTCATTGATAAAGATATTGAACGAAACTGGACCCAGTACTGATCTCTGGGGGACACCTCTTGCCACAGGCCTCCAAGTGGTCTCTGTGCCATTGATGCTGACCCTCTGAACTCTGTTGTGGAGCCAGTTTTCAATCCACCTCACTGACAGCCATCTATGCCACATCTCCTGAGCTTTTCTATGAGGATGTTATGGGAGACTTCTTTAAGCTGCTGCCCCCAAAGAGGGTATAAGTGTGTCTTGTGAGGGTGAATGTGCACAAAGCTGCTTTGGAGTAAGCAGATGAAATATTTTTGTGTTCAGTAATGTGCCCTTGTGGCCAAGAGAGCCAGCAGCATCCTGGGGTGCATCAAGAAAAGTGTGTCCATCAGATATAGGGAAGTTCTCCTCCTCCCCTGCTGAGAGCACACCTGGAGTATTGTGTTCAATTTTGGGTTTCCCAGTTCAAGAGAGACAGAGACCTGCTGGAGAGAGTCCAACAGAGAGCCAGGAGGATGATTTGGGGACTTGAGCATCTCCCCTGTGAAGAGAGACTGAGAGCCCTGGGGCTGCTTAGTCTGGAGAAGAGAAGGCTGAGAGGGGATCTGATCAATGTCTATCAATAGCTGAGGGCTGGGTCTCAAGATGAAGGTGATGGTCTCTTTTTCGTGGTGCCCACTGATAGAACAAGGAACAGTGGGTGCAAGCTAGAGCATAGGAGGTTCCACTTCAACATGGAAGCATTTCTTTGATGTGAAGGTGCTGGAGCTCCCTGGAGCAGGCTGCCTAGAGAGGTTGTGGAGTCTCATTCTCCAGAGACTTTCCAGATGGCTTAGTAGTCATGAGGTCTTGGGTGACAGGTTGGACTTTGATGATCCTTGAGGTCTTTTCCAACCTTGTTGATTCTGTGACCCACCTGGATGTGTTCCTGTGTGGCCTGCCCTCAGTGATCCTGCTTTGGCAGGGGGGTTAGAACTGATCTCTGGAGGACCCTTCCAACTCCTAACACTCTGTGATTCATCCAAGGGACCTGACAGGCACACAGCAATGTCTTGCAGTTGCACATCAGCTCTTGTGTATCTGGCTGCTTGGTAGGACTGTAGTAAGAGTAACAGAGCATGCCAGGGAAGTTGTCTTTCTTCAGCTAGTACAGCTGGCAGAGTTATTTCTAGCTAAACCTCTGTTCACTACTGGCTTTTGGAGATGTAGGAAGATAGAAACCACATTCCCAGTTTGGTGACAGCTGTTGGTCAGGCTTTGGAACATGCTGCTCAGGGAGGTGGTGGAGTCACCATCCCTGGATGTGTTCATGTGTAGAGATGGCACTTCAGGACATGGGTTAGTGGGCATGATGGTGTTGGGTTGTCAGCTGGACTTGATCTTAGAAGCCTTTTCCAACCTTAATAATTCTATGATTCTCTTCCCTGTCCCAAAGGGAATGAAGGGATGCAGTTGCTCCCATGGGCTTCATGAGCATGTTGCCCTTTGAAGGAAAATGGCTCTTCTCCAGCTCTGTGCCAGTTAGTGCACAGCTGAACTAGGCAGGAGAGCAGCTATGATGTCCCAAAGGAACACATTGCCTACTGGTGGCTTCCTACCTCTCACAGTCTTATCACTAGGGTAAGCCTCTTGAGGAATTGAGACCAACATCTGGCACAAGGAGGGGAGAGGTAGCCTCCAAATAACAAGGTGTGTGCAGTTCCCATGTAACATCCTCCTCCTCCTGCTCACTAAACTGCAGCAAGTAATCTGTGCTGGCAAAGGGATTGACACATTTGACCCTTAATGGCTTTGCAGGAATAATTGGGATGATGCCTTGGGTCAGTAATTGTGTGAGCTAAGGAGGATTTGCTCGGTGCACCATGACATCTCCTTCAGAGCCATTCAGCCCTTTTGAGGGCCTAGGAACCCATTTGAACTTTGAAGTCTGTGTTCATTGTGCTCTGTCCTCTGTGTGCATGTGGTATGCATGAGAAGCAAACCCTCCAGCACGTTGTCCTCTGAGCCAGTTCTCAGGTACCACCTTTCTGGCTGATTCACAAATACCTTTATTTTTCTTTTTTTAATTCAAACAAGGCCTACAAGCAAGCTGAGATTATGACAGTAACAGGTTCTGGGGTACTGTTGCTTCCACAATCCAATAGCAATTTTTTCCCCCCTATTGCTTTCTCCATGTTGAGCTCTTATGCTCTATTTGTGTGAGCTCTGTCTGCTGAGTTTCCATAGAAAGGAGAAAGGGGGAGGGAGGGAGTTGGGCAAAGTTAGCTTTTGGGGCTTTATTTGAGGTTTCTTGTGCTTGTTTCTAGATGGAATTATTTCTCTTTTAGGTCTCTTTTGCTCCCTCTGGCCCCCTTTATCTGTCTGCATGTCCCCATACTAGGGGGAATGGAATAAAGCTGGAAGTGGGGAGATTCAGGCTGGATATGAGGAAGAAGTTCTTCCCCATGAGAGTGGTGAGAGCCTGGAATGGGTTGTCCAGGGAGGTGGTTGAGGCCCCATCCCTGGAGGTGTTTGCAGCCAGGCTGGATGAGGCTCTGGCCAGCCTGCTCTAGTGTGAGGTGTCCCTGCCCATGGCAGGGGGCTTGGAACTGGATGATCCTTGTGGTCCCTTCCAACTCTGACTGATTCTATGATTCTATTCTATATAAGGGCAAAGATGTCTCCTAGATAAGGGCAAATAGGTTTTGAGTTTGGCTTTAAGGAAGACCAGAGTTTCATCTTTTCTGATGGGGAAAATAGCTCTTCCTTTGCTGATCTCTTTGCAGATACAGTCTGAGTAAGAGAGAAACATTTAGAGCACTGGGGAAAGAATCCACTGAATTGATGCCAGATTAGCTGTGTAAAACTTGAAAGGGTTAAAAGGCATAAACTTGCAGGAAATACTGATGGTCTGAACACATTTGAAGAACAAGCCCTGTCTGGCATACAGTTATCTTTTTCTGATGTTTTATTGATTGGCATTAGTGGTGCTGGCTGTAGAATACCTGTCTCTGTCAACTTGGTGGATCTAAACATACATAATGGAATAAATGATGTGCAAATTCAAGGACTCTGCCCCCTGGTAAGGTCATACCATCATCAGTAAGTTTGTAGATGACATGAAGTTAGGAGCAGGAGTTGATCTGTTGGAGGGCAGGAGGGCCCTGCAGAGGGACCGGGACAGGCTCAATGGGTGGGCAGAGGCCAATGGGATGAGATAGAACAAGGCTAAGTGCAGGGTTCTACACTTTGGCCACAACAACCCCAAGCAGTGCTACAGGCTGGGGTCAGAGTGGCTGAGAGCAGCCAGGCAGAGAGGGACCTGGGGGTGCTGGGTGACAGCAGCTGAACAGGAGCCAGCAGTGTGCCCAGCTGGCCAAGAAGGCCAATGGCATCCTGGCCTGCATCAGTAAGAGTGTGGCCAGCAGGACAAGGGAGGTTATTCTGCCCTGTACTCAGCACTGCTCAGGCCACACCTTGAGTGCTGTGTCCAGTTCTGGGTTCCTCAATTCAAGAGAGCTGTTTGAGGTACTGGAAGGTGTCCAGAGAAGGGCAATGAAGCTGGTGAGGGGCATGGAACACAAACCCTATGAGGAGAGGCTGAGGGAGCTGGGGGTGTTTAGCCTGGAGAAGAGGAGGCTCAGGGCAGACCTCATTGCTGTCTACAACTACCTGAAGGGAGGTTGTAGCCAGGTGGGGGTTGGGCTCTTCTCCCAGGCAACCAGCACCAGAACAAGAGGACACAGTCTCAAGTTGTGCCAGGGGAGGTCTAGGCTGGATGTTAGGAGGAAGTTCTTCACAGAGAGGGTGATTGCCCATTGGAATGGGCTGCCCAGGGAGGTGGTGGAGTCACCATCCCTGGAGATGTTCAAGAGAGGAGTGGATGGGACACTTGGTGCCATGGTCTGGTTGATTAGATAGGGCTGGGTGATAGGTTGGACTGGATGATCTTGCAAGTCTCTTCTAACCTGGTTGAGTCTATGATTCTATACCTGGAGCATTTCCTCTAGTTTTGGGCTCCCCAATTCAAGAGGAGAAGGGAACTACTCGAGAGAGTCCAACAGAAGGCCAGAAAGATCCTGAGAGGACTGGAGCATCTCTGTTCTTAGGACAGGCTGAGATACCTGGGGCACATTAGTCTGGAAAACAGCAGACTAAGCGGGGATCTTACCCAGTGCTTGTCAATATCTAAATGGTGGAGGTTATGAGGATGGGGCTGGGCTCTTCTCAGTGGTGCCCAGTGACAGGACAAGGGACAAATTAGAAGACAGGAGCTTTCACGTGGACTTCTTTGAGGAAGCACTGGACCAGAGAGGTCTGTCTCTAGAGTCATTCAAACCCACCTGTACACATACCTGTGTCAACCTGATCTAGGCAAACCTGCTTTAGCAGGGAGATTGACCTAGATTTTAAGAGTTCACTGCCAGCCTACACCAGTCTGCAATTTTGTGACCTGATCCTGGAAGTTCTTCTGGAGTGGTGTTTGGTCATCATAGAATTGTCAGGGTTGGAAGGGACCTCAAGGCTCATCCAGTTCCAAGCCCCCTGCCATGGGCAGGGACACCTCACACTACAGCAGGTTGTTCACAGCCACATCCAGCCTGGCCTTAAAAATCTCCAGGGATGAGGCTTCCACCACCTCCTTGAGCAACCTCTTCCAGCCTCTCACCATCCTTATGAGGAAGAATTTCTTCCTAATGTCCAATCTTGAGTCTCCCCATTTCTATTTTTGTTCCATCCCCCCAGTCCTATCGCTCCCTGACACCCTCAGAAGTCCCTCCCCAGCTTTCTTGGAGCCCCCTGCAGATCCTGGAAGGCTACTAGAAGGTCTCCTGGGAGCCTTCTCTTCTCCAAACTGAATAGCCCAAACTTTCTTAATCTATCTTCACAGCAGAGGAGCTCCAGCTCTCTGCCTCATCCTCATGACCCTTCTCTGGACACCTTCCAGCCCCTCCAGATCCTTCTTGTAATAGGAGCTCCAGAACTGGATGCAGTCCTCCAGGTGTGGCCTTTGATGTCTCAGGAGGTAAATATTCACACTCTCACTGAAAATACTGCAGCAGCTGGGATGGAATCCTTGCAGGACTGCTGCCTGCTGTCTGTGCAGCGTGAGAACTGCAGCCCAAGGGCCGATGCTGGCCACCCCTGAGCCTGTCGGTGGATGCCAGCAGGCAGCGGTTCTGCCGGCGGTTGGTGCTGCCTCCCTGCAGCCAGCACAGCTCCCATCTCCATCCCACGTGTGTGGAAGCAGTCCAGCCCTCTCTCTTCAGTGTCTGAGGAGCTGTTCTCAGCGGGTTGGGATGGTTTGAAACTGTCTTTTTAATTTTTCTTCTCCAAGTTCAAGCAGAGAAAGCGGAAGAGTGTAAATAAGTCACTATTGGGCGTAAGAAAGCAAAGTAATGATTGTTCTAAACACTTCCAGTGGGGAGAGAGAAGTGTTTAAGAACCACTACTCAAAACAAAGTAGGGGCAGTTGGGGCAACTTGCTGGGCTGCCTGGCTGCTGCTGCTTCTTCTGGCTGTGGGTAACACACTGACCTTGGCGAGCTGAGTTAACAGCTTCTCTGCTTCTCTCTCTCTCTTCCTTCTGCCAGGGGGTCTGGGGGGGAGGCCCCTTGGGAGGTCCCCTCAAGGGAAGCAAAGGGAGCTTGGTTGTGCTTTTTCTGTTGACTGTACATATTTGTAGATGTTGTGACTAGTGTCTATTTGTACAGATTCATTGCACCTCATCCTAGATTGTAGGTTTTGCTTGTAAATCCAGCTTTCATTTGCTTCCAGACTGAGCTAGCCTGGTTATTGTTGGTGTGGGGGGATTTCAGCTCTCACACTGATCCACAGGTGCAGAGTTTTTTCTCCCCTTCTGGTGTGAAGCAGTTAGCTATGTGCTAACTCCCAGGCACTGAGGGCTTGGGTGCCTCACAGGGTGAGGGGAATTTTGTACCAGCACTGATGCAGTGAATTAAGAACCACGGAAGTCTGTACTTCAAATTTGCCACTGTCATCTTGATTTTTTTTTTTGTCAAGTATCAAGAGAATTCATAGTGCCATCTAAGAAAGGTATGAAGTGCCTCATTTAGAGAAGCAGAGGGCCAGGAGTTTCTCTGGGTAGAGCAAGGCTGTTGCTGCTAAAACCACACGGGAGCAGTGTGGTCTAAGCGTTTGAGAAAGGCACTGCTGTAAGTCTTTCCTCTGCTGACTGAACTTCATCTGTCAGAGGATGTCTCAGCCTGAGGTATAAGAACACCAAACTGATGACAAGTAAAATATTTCACAGAATATCCATCTTTCACCTGGCAAATGCTCCTTTGTGAGAAATCAGTTTGTCAGTAAGGGCTCTTTGGAATACTCCGTGTTGTATTGAATGAAATAAAGAATAAAGGCTGTGTTTTGTGCTGCTACATTCCATGATTGGATAACAGAAAGAAGAAGACAAAAAAGTTCCTACAATTATGAGTCTGTTAGATATAATTATGTCACAAATGGAAAAACCCCAATATTTTATCTCATATCTCTGACAAGATGTAGTTACCAAGAAAAAGAAGGGGGAAAAAAATACCTTGGGAAAATGCTTTTAGGAGCCTTCTGGGTGAGAATATTTAAATGTTGTAGGCTTTCTGTATCTACTTACTGTTCTGAAGTTACTTCAGATTGAGACTCTCTTTGCAGTATTATTAATAAGTGCTCAGCAAAGTGTGCTTTGGATCCTTTCTGAAAGGCCAGGTGTAAGGATGGCACAGAGTAGAAGGTCTTTGTAGGATGTCCTACTCCTAGGAAGAGAGAAGCAAAAGGTTGCTCTGGCATTTGGGCTCAGAAGATGGGAGCACCATAGTGTGCTGTAGGGGAAGCCTCCACTGCTAGGTCCAGAAGCAGATTGTTTGCCTGGAGCTTAGAATCATAGAATCAGGGTTGGAAGGGACCTCAAGGATCATCCAGTTCCAACCCCCCTGCCATGGGCAGGGACACCTCACACTACAGCAGGCTGGCCAGAGCCTCATCCAGCCTGGCCTTAAACACCTCCAGGGATGGGGCCTCAACCCCCTCCCTGGACAACCCATTCCAGGCTCTCACAACTCTCATGGGGAAGAACTTCTTCCTCACGTCCAGCCTGAATCTCCCCACTTCCAGCTTTATTCCATTCCCCCCAGTCCTATCACTACCTGATATCCTAAAAAGTCCCTCCCAGCTTGTTGCAGAGAATGAAAGATATCTCCTGCTCTGGAGCCAGTTGCCTTTTTCTCCCTGGCTGGGGAAAGATGGAGTTAGAGCATTGGTCAAGAAGACTTTCACTGGGAGGACCAAATGGCTGCTCTGAGGAGGTACAGGTATGTGCTGGTTTAGAGCCTTAGGGAACATTATGGAGAGAATAGTGTCAGCATCATAAATTTTACTGTCACCTGGACCCAAATTTCAGTGTTGCAGAGCACAGTTTTGGTGTTAGACTCGGTACCTTGCTGCTCCTTGGAGGATGAAACAAAATGACATGGAGTGAAATTTGTGTTTAGCTGTTCTGATCTGTGCTTCATCTGGGCCACCTGATCCTGAGTGCATGGCAAATACCAGAACTGACATAACAGGACACTTTGTTCTTGCTGTGTTTCTCTCCTCCCAAAAGCACTGAGCAAGGTCAGTAATTCTTTATTGAGGTGAGGGATTTTATTTCGACAGTCGCTAGTCCCCTCTTTGTCCATGCACAGGAAAGAAAACCTCCTGGTGTTTTGATATGACTGCTAAGGTCACTTTTCAGACTGGCTGCATTAGACTAATGATTAAAAAGGGCTGCAAAAATCTGCTGATTTTATAGAGCCCTAGCTCCTGGAGTCAAGTGTGGTGCTGTTTTGTTTTGGATGCCTCCTGTATTCAAGGAAAAAAAAAAAAAAAGAACGATGAAGATTTTAATTTCCGTTGATTTAGGATGAAGGAATCTCCTGTAGTCCTGAAAAGAGCTCCAAAGTTGACTGCTTTTATTCCCAGATGTTGTTAGTCTGTTAATCTAAACCAGTAGGGGAGGTTTGGGTTGGGTATTAGAAGAAATTTCTTTCCTGAAAGGATTCTCAAAGACTGGAAGAAGCTCCCCGGGGAGGTGGTGGAATCCCCATCCCTGGAGGTGTTTCAAAGAGTCAGAGATGTGGTGCTGAGGGACTTGGTTTAGCACCAGAGTTGGTATTAGGTAGTGGTTTGCCTTGCTTGCCTTAAAGCTCTTTTTCAACTGAAATGATTCTGATTCTATGAATGAAAGTGCAGGAAACTTGCAATGAACTGTTTATTTGTAAGCACTGAAAAAATGGGCAAGCCAGTAAAGAGCTCCAAAAGAATGAAGTGATGACTTGAAGTTAGTCTTGCAGTTCTCAGGGCAGATTGAAGGCTGGTGTGAGTAGCACTGGCTGAAGGCTCTGCCTTTCTTCTTCCTTGAAAAACACATCAGGTCCTTCATTCCTCGGGTCAGATGGAAGGTGCTGAGTTGGGTGGAGCCAGCTGGGTGTCTGAGATCTTCACCTACCTCACCATAATGGCCTGTGGATGTTTGCTGTGGTGTTGACTTCAATGGAAATCTTTGTGTTTTCAGGTTGTTGCCAAACATAGGTGGGATGGCAGCAAACATCTGAGGCCTCTCTGTTCTTATAGGTATGATTGAGGGACAGGCAAAAAGACTTTGGTGTCATGCAAAAGAAATAGAATGTCAGGAAGTCTGTCTCAGGAGATTCTGAATTCAGAACTGGGATTCTAAAGTGGAAGATTCATGATTTTGTGATTCAGGAGAATCTTCCTACTAAAGAGGAAGGCTTCAGGACACAGAATCATTAAGGTTGGAAAAGACCTCTGAGACCATGGAGTCCAGCTGTCACCACCACCATGCACCACTAATACATTTCCCAAAGTGCCATTTCCACACACTTCTTGAATACCTGCAGGGATGGTGACTCCACCACCTCCCTGGGCAGCCTGTTCCAATGCCTAACCAATCTTTCAGAAGAGGAATTTTATCCAGGTATCCAACCTAAACCTTCACTTGATGCAATTTGAGGTCATTTCCTCTTGTCCTATCACTTGTTACTTGGAAGAAGAGATCAACGCCCACCCTCACTACAACCTCCATCCTAATGCTGCCCCTGTTCAGAAGAGGACTTGGGCAGAAGCCTGGCTGGAATGGAGATCCTGTGCTCAGTAGTTGGGATAGCTGCTTGCAACAAATCATAGGGTCATAGGATGTTAGGGTTTGGAAGGGGCCTTTGAAGATCAAGTCCAACCCTCCTGTCAGAGCAGGACCATAGAACAGGTCATACAGGAACACATCCAGATGGGTCTTCAAAGGCTCCAGAGAAGGAGACTTCACAACCTCCCTGCTCCCTGGGCAGCCTGTTCCAGTGCTGTGACCCTGTGTCAGTGTGAGCCATCACGGATCCTCACAGTGAAGAAGTTCCTTCTCATGCTGAAGTGGAACCTCCTGTGCTGTAGGTTATATCCATTACCCCTTATCTACCACAGGATGCAATGGAGCAGAGCCTGTCCCTTCCCTCTTGACACTCAGCTCTCAGATATTTATAAACATTTATTAAACTCTTTCTCAGTCTTCTCCTCTCCAGACTGAACAGCTCCAGAGCTCTCAATCTCTCCTCATTGGGCACATGTCCCAGTCCTTCAATCATCCTGGTAGCACTATTCAGGAGTTCTGGGTTGCAGCTTGCCTTCCCTTTTGGCCAATTTTTGTCAGGTTCTTGACCAGCTTATTCATTGGGGTGAACATGGCACTTTGGGACATGTTTTAATGGCCACAGTGGTCTTAGGGTGATGGTTGGACTTGATCTTAGAGTTTGTTTTTTTGTTTTTTTTTTTTTAACCAAACCAATTCTGATTCTATGATCCTCCACCTCACTCTCCTGTATTTATTTCTTGGTAAACATATTCCTTTTTTTTTTACTTGCTGTTGAAGTGTATCTCCAGCAGAGCACCAGTCCCATCATTCTGATGCTTACAAAGCAAGCAGGGCAAGGTGCAATGTGTCAAATACCTTTGGCTGCTGGACAGCTATCTCCTGGTTCAAGCAGTCCCTGATCATTTGACTCAAATGGAGTAGACTCTCAGGGCATGTAAAAGGAAGACAACTGGCAGATAGCAGGAGCTCCTTCAAGGGAGGGAGCCTCTGTCATTTCACAGAGTCACAGAAGGGGTTGGAAGGGACCTCTGAAGATTATCCAAGTCCAACCCCCCTGCCAGAGCAGGGTCACCTAGACAGGAGTGAGAAAAGAAGCCCAACATTCTCTTATAAATGATAAGGAAAGATAGGATCAGTGAGAATACACAGGAGAGATGATGTTTCATTGAAGGTAAATTGCAGCGATCTTTGTCACCTTAACATTTTAAAAGCAAAGCAGGGACTCAGCACTTAGTAATTCAAGAAGGATAGGGTGAAATCTTTAGCATGTGGCCTCGTCTACTCATTCATAGGCTAGAGGTGAGGTTGGTGGGGTAGATACTCCAATGGGACCATATGATTTTTCTACTCTTAATTTGCAAATATTGCACCAGTGTCAAATGCAAAGAAACTTCTCCAGGCACTGATGAGGCCACTCCTCCAATGCTGGTTTCAGTTTTGGGCCCCTCACTACAACAAGAAGGACATTAAGGTGATGGAGCAGGTCCAGAGGAGGGCAACAAAGCTGGTGAAGGGTTTAGGGAATAATAGAATCACAGAATCAGTAAGGTTGGAAAAGACCTCAAAGATCATCAAAGTCCAACCTGTCAGCCAAGACCTCATGAGCAATGAGGTTTTGTGCAGAGCTCTTGAGGGAACTGGGGTTCAGCCTGAAGAAGAGGAGGCTGAGAGGAGACCTCATTGCTCTCTACAACTCCTTGAATGGAAGTTGGAGTGAGGTGGGGTTGGTCTCTTCTCCCTAGTATCAGTTGATGGAATGAAAGGAAATAGCCTGAAATTGTGCCAGGGGAGGGTTAGGTTGGAGAGTAGGAAAAATTTCTTTGCTGCAAAGAGCGATCAGGGACTGGAACAAGCTGCCCAGGGAGGTAGTGGAGTCACTGTCCCTGGGGACATAGTTTAATGGCCATGGTAGTTGAAGGTTGGCCTCAATCTTAGAGGTCTTTGCCAACCAGAACAATTCTCTAATTCTATGATGAATAAGATCTCCATTAATTTCCTCCTATACCACGTTATCTTTGTTCAAGTTTGATTGAAAAGGTAATCATGTAAAATAATTAATTAGAAATATGGCATACATATATATATATATATAAAGAAGACTTGGTATTTTAAGAATTGAATCCTAATTTTGTTGAGATTGGTGTAAGTCCCCCAGAATCAGTAGAGGTATCCAGATTTACACCAGCCTAAAGGGTCTGTTCTCAATTTTCCTCAGTTTTGGTGGCGTTTTTCCAGCCTGAAAACAACCAGTGAAAACTAATCTACTGCAGTGTTATTAGTTGGTGTATAGCTCAGTGGGCATCCAGAAAATAGCTGCATAAACAGCCCTAAGTAGAGGTGTGATAATCAGAGGTGAGAAGGGAGAAGGTGTCCCTGTGTACCTTATTAATTCTGACTGTCACTGAAGTCTCGGTGCATGGCTGAGTGTTGCACCTGGAGCGAAATGCACAGCCCTGCCAGCATGCAGCCAAGCTCCCTCAGCAGGGATTCTGGCTTTCAATCAAGTGGGATACCAGGTGGACAAGTGGGAGAGTGGAAGGCAAGGGAAAGGCAAGCTCAACATGAGCCAGCAGTGTGTGCTTGCAGCCTGGAAAGCCAGTCACATCCTGGGCTGCAGCAAGGGAAGTGTAGCCGGCAGGTTGAGGGAGTGGATTCTCCCCCTCTGCTCTGCTCTGCTCCAGTGAGACCTCACCTGGAGTACTGCATCCAGTTCTGGAGCCTCTATTACAAGAAAGATCCGGGGGGGCTGGAAGGTGTCCAGAGAAGGGCCATGAGGATGAGCAGAGGGCTGGAGCTGCTCTCCTGTGAGGACAGCCTGAGAGAGTTGGGGTTGTGCAGGCTGGAGAGGAGAAGGCTCCCAGGAGACCTTCTGGTGGCTTTCCAGTATCTGAAGGGGGCTCTACAAGAAAGCTGGGGAGGGACTTTTGAGGGTGTCAGGTAGCAATAGGACTGGGGGGATGGAACAAAACTAGAAGTGGGGAGATTTAGATTGGATGTTAGGAAGAAGTTTTACACCATGAGCGTAGTGAGACACTGGCAGAGGTTGCCCAGGGAGGTGGTGGAAGCCTCACCCCTGGAGGGTTTTGCAGCCAGGCAGTGAGCAACCTGCTCACTCATGTGAGGTGTCCCTGGCCATGCCATGGGGGTTGGAACTGGATGAGCCTTGAGGTGCCTTCCAACCCTGACAATTCTATGGTTCTATAAAATCAGTCCAGCTGAGTCTGCTGGCAGAGAAAGCGTTTGGAGCAGTGGAAGAGCCCCAGAAGCAGAGTAAAGGCATTGCGTTAGCACCCAGTGGTGCATTCTAAGCTTCCAAGAATGTGGGGGAAAGCAGAAGGGATCTCAGAGGCTCTTGCAGAGATCAAGGGATTGTGGGCAGGAAGGGAGGAATGGAGAGGTATGGCAACTGGAGGTAAACTTTGCTGATGAGTTTGGTGTAATTGTAAATGTAGCTAAGCCAGAAGGGAACTGACTGGAGAGACAGAGAGAGACTTATGTAAATCAGAGAAGAAAATGTATCTGAGGGAAGAAGGCTCTTGAACTACCAAGATGACTTTGAGCTACACCAGAGAAGTGACAGACACAGGAATGGTCCTGTCACTTGATACCACTGAGGAGTCCAGCCCTTTCCTCTTGACCCCTACCCTTCAGATATTGATAAACATCAATGAAATCCCCTCTCAGTCTCCTCCAGGCTGAAGAGCCCCAAGTCTCTCAGCTTCTCCTCATAGAAGAGTAAGAGGAGGAGCATCTCTTGTGGTGGACTCCATGTTATTCCTGTGTCTTGGGCTGGTGTCTCATCCCCACCAGGAAGCAATTACAGACCAAAGTCTTGCTTGCCCACTCCTGACCTGACCCTGTGAAGCATTGATCCCTTCAGAGAACTCACTCACTTGGCTCCTTGGGCTTCCTACTGCTTCTCTGGGGTGAACTGGATTTATCAAGTCCTGGGTCTTTGTGCTTGTTGGAGGGTTGACAGTGACCTGGAAGTTTTGCACCGTGACACTCGCTGAAGATCTCTGATCCCTCTTTCATGCTTGTGTGCTTTTTCCCCAAATGGAACTGAAGGCTATAGGTTTAACTATTTTTTTTTTCCCCTGAAGGAGCTCTAAATGGGAGGGAAGATGGCTGATGGGACTAGGGGGAATGCAATAAAGCTGGAAGTGGGGAGATTCAGGCTGGATGTGAGGAAGAAGTTCTTCCCCATGAGAGTGGTGAGAGCCTGGAATGGGTTGTCCAGGGAGGTGGTTGAGGCCCCATCCCTGGAGGTGTTTGCAGCCAGGCTGGATGAGGCTCTGGCCTGCCTGCTCTAGTGTGAGGTGTCCCTGCCCATGGCAGGGGGGTTGGAACTGGCTGAGCCTTGTGGTCCCTTCCAACCCTGACTGATTCTATGATTCTTTAGTCCAAAGCACATCTGTGGTTTGTATTTATATTCCCCTCACCCTGAGTACGCCAGAGTCTGTTGCAGCAGTTGTTCTTTTCTGTTAGATACCTGTGGTAAGCTGTTTGAGGAGTAATCCTCTTGGTGTAGAAATCAGTATAGGTTTTTGGTAATGGCAAGCAAAACCTAGTAGTAAATATTGTGGTGATTTTAATTGGATGTCTTTACATAGGGAAATGATTGTGGCCCTGTGCTGGCCACTGCTGAGGCTGCACTTTGAATGCTGGGTTCAGTTTTGGGTCCCTCACTGCAAGAAAGTCATTGAGATGTTGGAGCAGGTCCAAAGAAAGGCAACAGAGCTGGTGAGGGGTCTAGAGAACAGGTCAGATGAGGAGCAGCTGAGGGAACTGGGGTTGTGTAGGCTAGGAAAGAAGAGGCTGAGGGGAGACCTCATTGCTTTCTACAACTCCCTGAAAGGAGGTTAGACTGAGGTGGGGATGGTCTCTTCTCCCTAGTATCAGTTGATGGAATGAGAGGAAATAGGCTGAAATTGTGCCAGGGGAGGGTTAGGTTGGAGACTGGGAAAAATTTTTTTGCTGCAAGAGTGGTCAGGGATTGGAACAGGCTGTCCAGGTGGAATCACTGTCCCTGGTAGAGGTGTTCCTGTGACGTGGTTCTTTGGGACATGGTTTAATGGCCGTGGTGGTGTTAGGTTGAGGCTTGGATTCGATCTTAGGTCTTCTCCAACTGAAACAATTCCATGATTGCATAGATCTAGCTGTGTGGGTGGAGGGTCTGTGTGTAAAACCACACTTTGCCATGGCTGAAATCTTCAATGTGCTTAAAGAAATGGGGAAAGAACGAAATATCTCATGCTTTACTCTTATCAGTGGCTTCAGCTGATAACAGATCAGCATTAGTTTTATGATTTTAACTGTTCTGAGGCTCCTATTATAACCTATTGTTTTATTGTTCTGGTCCATTAACCTAGCAGGAGCAGGAAACCCTCTTCTTCCTTTGAACCCAAGGAACTGACATAGCCTCCATTGCAGATTTAGGGTTTTTCAAACCACTCTAAGGTGAATCTTTTGTCTCTTAAACTTCAGAGGCTACGAAAGCATGACTCCCAAACTTCCTGTCATCCTGTAATCTCTCTGGTTTGAAATAGCAAGGGTGGCAGAAGCTCTTCAGGAAATACATTTGGTGCTGAGTATCTGTGGCCACAGGGCTTTGATCTGGTAGAAGAGTGAGGAGGGGCCAGGGGTTTTGCTTTGCACGTTGCCTGTTAATCAAACCTCCTGACAGGGCTCTCTGAGGAGGCTGACACAGGCTCTGCTCTCTCAAGTGTACATCTGGTACACTCCTGTCACAGCCCAAGATGCAGAGATGTTCACCAGTGGCTTATCTATCCTGCCTCCCTCCTGCCTCCCTCCCTCTTCCCTACCCCCTCCCTCCATCCTTTATGATTCTGTGAAAGGTCCTTGGACATCACCAGTCACAATGGCAATATACTCTCCAAGATAAGTGTCAGGCCAGCTGGACAGAGGTGCTTAGAACCATTGCCCTATAGAGAGAGGCTGAGGGAGCTGGGGGTGTTTAGCCTGGAGAAGAGGAGGCTCAGGGGTGACCTCATTGCTCTCTACAACTGCCTGAAGGGAGGTTGTAGCCAGGTGGGGGCTGGGCTCTTCTCCCAGGCAACCAGCACCAGAGTCTCAAGCTGTGCCAGGTGAGGTTTGGGCTGGATGTGAGGAAGAAATTCTTCACAGGAGGAGTAATTTGCCATTGGAATGGGCTGCCCAGGGAGGTGGTGGAGTCTCCATCCCTGGAAGTGTTTAAAATAAGACTGGATGAGGCACTTAGTGCTATGGTGTAGTTGATTCGATGGTGCTGGGTGATCAGTTGAACTTCATGATCTCTGAGGTCTTTTCCAGCCTGGTTAATTCTGTGATTCTGTGATTGCAACCTTTGCAAAAGGAACTAGGGATTCCTGGATCTTATTTCTCAGTCCAAGCCAACTGGAGTTTAGGGGCTCCAGCTTCCTATTGGGATTGTAATGAGTTGGGCTCTTAAAATGGAGAGGAGTAGTCAGGGGATGGCCTTTCACGCTTCCTTTTGCACCTTGAGAGTATCTTAATTTTCTTAAGCTCCAGGAAACATATCAAGAGTGACTGTCCTACCCTGAGCAGATGAAAGCAGTCAGGGTGGAAGTGGATGGGTGATACTCTGTCCTTACTGACAGGAGTGGGGCCTATTTTGTATGCTGATTCTGAGGGAGATGGTTCCTCTGTCAGTGACAGGGGAAGGACCTCAGTGTCAAATGTCCTGGACATTAGGAAGAAGTTTTTCCCATCAAGCATTGGAATGGGCTGCCCAGGGGGAGGTGGTTGAGTCACCAACCCTGGATGTGTGTTTAAAGGTGGTTTGGATGTGGTGCTTGGGTATATGGTTTTAGGGGTGACCCTTGTAGAGCATGATTCTGGGTTGGACTTGGTGATCCTGAGGGGCTCTTCTGTGATTCTGTGAGATGTCATGCAGCAAAACAGTGGAGAAAGGCTTGAGAAGAGGATGTGAGTCAATAAAATGAATACAGCTAAGCAAAGTGCAAGTCTCACCTCTCTATTTGCTTAATCAGCTGCAGATGGTAGCAACTTGTAGTTACAACTCTGGTAGCAGGGTACAGCACAGCATGGACAACTTGGCAGGACTCTAGCATTTCAAACACTTTGATTTACTCTCTCCTCCTTTTCTGTCACGTACTTCTCAAAGGCTGAGTTAATAAATAGAAATGCCTGCCCTGCTGGCAATACCTGGAGGTTACAAGGGCTGGCCATGGGTCTGCAGTGGCTCTGTGGTGGGCATTTGAAGAGGGAAATATCCTGGGGCATTGTAGCATCTGGTCATCAACCATCTTTGTGATACAGCTGTGGAAAATGTGAGAGGGCTGTGCAGCTATGGTAAGCAAATGATAATGCAGCTGCTGCAAACTGTGCTGTGTAGTTGGAGGGAGAGAGCATTCCCCAGCTGGGAAGCTGCTGGAATCTTATAAGCATGAGGTAGATGGCTACAAGTTAGAGGTTCTCCTTCATGTCAACAGGACCAGAGGAAATGGTTTTGAGTTGCACCAGGGGAGGTTCAGGCTGGATATTAGGAAATATTCTTTCACTGAGAGGGTTCTGAAAGATTGGAATGGTCTGCCCAGGGCAGTGCTGGAGTCACCATCCCTGGGGGGGTGTTTAAGCAGCCTGTGGACCTGATGCTTTTAGGAACATGGTTTAGTGTTGACCCTTCAGTGCTGGGTTGAGGGTTGGACTGGATGAGCTTGGAGGTCTTTTCCAACCAGCTGTTTGCTGTGGTGCTGTGGAGGAGGCTCAGTGTTAGGCATGCAGTGTTGAAGGTGTGAGGAAGGAAGGTGGCAATGGAGCTGGGAGCTGTCTTTGCTCTGTTTCAGTCCTGACAGCTGCCTGGTTGTGTCAGGCCATTAGAAGAAGGTAAAGCAGCTTGCACAATTCCAGCTTTTTCTTTGCCTTCAAGTTGTGCTTTCCCATGAGGGAGCACTTTTGACCCTTTGTATTCCAGAGCTGTACCAAGGGGCTGTGTTTTCTCAGTGCTAGGTTCTGCCCTGCTGATTCAAGCCTTCCAGAACGTTTCATTGCCTTGCTTTAGAATATCTGATAGCAACAATTTTTTAGGAGGAAAAAAAAAAAAAAAGGAAGAAAGTTTTAGAGGTTTCCTCATGTTCAAGAAGGTCATCTGAACTTTGTATCCTGACCCAAACCTCACTCCTTTTTTTGGTGTCACTAATCTATTTTCATGAGTATCCAACAAAGCTGTGACTGCATAAGCCTAAAGGCAAGCAAGGCTGTTCCTAAGCAGAGGTACAGCAGTGACACTTCATTCATGCTGAGGCTTGTTTGGACCTGATGAGTTAATGCTGTCAAACTTGACTGATTAGGCTGCACCTAATCAGGATGAAGCCAGAAGTGGCTATCATCATAGCCTCTGACCATCTCCCTTTGGTGTTTGCTAAAGCCCTGCTCCAAAGTTAGAGGAAAGGGAATATTGAGAAGATGCTTAAGAGGATTTACAAACCCTCCTGAGCCTATTCTTTCTTTTTGCTCTTTTATTTTAAAGCCATGGCATTTGCCTTTCCTTTTTTTTTTTTTCCAGGTCAGGATAAGCATTTCTTTCTCTTTGGCAGACCCCTTCAGCATTTACAGGCCAGCCCTGTATCTGCCAAAGCTGCTGATTTCTAGGTGTGTAGAGGGGAGCCCTTCATGCCTGCCTTGGCCTTCTCTGCTCTGAATTTAACTCTTTAAAACACAGAGCTCAGGCTCCAGGCTGAGTTCTCCAGTCACTGTTTGCTGAAGGCACTTACCTCATCATCAAGAGATTTTACTCCTCTCAGTCTAGGAATTTTTGTGCCTGCAGCACTTGGTTTGAAGGGAGGAAGCACTGTTAGCTTGGTGTTACAGAGGGACAGCCAGTGTGCAGAGAGACTAAGTGACTTGCCCAGGGTTCCTCATGCCCTTAGTGACTGGGTGGAGTGGGACCTCTGGTATTTGACTGTGGCTGCTCCACTCTGTGCCCTGCACTTGGAATGAACAATGTGAGGGGGCAGTTTGATAGGTGTGAGCTGTTGTTTCAAGCAATATGAGGGACAGGTCTTCCAGTGTAGCCTTGTAAAGCACTATCATTCTACCATATGGAATCATAGAATAGCTTGGGCTGGAAGACACCTTAGGGATCATCTAATCCAACCTCCCTGCCGCTGGCAGGGATGCATCTCCACTAGACCAGGTTGCTCAAGGCCCCATCCAACCTGGCCTTGAACCTGCTGGAGAGCAGCCCTGAGGAGAGGGACTTGGGGGTGCTGGGGGATGAGAAGCTCAACATGAGATGTCAAACTGCACTTGCAGCCCAGAGAGCCAACCAGAGCCTGGGCTGCATCAGGAGAAGTGTGGCCAGCAGGTCAAGGGAGGTGATTCTCCCTCTCTGCTCAGCTCTGGTGAGACCCCACCTGGAGTACTGTGTCCAGTTCTGGAGCCTCTGTTACAAGAGGGATATGGACATGCTGGAAGGTGTCCAGAGAAGGGCCACCAGGATGAGCAGAGGGCTGGAGCTGCTCTGCTATGAGGAGAGACTGAAAGAGTTGGGGCTGTTCAGTCTGGAGAAGAGAAGGCTCTGAGGTGACCTTATTGTGGCCTTCCAGGATCTGAAGGGGGCTCCAAGAAAGCTGGGGAGGGACTTTTTAGGATATCAGGTAGTGACAGGACTGGGGGGAATGGAACAAAGCTGGAAGTGGGGAGATTCAGGCTGGATGTGAGGAAGAAGTTCTTCCCCATGAGAGTGGTGAGAGCCTGGAATGGGTTGTCCAGGGAGGTGGTTGAGGCCCCATCCCTGGAGGTGTTTAAGGCCAGGCTGGATGAGGCTCTGGCCAGCCTGCTGTAGTGTGAGGTGTCCCTGCCCATGGCAGGGGGGTTGGAACTGGATGATCCTTGTGGTCCCTTCCAACCCTGACTGATTCTATGAGTCTATGATAATCAGCAAAGCAACTGAATGCCATTGTCATTGAGGATATTACAGCATTGCACACAGGATGGGGAGGGGGGAGAAAAAGACTAGTGGTAAATATTGAAGCCACCTGATAGGAAAAGTATGAAAGAGAATATTCATTTTATTATCTTGCTTTTCTTTGATGGGAATAACAGATGACAAAAGTGTGAGGCTTTCTGCAGACTGTTTGTTTACAGAAAATTCATATCCACTGAGACTCTATGTTAAACTCACTCTCTGATGTTGGTGTTTGCAGGATGCATGTGGCCACCAGAGTATGTCCTTATGATCTTACCACATATTTACCTTGATACAAAACTCCAATTACTGTCAGAGATGCTTCTTGTTAAATATGATGAGATCTCCAGCTTCTAAGAGAGGGAATATGTGATCTTTACTCTGGGGCCACACTGAGCAGGATGTTGAGGAGTGGAACTACTGGGGACTTTGGTGCAAATTAATCAAATATCTAAAGTTAACAATGTAATGAAAATAGTTTGCAGAAGTTTGGGCTTTGGAGACAGCTGAAATTTGGAAGAGAAAATAGTACAGTTCAGAGTTTGTCTTTCTGTTTAGGAAGCTTTGCCAAAGCTTTGCCTTTGCTTTTATGCATAGCTGTGAAGTCTTAAGGTCAGGGTGCTTGCATCTATGGTTCCTGTAGATGTGTCAAGGGCTCAGAAGCTTTGTTCTGCAAGTCACAGACTGCATCAGATTGGAAGGGAGCCTCAAAGGGTGTCTTATCCAACCCCCCCCTTACAGTCAGCAGGGACAACTCCAGCTAGAGCAGCCTGCCCAGGGCCACTTCAAGTCTGACCTTGAATGTCTCCAGGGATGGAGCCTCAACCCCAGCCCTGGGCAACCTGTTCCAGTGTCTCATCACTCTCATTGTGCAGAACTTCCTCCTGATGTCCAACTTAAACCTGTCCTGCTGTAGCTTCCAACCATTGTCCCTCATCCTAGCACTCCAAGCCCTTCTAAACAGTCCCTCCCCAGCCTTCCTGTAGGTCCCCTACAGATATTGAAATGTAGCTCTAAGGTCTCCCCAGAACCTTCTCTTCTCCATGCTGTCATCTGTTATTGTGATCTGAGGGGAGATGAGGAAAAAATAATGGAAACCAAAGGATGAGGTGAAGAAACATGATGTTTGGGAGCAAATATCATCTGAAGCCCAGTTGTGGGCTGGACCTTTGCATCACTGACCTAATCTGAGTCCCTAAGTCACATCCTTTGATGGTAGTTTGAGCTACAAGTCCTGCTGGTGACCCACAATGCCTTCCTTCAAGTCCTGACTGATTACTGATGGAAAATTATTCCTACAGGAGGGCCATGCAATTTTGGAGCATAGGATCATAGAATCAACCAGGTTGGAAAAGACCTGAGAGATCCTCAAGTCCAACCTATCACCCAGCACCTCATGACTAACTGAACCATGGCTTCAAGTGCCACATCTAATCCTTCTGTGAACACCTCCAGGGGTGCTGACTCCACCACCTCCCTGGGCAGCACATCCCATGGCCAATTACTCTTTCTGGGAAGAACTTTCTCCTCACCTCCAGCCTAACCTTCCCCCTGCACAGCTTGAGACTGTGTCCTCTTGTTCTGGTGCTGGGTGCCTGGGAGCAGAGCCCAACCCCCACCTGGCTACAACCTCCCTTCAGGTAGTTGTAGAGACCAATAAGGTCTCCCCTGAGCCTCCTCTTCTCCAGGCTAAACACCCCCAGCTCCCTCAGCCTCTCCTCACAGGGCTGTGCTCCAGACCTCTCACCAGCCTTGCTGCCCTTCTCTGGACACCTTCCAGCATGTTCTAGTCTCCAGGAATTCCATAGGGTCATGCTGTCTCAAAAAACTGTCTGTTGGCTGAAGAGCAGTGGCCAAAGATGAGCAAATCATAACAGAACATTGAGATGAGCAGAAGCTGGGCACACAAGTATCTACATAATTGCTTTTTTTCCCCTTGTTTGACAAGAGATGGTTCTGAGTATCCCAAATCCCAAACTCCTGTAATAAGCAAGGAGAGAATATTGAGATAAGAGGGAAGATCAGGAAAAGAGAAACATGACATTACCAGTGGTGCTTCATGTAAGTCTCTTTGGATCAATACCTATTTCCAAGAAAACTCATTTTTCAAACCAAATAAATTAGTGAAATCTGCTATATTGCATCTTCAGAGGTCTCTGGGTTGTTGCAAAAGCAATAATTAATTTAAATTGTTACAAAGGGAGCTACTGGAACTGTACAGGGGGTTGGAACTGGCTAAAAAGGAAAAGCAGCTATGCCAAGATAGTCTTAGGATTGTTTGGGTTGGAAAAGACCTTTGAGATCATTGAGTCCCAACCATTCTCCAACTCTGCTAAGGCTGATGCTAAACCATGTCCCACAGCACTGTACAGGTCTGCATCCTTCAAACACCTTCAGGGATGGGGATTCAAATTCCTCCCTGGAAAGGCTGTTCCAGGAAGAAGCTTCTTCTAACATCAAGCCTAAACCTCTTCTGGTGCAGCCTCAGGGCAGATACTACCACACTGAAAGAAAGTTACTAGAGGGAGGTCTCCTGAGTGATTTTTTGGCACAGGATTTGGTTGAAGATTTTTGCTGTAATGGTGCTGGCATGAAAACTGGAGCATGCTTGCAGTGGCAGGACAGAGGAGGCCTTAAGTCTCCCACGGGAAAATGAAGATAACCGTGAGAAAGTAAAAGTGGAAGAAAAGGAATTAGATGTCCTGGTGGAAAAAAAAGTAAAGTTACACTCATCAATATCCTATTTCCATTCTAAACTCATAATTTTAGAAGCAGGTGAGTAGGAGGGAGACTGGAATGTAGCATTTGCTGTAGGATGATTGAAAAATGTGAAGCATCTCTGTAAACTGTGCTCTCAGATGAAAGGGAAGAGATCTGCCCTCTGCAGATCACCCCCATCTGCTAATTCCAGCCAACTGTGTTCAAGAAGATGAAGCTGGAGAAGGGTTTCTAAGATGTTCAAGGTTTATCTGCTATGGGAGCACAGCTTGTTTAGCCTAGTGAAAGCAAGGCCGGGAGGGAATTAAAGTCATCCTCAAATCATGAGTAAAAAGTAGGAAAATGCCAGGTGTGAATTGAGAGCTAAAAATCTACCACCATAAACAAACCTGGAAGAACTTCAAATTCTGGGTTTAAAATGCCCAAAGGAAGGTGAAGAGACACAGAATACATTTAGTCTGGAAGATAGAAGGTGGTTCCTCATTCAGTTCAATAAGCGTAAGAGCAGCCCCAAGGAGAAGGAGCTGGGAGTGCTGGTGGGCAGCAAGTTCTGCATGGCACAGCAATGTGCCCTGGGGGCCAAGAAGGCCAAGGGGAGCCTGGGCTGCATTAAGAAAAGTGTGGCCAGCAGAGCCAGGGAGGTTCTCTTCCCTCTCTACTCTGCCCTGCTGAGACCTCAGCTGGAATATTGCATCCAGCTCTGGGCTCCCCAGGTCAGGAGGGACAGGGATCTGCTGGAGAGAGTGCAAGGGAGGGCTGCAAGGATGCTGAAGGGCCTGGAGCACTGCCTGGGGAGGAGAGGCTGAGAGCCCTGGGGGTGTTTAGTGTGGAGAGGAGAAGGCTGAGAGGGGATTTAATAAATGGTTATAAATATCTGAGGGCTGGGGGTCAAGAGGGAGGGGACAGGCTCTGCTCACTTGCTCCCTGTGATAGGACAAGGGGCAATGGATGGAAACTGCAGCACAGGAGGTTCCACCTCAACATAAGGAAGAACTTTTTTGCTGTAAGGCTCATGGAGCACTGGAGCAGGCTGCCCAGAGAGGTGGTGGAGTTTCCTTCTCTGGAGACTTTCCAGCCCTGTCTGGATGTGTTCCTGTGTGACCTGTGCTGGATTCTGTGGTCCTGCTCTGGCAGGGGGGTTGGACTGGAAGATCTCCAGGGGTCCCTTCCAACCTCTAACATCCTCTGATCCTCCAATATTGTCTTTAAGGATGAAATCCCTATGTCCATGTTGCCTACTCCTTAAAAATAGTGTAGTGCTTTTATCTTTTTGGGTTTTTTTTAGCTGAAAAGATAATCAATAGGTGACTTCTGACTTCATCTGGTTATTGCAGGTGTCTTGAGTTCTGCTTCTGGAAAGAAGTACTCAAAAATGGTGGTGTTTATAGCCACGAGTGGTCTAGTCTTTCCTTGGGGTAGTGGCTATCGTTTATGGTCCTGTGGCTGGGTCAGCTCAGGTGAATTATTACTGCTGCTGGGTTTGAAGCTGCATGTGTACAGGTGAGGAGCCCTCAGTATAGGAAGGACCTTGGACCTGATGGAGAGGGTCCAGAGGAGGGCCATGAAAAGGATCAGGGGGTTGGAGCAGCTCTGCTATGGGACAGGCTGAGGGAGCTGGGGGTGTTCAGCCTGGAGAAGAGGAGGCTCCAGGGAGACCTAATAGCAGCCTGCAGGTACCTGAAGGGGGCTACAGGAAGGATGGAGAGAGACTGTTTGCAAAGGCCTGAAGGGACAGGACCAGGAGCAGTGGATTCAGACTAGAGAAGAGCAGGTTGAGATTGGATGTGAGGAACAAGTTCTTCATTATGAACCTGGTGGAACTCTGGAACAGGTTGCCCAGGGAGGTGATTGAGGCTCCTTTCCTGGAGATATTCAAAGTGAGGCTTGACAGGACTCTGGGCAGCCTGATCTAGTGGAGGATGTCCCTGCTGACAGCAGAGGGGGTTGGATGACCTTTGGAGGTCCCTTCCAACCCAGACCATTCTGTGATTCTTACAGTAGAGTTGGAAAAATGTTTTGACATCATAGTCATAGAATTGTCAGGGTTGGAAGGGACCTCAAGGCTCAGCCAGTTCCAACCCCCCTGCCATGGGCAGGGACACCTCACACTACAGCAGGTTGCTCACAGCCTGGCTGCAAAAACCTCCAGGGATGAGGCTTCCACCACCTCCCTGGGCAACCTCTGCCAGGCTCTCACCACCCTCATGGAGAAGATGCTGCTTTTCATTCCTTTCAGGAAACAAACAACAACTCTGGAACAGTTGTAGGGGATAATTTTGTTCCAAGAGTGGTGTCTTGTTTTTTGGTGCTTTTTGTTGTGTCTTTTTTTTTTTTTTTTCTTCTTTTACCTTATGTCATCTTGTTCAGCACCTTTCTTAAACAGCTGGTGGACTTTGTGTGCCAGCTGGGACTCTAGCAATATACTGTTGCAGATTGTCTTTGTACCAAAGGCAATTGACTCAGTCTCCAGCTTTCTGCTTTGCCTGGGAAAGATCAGTAAGCTGGATGAAGGCCAGTTGGCTGTAACCAAACCCCTTCCACAAGAGATAAAACTGCCCAGGAGTTTGTCCATCCATGGGGGAAGGGGGGTGTGGGGAAGGCAAGATTTGCTGCCTTTCCCACAAGCAGCAAAAGTGCTTTCAAGGGGCTGGACAAAGGGAACCTCTTGTGCTTCGTGCTGGATAAGGTGGTGATAAACACAGCAGTGAGACCTAGAGCTGAGCTTGCTCGTAAGGCATCTGATGCTGCCTTCTACCTACACAGGCAATGTGTGGGCTTCAGCTGAAGCAGAAGAAAGAGGAACTTCTGAGCTAGTTCTGAAAGATTCCAGCCTAGGTTGAAAGAAAAACAGCTTTTTATTTTATTTTTTTTTCTTCTCCTTCTCCCCTCTCCTTTCCCCCCTTTCCTTTTTCCTTTCCTCTCCTTTTCCCCCTTTGCCCTTTTGCTTTTTCCCCCCTATTTGTTCTTTTAATTTTCCCTTTTTTCTTTTTTCCTTGATCCCTTTCTCCCTTTTCCTTTCTCCCTTTTCCTTTCTCCCTTTTCCTTTCTCCCTTTTCCTTTCTCCCTTTTCCTTGCCCCCTTCTTTCCTTGCCCCCTTCTTTCCTTGCCCCCTTCTTTCCTTGCCCCCTTTTTTCCTTGGCCCCTTTTTTCCTTGCCCCCTTTTTCCCTTGCCCCCTTTTTAAAATCTCTCCCTCCTTTTTTTCTTATATATTAAAAAACCAGGAAAACATAGGCTAAAATAAACCATAAAATACAGAAATATTTTACTCACTATGCTTTTCCACAGTGAGTAAAATATTTCTAGGAGGTGGCAGGTAAGAAAAAAAAAATGCCAAAGTGCTTTTAATAATGATAATTAAAGCAGTTGCTACGCTTTGCTGATTTATTTTTTGTTAGCCTGAGCTGTATTTGGGTGTTTGTTTTATTTATTGCAGAATATTGTAATAACAGTATCAAAAGAATTTACAGTGGGGTAGTGCTACTTTAAAAAAAAATAAAAAAGTTACAGCAGATGCTTTGAATTTACTGCAGATGGTGGCAAATATTTGCCTTGTTATAAAGTCACACTGCTGGAGTGTCATGAGTGTTGTTTAGTAAATCAGTTCATGATTCAGGGGCTAATAGCCATTAGCTGTGGCTGGCAAGGCTCAAGTGAAATAGCAAATAAGCCAAACATTCAGCCACTTCTTGCTCTTGAAGTGAATGAGTTGTGTTCCTTTGGAGGAGGAAAAAAAAAAAAGACTTTTTGTGTTAACTCTCTCATGTTCCCTTTCCCTACTTGATTCTGTGAGAACTCCTTTAGCCCTGAAGAGCCTCCCTCCATCCCCTGAAGTAATGACAGAATCAGGTAGGGTAGAAAAGACCTTGAGGATCATAGAATGATCATAGAATCATAGAATCAGTCAGGGTTGGAAGGGACCACAAGGAGCATCCAGTTCCAACCCCCCTGCCATGGGCAGGGACACCTCACACTACAGCAGGCTGGCCAGAGCCTCATCCAGCCTGGCCTTAAACACCTCCAGGGATGGGGCCTCAACCCCCTCCCTGGACAACCCATTCCAGGCTCTCACCACTCTCATGGGGAAGAACTTCTTCCTCACATCCAGTCTGAATCTCCCCACTTCCAGCTTTATTCCATTCCCCCCAGTCCTATCACTCCCCGATATCCTAAGAAGTCCCTCCCCAGCTTTCTTGGAGCCCCTTTCAGATCCTGGAAGGCCACAAGAAGGTCACCTCAGAGCCTTCTCTTCTCCAGACTGAACAGCCCCAACTCTCTCAGTCTCTCCTCATAGCAGAGCAGCTCCAGCCCTCTGCTCATCCTTGTGGCCCTTCTCTGGACACCTTCCAGCATGTCCATATCCCTCTTGTAATAGAGGCTCCAGAACTGGATGCAGTACTTCAGGTGGGGTCTCATCAGAGCTGAGTAGAGAGGGAGAATCACCTCCCTTGACCTGCTGGCCACAAGTAGATGCTTGGAGTTGGAAGGGACCTTGGAAGTCATCTAGTCCAACACCTCTGCCGTGAGCAACGGCATCTGTAGAGCAGGTTGCTCGGAGCCTGGTCCCATCTGACCTGGAATGTTTCCAGGGATAGATCTTCTACCACCTCTCTGGGCAACCTGGGCCACTGTTTCCCCACCCTCACTGTAAAAAAAAAAAAAAAAAAAAATCTTCCTTATTTCTAATCTAAATCTACCCTCACTGAGTCCAGCTAATGCCTGGGCATGAGCAGGGCCACTGATGTGTGCTCATTGAGGTTCCCCATCAGAGGGATTTAAGGTGTGCCATTTAACAAGAGCCTCCCTGAGTCAAACACTGCCACTAGAACATCCTTCTAAAGCTGGGCAACACAAGACCTTTGTTCCTCCAGGAGCTCAACAGAGCTGAGCTTTCTTCTGGAGCAGTAATGTGAGGTAGAAGATGCAGAAATCTGCAAGTGAGAGTAGGAAGGAATGTGAGGGAGATGCAGGGCAGCAGCTTTGTCCTCTGGGACTGAGTAAATGACTGTTTTGTGGGAGGTTCATCACCACAGTCTCAGAAGAATTTGTGTTTTGGGTTGCCAGGGCCCTGAGTGCAGTAGCAGTTGGCTTTGGTAGCCCTTGTCAGCTTCACCTAAGCCCTCCACCACATGCTCCATCTCAGGTTTAGTGTTTAAGCTCAGTCCCTGTTGGGAGGAGTCTTGGTCTCCAGTTCAGCTGCATCTGTGCTCCTCTCTGGCTGTGATACCCTTCATCTAGATCCTGACCTATGGGCTGACTTACTGTCTTGGACTTGGGACTATCTTGTCACCATGATCTGACCTGGTTACCCAGAGGAGGTCTGCTCCTGACTCCAGTGTTTTCTCCCAGCCTGCCCTTGGACCTGCCCCATCACCTGAAGCTCTCAGATGACCCTGGCTGTCATCCTGAGGCTGGCCCTGCTTGCCTTGCTCAAGTGTGGTAGGGCTGGGCTTTGCTGGAGAGGTGTCAGCCATGGGATACCCCTCAGATCCTGGCTCCCTCTCCCTCTGGGAGAAGCTAACCCATGGTGTGCTCTGATGTTGGTCAGACTAATAATTTATATCTGAGGCTTTTTCCACATCCATGGAATGAATATAAAATAGGCAGCTGAAAAAGGAGTAGGTTCACATCTTTTCCTCCCTCCCTTTCACCTTATTCCCCTTCCCAAGAAAAATGTGGAAGGAAGCCACATGGGAAGAAAGTTGCCTTTATTCCCTGTTATCAGCAGTTCTGTTGCACCTGGTGTGGAACTTAAGATAGGGAAAGCCATCACTGCCTCCTGTCTGAAATGATGTGAGGGCTTGTTCATGAGGTCATTCCCTATGGATTTGGAGCAGGAAGCCCAGGCCCTGTCCTCAGATATCCAACTGCTTGGGCAGCCTTGAGAGGTTTGAAAATCTCAGATAAGTAGCTAAACTTTTCTCTGCTTTTATCCCAGATGGGTGGAACATGTAATTTCCTCAGGAGTACAGAAGACATAAGAGATCTACCTGAGGTCACCACACTTCTGCCCTGAAAGGGTGTGATGGGAGGTGGGAGGTGCATCCACCACAGCCCAAGGAGGCTGCAGGGAGGTGGGGGTTGGTCTCTTCTCCCTACTATCAGGTGATAGAATGAGAGGAAATGGCCTCCAGTGGTCCCAGGGGAGGATAAGATTGAATGTTTAGGCTCAAGGTGAGGAGAAAGTTCTTCACAGAGAGAGTGGTTGGCCATTGGAATGGGCTGCCCAGAGAGGTGGTGGAGTCACCATCCCTGGAGGTGTTCAAGAGGGGATTGGACGTGGCACTTGGTGCCATGGTTTAGATAGTCATGAGGTGTTAGGGTGACAGGTTGGACTTCGATGATCCTTGAGGTCTTTTCCAACCTTGTTGATCCTGTGATTCTTTTAGGAAAAATAATTTCCTGGCAGAGTGGTCAGGCATTGGAAGAGGCTGCCCAGGATGGTGGTGGAGTCGCTGTCCCTGGAGATGTTTAGAAAACATGTGGGCATGGCACTTTGGGACATGGTTTAATGGCCATGGTGGTCTAAGGTTGGGTTCAATGACCTTGGAGGTCTTTTCCAACATGATTCCAAAATATTTGCTGTTGTGGAGCTTGATGTTGTAACTGTTTGAAAAAAAAAAAACAAAACAACAAACCACAAAATCTCTTCATTCAGACACTGCAGCAGGGTAGGAATTGTCCTGTTTTGCCCATTTTTATCTTACATGTGAGGTGGCTCTGATGACTTTTGGTGTGCCAGAAAACAGAGGGAATAAGAGGGAACTGGAATACCTTTGGGATACGATCAGAGGAAATGCTCCTTTAAAAATACTGACTGTGTGATTTGGGATGGAATTGTTAGGGTTGGAAGGGAACTCAAGGCTCAGCCAGTCCCAACCCCCCTGCCATGGGCAGGGACACCTCACACCACAGCAGGTTGCTCACAGCCACATCCAGCCTGGCTGCAAAACCCTCCAGGGATGAGGCTTCCACCACCTCCCTGGGCAACCTCTGCCAGGCTCTCACCACCCTCATGGGGAAGAAGTTATTTCTAACATCCAATCTGAATCTCCCCACTTCTACTTTTGCTCCATCCCCCCCAGTCCTATCACTCCCTGACACCCTCAAAAGTCCCTCCCCATCTTTCTTGCAGCCCCCTTCAGATCCTGGAAGGCCACAAGAAGGTCTCCTGGGAGCCTTCTCCTCTCCAGCCTGCACAACCCCAACTCTCTCAGGCTGTCCTCACAGGAGAGGTGCTGCAGCCCTCTGCTCATCCTCACAGCCATTTGCTGAGCTCCTTTTGGGGGTAAGGGAACATGTAAAAATTAATCCAATTCCACAAAAAAAATAATCTTGTCATGAGTTAATGCTGTCAATTTCTAGGTCAGTGAATATCCATGAGGAATTGTCCAATGTTTGTGCTGTCTAATACCTACAGTATGGTGGGAATAGGATTTTTGATCCACTACTCTTGCAGTTTTTTAACTGAACAATTGTCATTAAAAAAAAAAAAAGTCTACTTTAGAGAGTTTTAACTCTGTTAATTATCCCATATTTTGTGAATAACATTTCCCTTTGAAGGTGCCCATTAGGGCTTTGAAAGTGTTAATTCACTGGAAAATCAAATGGGAATTCTGTTGGAAATTTCTTTTTAAATTAACTTTCCTTGCTTTTATGTCCTAGTTAAATGGGAGGTAATATTATTGGGGGAAATATTACAGAATTAGAAATCAGTGCTTAGATAGTTAACTTAATAGCAAGACTTTTAATCTTAATGTATCTTTTTGTTCTAATCAACATCTTTGGGCATGTTTTGATGTATTTTGATCCAAGAGGAACATTGCTGCAAACTCAAAACTATCTTTGCAGGCTGCCTGCTGATACTGTTGACCTCCTGCTGTGTAATAGGTTCTTCCCCCCACCCTTAGCATCCTTAATCTCTAGTGGGGGAAAAAAATGCACTGGGGGTTTTCTAGCATTACCTCATCATGCATTAGGTCACAGGCAGTGATCCCACTTAGAACAAACTTTCCATAGCCTTCACAGATCAGTCTAGGATGTGTAATTCCCCTCCAGTTGCTTTAATGCCTTCTAGCCACATGTTTTGCCACAGAATCTTTGGAGCACAGATTATGCAGTCCAGAAAGCCAAGCAGAGCCTGGGCTGCAGCAAGGGAACCACAGCCAGCAGGTCAAGGGAGGGGATTCTCCCCCTCTGCTCTGCTCTGCTGAGACCCCACCTGGAGTACTGCATCCAGTTCTGGAGCCTTTATTACAAGAGGGATAGGGACATGCTTTAGTACAAAATGGAGAGATGGTTGTGAGAGGACTCCCTGCTTAGCACATGAACACTAACATTTGTGGGATGTCCAGCAGGAAGGGACAGAATAACCTCCCTTGTCCTACTGGCTATACTCTTCCTGATACAGGCCAGGATGCCCCTGGCCAGGCTTTCCTGAAGTTTGTGCTTCCCTCAGTATGAACACCAATGGCATCTGCCTGGAAATATTCCAGGTCAGGCTGGAGAGGGCTCTGAGTAAACTCATCTGGTTGGAAACATCCCTGCTCACTGCAAGGAGCTTGGGCTAGAGCCTTGAAAGTTCCTTTCAACCCAAACTGTTCTGTGATTCTAGGTTCAGCTATGGGAGAAAAGAGGCATTCTGCAATACTTGTTCTGTGTGTAACTCTATTCCTCTAAACTCTGTGCTTGGCAGACTTGTACAGCAATAGAATTAGTCTGAATGCTTCCAAAAACCCTCTTCTGCATTTGCACTTCTTTGTGTATTTATTTTTGCCAGCACAGGAAAAGTTTTGTGCTGATGGTTAGGCTTTGGGCTTGAAAGGAAGCTGCAATTCTATGATGTCTGCAACAGGCAGAAGAAGACCCAAGCAGAGCAATGTGATGGGTTGGTGACCAAAGCAGGGGCACTTGTCATAGAAGCAGTGCAACCTGTGTAAACCAAATACCCAATCTGCTCAGAAGGGGTAATTTGAGTTACTTTTAAATAGTTAGCTTTTATGGTCAATTGGGTACTGCCACATTACTAGGAACAAGCCATAAATCTCTTTGGTATGATATGAGATCATTTTTTTAAGACTCTCTGACTAAATTTTCCAGCAAAGAAGAGAAAATTGAAATTTATAATCCATACCCTTTTTTTTTTTTTTTGGGGGGGGTGTAATTGTTATTAATAAATTAGCAAGAAAGAGGCAGCAGATGGAATGAATTGTTGTAGTTCATTAATTTTATGATGACTTTCTTTGCATGAGCCAATTATGTCTGTCATTGTATCTCTTAAGCTGCAGTGGTGCCCAAAGGAAAGGGCATGCAGGGAGAGACAAATCATCGTGGGGATTTCCTGCTTCATCAGGTGGCCAGAGAAAATTCACTCCTGGTTCTCACTAATAGCTCTGGTTGGAGGTTTTGGGGGCCCCAAAAGTGGTTGTGAAGGCAGTTCTTAAATATAGCCTTGGAGTCTGAACGAGGGGCAGTGGACACCAACTGGAACACAGGAGGTTCCACATAGACATAAGGCAAAAATTCTTCACTGTGAGGGTGGCAGAGCACTGGGACAGGCTGCCCAGAGAGGTTGTGGAGTCTCCTTCTCTGGAGGCATTCCCAACCTGCCTGGAGGTGTTCCTGTGTGACTTACTCTAGGTGATCCTGCTCTAGCAGAGGGTTGAACTAGATGATCTTCAGAGGTCCCTTCTAGCTCCTTCCATTCTGTCGTTCTGGGATCCTGTGAGTGGGGGAGAGAGATGCTAAGTCATGCTGAGTATGCACAAAACTGGCATCTTCTGTCTGGAAAAAAAACCCTGCCAGCTCCTGATGATGACAATTTCTGAGTTTGACCTTGGTGTGGCTTCAGGTTCTCGGGTTCAGGAATGCTTGCCAAAGCTGGCATGCTGCAAGTTGCAAGGGAAAAAAAGGATTGGTGTCGTTAAGGACATCAGGAAAGGAAATCATCCTCGTGTTTGTGGTGCCTGTGGTTCAGGACAGCTCCCTTTCTTTAATTAGAAGCCACTCTGCCATCTCCTGAGGCCCCTCTGTGGTAATATGCTGCTGAAGTTTCCAGGTGGAATGTGGGCTGGTGTGCTTTACTTCAGCCCTTGTATCCTCCACTTGGAGACAGTGGTTGTTTTTCTGTCAGATGTATGCTTCACTTAATGACTGTAGTTTATTACCCAGTAGGTCATATCCTGTATATTTTGAGAAGAGACACCTCTGAGAGTGTGACTTGGTGGAAGGAGGTGACGTGCCACATTGCCATTTGTTCTCACCACAGCCTTCTGGAAAAAACTAATTACCTTTTCATCTGGGTGTAAATTCAGAGGTCAGTTTACCACTACTATATCACAACATGACAGGGAACATGGGTAATTAGGTAGGCTGTGTAACCAGGATATTCCATGGATCTCATTACATCTTATTTAGAAAGGCTATAATTTGATTGGTGGAAAATTAAGGCATCTCCTCATGGGTCATTTTATCTTTCTGCAATAATAATTCTTGGCTTGATTAAAAATTGATCCAGTGTCTTAAAGTGAATTTATTATTGCTGCAATCTATCACCCCCAGACAGATAATCTGGTTCCCATCTTTATCTGATTTGAAAAATCTGTCACTTATTATGTGTTGTTTTCTCCCCCCCCCCCCCAATCATTTAAATTGATGGTTTGCTGAGGCAAGGCGTGCTGCCATAGGCTTCTTGGAGAAAGCCTCTGTGAGAAGATGGTAAGGCAGTGATTTTTTTATTGCAAGGAAGCTGCTACTGTGGCAAATATTGATTGGAACGGTGGTGTCACATCATTTTCTCTTGGGGGAACGGAAAACAGGCAGAAAATTTGGATGCAGAGCAAAGAGAGGGACAGGCAAGTCATACGTTAGAGAAAATGGTCCTTGCATAGTTAGTGCCTGGATGAATTCCTGCTTCTGCTGCATGGAGATCCCAAATCAGTCAGCCTGTGGAGAGGGCTGTCCCACCTCATTTTAGGGAGTGCTGAAACCATGTTAGCCAGGGGGCTGTGCACCAAAAACGGTCCTGTTCTAGTCTGGGAAAGGGACAGCTCAGAAATGTTTTCCTTGTGCCTCTGCAGGTGTGTCGTAGTATGGTCCTGTAGTCCTGAAACGCTGCCTCTGGCAGGTGGTGTAAAAACTTGTGTCTTCCTCTCTTGTGAGGGGAAGGCTGCAGCTGCCATCTCAGGGCAGGTCTGGAGAAGGTGCTTCCCCAAGAGGCATGTTGCTGTGAGTGGTGCCTTGGACCTCAGTGCAGTATTTTCCCTTTGGAGAAAGCAGCAGCTCCTTAGGGTTCGGAAGCAGGAGCCTCGGGGTCGCAGGAGCTCCCTCCCCACAGTGCCCGTTTTGCACTAATCCTGCTCCCAGCTCTGGAACTTTTCATGGGGTGGTTGAGGTCTGCCTCAAACAAGCTGATCTTTGACTTGGGTGATGATAGATGGCAAGGGAGAAGGTTGCCTGAAGAAGAGGCTTCCAGCTGCATGATCCATTTGCCTTCCTCATGCCTCCCAAGTTCCTGTTGAAACGATCTTGCTGCTGTTAATACTTTCCCTAGAGGCCACATGTTCATTGCTTATGGCTTGTCCATGTTCCCTCTAACTACAGACCTGGCTACAGGACTGGAAGGCAGATAAAAGCATGAGGTCTTACTTTCTTTGCAGCATGTTCTTAGCAATATGTGAAAAACCATCTAGCTGGGTAAAGCTGTGAATCATCTTAAACCAGCAGAGACCGAGCTAACTGACTCCACTTTTCCCTCTTAACATTTCACTAAGATACTGTTTGTGTCCTTAAAAAAAAAAAAAAATCAATCTGAGCTAGCCTTAAATCTCAGAGCTAAACAAGATGTTTCTGGAAGTAGATGATGTTTCTGTACACTAATAGATTTGTATTTGGAATAAATGTCTCTAGTGGTGGTCCCCAGGGCTCAGTACTGGGTCCCAGTTCTCTTCAATGTCTTTATAGATGGTCTGCAATGTTGCATCCAGTTCTGGGCTCCCCAGTTCAAGAGGGACAGGGATCTGCTGGAGAGAGTCAAACAGAGGGCTACAAGGGACTGGAGCTCTGCCCTATGAGGAGAAGCTGAGAGCCCTGGGGCTTTTTATTCTGGAGAAGGGAAGACTGAGAAGGGATTTAATAAATGGTTATAAATATCTGAGGGCTGGGTGCCAAGAGGGAGGGGCCAGCCTCTGCTCACTTCTGCCCTGTGATAGGACATGGGGTAATGGATATAAAATACAGCACAGGAGGGTCTCTCTCAACATGAGGAGCAACTTCTTCACTGTGAGGGTCACAGAGCACTGGAACAGGCTGTCCAAGAGGAGATTGTGGAGTCTCCTTCTCTGGAGCCTTTCAAGACCCATCTGGATGCATTCCTGTGTGACCTGTGCTGGATTCTATGCTCTTGCAGGGGGGTTGGACTCGATCATCTTTGGAGGTCCCTTCCAACCCCTAACATCTTGTAAGCTTGTGATCAAGACACCCACAGTAAGTCTGCAGATGATACCAAGCTGGGAGGGAGTGTGGATGTGCTGGAGGGTGGGAAGGCTCTGCAGAGGGACCTGGACAGGTTGGTTCGATGGGCTGAGGTCAGTGCTGCAGTGGAGCTCTGCTTGTGGTGTTTGCAAACACCCTTACAATAAAAATCATGCAAACCCCTCTTGCTAAATACAGATTTGATATGAGGTGCTGGTGGGTTTCTTTCCCTCAGCAAAGGTGATGCTGGCTTTCATCTTATGCCCACTCCTTGCAGGTTTACAGCACTTTGTGTAGTGGGTAGTTGCTTAGAGAGATTGTGGAGTTTCCTTCTTTGGAGACTTTCAAAACCCACCTGGACACAGCCCTGTGTGGCCTGCCATAGGTGACCCTGCTTTGGCAGGGGGGTGGACTTAGATGATCTCCAGAGGTCTCTTTCCACCTCTACCATTTGTAAGCTTTCTGAAGTGTCTGGGCTTGCCTTGTGGGAATGGGCACTTGGAAGAAGTCCAAGGTCTTCGGTGGGAGGTTCTTGTGCCCTCACTCTCCTGAGCATGGCATCAGTTATTTAGCTTCCAAAACTCACTTTCAGGCTGTTGGGCAGTTGCTGTGGAAGGTGCTGGTCTGCAGTTTCACTTTCCTTCTCCCTAGCTATAATTTCCTCATTAAGGACATAGCCAAGGACATCCATCTCCTATCTTAATTAGGCAAACCTTCTCAATCATTATCAGGTCATGTGTCCCATCCATTTCTTCTTACAAGCAACAAATGAGGCAAGGTTCTTGTTATGTTCACTGCCAGCAGTGACAGCAATGAAGGATGGAGAAGGGAAGAAGGGTTCACAGGGCATTGACTTAGATGTTAGTGCTGAATGCTGTGGTGTATCAGAAATCAAATGGTTCTTTTTCTCGACCACAGAACAGTTTGGGTTGGAAGGGATCTTAAAGATCATCCAGTTCCAATCCCCTCACCATGTGCAGGGTCACCAGACCAGGTTGCTCAAGGCCCTGCGTCTCCAGCCCCCTTAGAAACATCTGTTGGGCACAGTAAGCTACCTGATGTGTCTTACTACTATCCTTTGGAACCTTTGTAGGTCTTTTCTCAGGTGCATATCATAGAATTGTTGGGACTGGAAAACACCTTTAAGATCATTGAGTCCAACTATTCTCTAACTCTACCAGGGCTGGGGCTAAGCCATGTCCCTCAGCACCACATCTCTGCCTGTTTGAAACACCTCCAGGGATGGGGGATTCAACCACCTCCCTGGGCAGCCTGTGCCAGGCTTTGAGAACCCTTTCAGTTAAGTTTCTTCTGAGATCCAACCTTGGTACCCCCTGGTATAGTCCAGTAAAGAGGGATTACCTGGAAACACACAGCATTTTTCCAAGTGTGGAATGAGAGAGAGGAGATACTCTTGTTGGAGAGACATCCAACTTGTGCATATTTAGTGTAGGTTTTTTTCCTTTCCCTGATGGATCTTCAAAATTATTTTGTTATGAAAACATAGTCAAAGAGCAGAGCAAAGTGTTATGATGTAGGGGGGCAGCTGGGCTGCACAGGGGACAGGAATGGTGGTTCAGAGTTGGATACTGCCATCCAGAGGAGATCAGTTCAAACCTCTGCTTCTTCTCTGTCATCTAGCTCTGAGAGCTTCATACCATTTTGCACATGTCTCAGTGTGCTGCAGCCACACAGAAGCAGCAGAACACCCTCTGACAAAGCTGTTGGAAGGGAATTCTGTCAATCAGCTGGTCCAGCCTTCTTTGGATTAGCTTTTCCAGAGCTCTGTCAAACAGAGCCTTGACTATTTCCAGCAAAGGAGATTCCACCACCTGTCCTGGCATCTTTTTTTCAATGTGTGATTTTTTTTTTTCCCTCGATGTGAGTCATAGAATCACAGAATTGTTTTGGTTGGAAAAGCCCTTTCAGATTGTCAAGTTCCTCCATTCTCTAAGTGCCAAGTCTGGTGCTAAGCCATGTCCCTCAGCACCACATCTATGTGAAGAATGTATATATATATATATTTTTTTTTTCATTTGTACAGAACTTGCTCTGAAACCTCTCAGTTCTCTGCACAGTACATGGTGTGCTCTTTACCACTGATTTATGGGCCATTTAGCAAACTACCCTGTGAAGAGAAGTCTGTCTATTGTAAACGAACACATGAAGTGGAAATGCAGATTTCAAATGAATCACAGAACATTAAAGGTTGGAAGGGATCTCCAGAGATTGAGTCCAATCCCCCTGCCAAAGCAGGATCACCCAGGGTAGTCTGCACAGGAATGCATCCAGGCAGGTTTTGAATGTGTCCAGAGAGGGAGACTCCACAACCTCTCTGGGAAGCCTGCTCCAGGACTCCAGCACCCTCACAACAAAGAAGTTTCTCCTCATGTTGGGGTGAAACCTTCTATGTTCAAGTTTGTATCCTTGTCTTGTTACTGTGCACCACCCAAAAGAGCCTGGCTCCTTCATCCTGACATCCTCCTCCTCAGCTATTGATAGACATTGATCAGATCCCCTCTCAGTCTTCTCTCCACACTAAACAGTCCCAGAGCTCTCAGTCTCTCTTCACAGGGGAGATGCTCAAGTCCCCAAATCATCCTCCTGGCTCTCCCTTGGACTCTCTCCAGCAGGTCCCTGCCCCTCTTGACCTGGGGAGCCCAAAACTGAACACAGCATTCCAGGTGTGGTCTCAGCAGGGCAGAGTAGAGGGGGAGGAGAACCTCCCCAGCCCTGCTGGCCACACTTTCTTGCTGCACCCCAGGATGCCATTGGCTCTCTTGGCCACAAAGGCACATTGCTGTCTCGTGGAGAGCTTGGTGACCACCTGGACTCCCAAGATCTTTCTCTGTGGAGCTGCTTTCCAGCAGGGCATCCCCTAACCTGTACTGGTGCCTGCTGTTGAATATTCAGGAAACGTTGGGGAACAACAGTAAGCTTGACAATGCTTTAAAATTATATCCAGGCCAGCAAAAATGCTCATTCCTAAAGCATCCAAGTTCAGTTTCATTTACTAACCATGGCAGCTGTGGTTTGATATTGCCCTCTGTGTTACAAAGCTTGAACTCACCTGTTGATACCAATATTGACACTGTTTTGGGGCTTTTCCTTCCTTAGCACAATGCAGGCTCATTTTGTGCACATGCTCTGCTATCAAAGGCATTCTGATAGCTGTGAAATCTCAAACCTGTTCTTCTTTATTGCTTTGAGTTAAGAGATATATAAGGCAAAGATGAAAAGAATAAGAAGGGTGAGTTGAGTGTTCAGGGAGAGAGAAATGAAAGGAGGCTGCAGAATGGAAGACTCACAGCAGCAGGGAAGAGATTTGTCTGAGGGGACAGGCAATAAAACCACGTCAGAAAAGTGTGGGGAGTGGGGCAGAAGAAGAAATGGACAAAAGCCACCACAAATTGATTCCCTGGCTTCCCAGAGATGTGCAATCCAAATGATTAACTGCAGGATCTGTGATTTGATAGATCTGGTGTGATAGAAGAAAGATCACATCCTACTAATGAAGCCATGCATGGGTTGATTAATTATATTACTTCCCCCCCCCCCCCCCTCCTTGTAAGTTTTGATTTTTCTTTAAATGCATCACTGCCAAACTCAGTGTTTGCAGGACTAGGTCATTTCAGATGTGAACTCCTAACTCAGTGTTTGCAGGACTAGGTCATTTCAGATGTGAACTCTTTGTCTTGGTAAGGTGCTGGAAGGCAGAGTGTCTTTCCAGTGATAAATGTCCCTTTTGTTGGTATGTTTCTGGGTGGCTAATGTGATGGCATCAACTGTGCAAGTGTTGCTGAACTCGATTTTTAAAACCAAGAAGGAGTGCTTGTTTAGAATTGGATTGCATTTGATCAGAGTAACTGTTGGAACAGCAGGGAGAAATTGAATGAAATCCAGCAAGGGCAAGTGGGGAGTCTTGCACCTGGGAAAGAACAACTCCATGGACCACCATAGGTTGGGGACTGACCTGCTGGAGAGCAGTGAAGGGGAAAGGGAGCTGGGAGTCCTAGAAGGCCCAAGAAGGCCAATGACATCCTGGGACTGTGAGAGAAGTGTGTGGTTAGTAGGTTGAGAGAGGTTCTCTTCCCCCTCTGCTGTGCCCTGGTGAAGCTGCATTTGGAATATTGTGTCCAGTTCTGGGCCCCTCAGTTCAAGAAGGACCTCAGGGAAGGTCTGGTGCAGAGACACACAAATGATGGAGTGGAGCATCTTCCTTAGGAGGAGAGCCTGAGGGGGAGCTGGGGCTCTTTAGCTTGCAGAGGAGGAACCTGAGGGGTGACCTCATTAATGCTTACAAAGATGTGCGGGGTGAATGCCCAGAGGATGGAGCCAGGCTCTGCTGGGTGATGCCCAATGCCAGCACAAGGGCCAATGGGTGGCAGTTCCATGGAGATATGAGGAAAATTTTTTTCACAGTGAGGGTGACAGAAGACTGGAACAGGCTGCCCAGAGAGGTTGTGGAGTCTCCCTCTCTGCAGATATTCAAAATCTGCCTCGATGTGTTCCTGTGTGACCTACCCTGGGTGATCCTGCTCTGGCAGGGGGGTTGGACTGGATGATCTTTCGAGATCACTTCCAACCCCTGACATTCTGTGATTCTGTGAGGGATGGATCCTGTGAAACTGAGGTTTCCTAACAAGCCTGTGCCACATCATCCTGTAGGAGTGGAGCACGTTAGGGGTAGTTTCAAACCTTGCAAGAGAAGCTGGGATTTCTGCTGCCTCTGGGAAGTGAAGAAGAAAATGTTTTTCTGTTCTCTCTGGGGAGAAGTGAGTGGCTAGTCAGCTGGAGAAGTGCTGAACCTTCCTCCTGGTTTTCCCAAAGAAACTGGGTATTTAATAACTGTCTTCAGACAAGCACTGACTCCAGTAGGTAGGAAACAAATGGTTGCTTCACATGAGCCCTGCCTCAGCATGCTGCCTAAGCACATGACTGTGTGAGTTTCTGGGCTGGGTTTCACCAGAGTTCTCATTTGATGCTCATCACCAGCACAACTGAGCACATCCCAGCAGTCTCTTAAGCAATGCATTCAGCATTTCTCCCTCAGGGAGAGAACAGATGATATGACAAAGAGTCAGAAAGTCACAAAAGTGTGGGTCATTTCTGGTTTGGGGATTTTTTTTTTTTTTTGGTTCATTTTTGGGAAGCAGTGAAATTTGCACTCACTTTTTGAGGGTGCTTATTCTCTGGGGAGCACCAGGTCATGAGAGCCCTGTGTTTATCATAGACAATCTGGCTTCCACCGGAGAAATTCTTAAGAAGTCATCCTTGATGTTTTATCCTACACAAATATTTTGCCCTGTCCTATGCCTTTGGTGCCCTGCACTTGTGGCAGGTGAGTGCCTTAGTGATGTGCACCATGACCTGTGAAACCTATGTGCACCATGACCACTGTGTCTAGGGAGGTTCTTCTACTTCTCTACTCTGCCCTGCTGAGACCACACCTGGAATGCTGTGTCCAGTTTTGGGCTCCCCACTTCAAGAGAGACAGAGACCTGCTGGATAGAATACAACAGAGAGCCAGGAGGATGATTTGGGGACTTGAGCATCTCCCCTGTGAAGAGAGACAGAGAGCCCTGGGGCTGTTTAGTGTGGAGAGGAGAAGGCTGAGAGGGATCTGATCAATGTCTGTCAATAGCTGAGGGGTGGGTGTCCAGTGGAGGGGGCCAGGCTCTGTTGGGTGGTGCACAGTGATAAGCCAAGGAACAATGGGTTCAAACTTGAACATGGAAGGTTTTACCTCAACATGAGAAACTTCTTTGTAGTGAGGGTGCTGGAGTTCTGGAGCAGGCTGCCCAGGGGGTTTGTGGAGTCTCCTTCTCTGGACACATTCAAAACCCACCTGGATGCATTCCTGTGCAGACTACCCTGGGTGATCCTGCTTTTGGCAGGTGGGTTGGACTCTATCTCTGGAGGTCCCTTCCAACCTTTAACGTTCTATGACTCTATGAGAGCAGCATAAAACAAGGGCTGTTCAGGTGAACTTTCCAAATCAGCATTTCTCAGTGATGTGGGTGGGCTTTATAAATCAGAGAATCACAGCATGTTAGGGGTTGAAAGAGACCTCAAGAAATCATCCATTCCAAGCCCCTGCCAGAGCAGGATCACCTAGAGGTGAGAGATCATGCAGGAATGCATCCAGGTGGGTTTTGAATATCCCCAGAGAAGGAGACTCCACAACCCACTCAGCATTTCTACCTTGGTGTTGCAGTTTGTTGCACTGATTGACCTTCCCAGGGTGTTTCAGGCATCTTGTCTTTATGCTGCAAATGAAATCAGTATCTCAAATAGTTCTGAATTTGCCCTATTTCCTTCTTCCCTCTCTCCTGCCCAAAGGATATGAGGAAGCTTTGCATTTTCTGTTTTGCAGAGAGAATTTCATGGGGATAAACTTAACCTGAGTCGCTGGAATCACACAGCAGCTTACATCCAGGATGGGAGTACAAACCAATTTTTGTAGTCTGATGCTCAGCTTCCTCTCCTTTGGCTTCACATTTATTTGTGCCTAGCTTGTCATAGAGTTGTGGCTTTCACTTCCAGCTACAATTTGAGCCACTCCTCTCCCCCAGCCTCCAATGAAGATGCTTTACTTGAGTTGCTTCTGTGTGGTGTGTTTTGAGTTTAAGAAACTGGGATATGTTGAACCATAGAGTACAGACCTACAGAGGCTACAGAGCTCCTGGGGTAGAACTGACTGATTCTATGATTCTATAGATGGCAAGCTTTGGTCTAAGGAGGTTTTTGGAGAACGGTACCTGAGGTTGATTAGGAAGGTTTGGCTTAAGGAGGTTAGTGGCTGAGGTGCAGTGTGGATGGAAAGCTTTGACCTAAGGAGGTTTTTTCGAGATGCATGGCTGAGGTGGACTAGGAAGGTTTGGCCTAAGGAGGTTTTTTGGAGAACAGTGGCTGAGGTGGACTAGGAAGGTTTGGCTTAAGGAGTTTTTTTGGAGAACCATGATCAAGGTGGACTAGGAAGGTTTGGCTTAAGGAGGTTTTTAGAGAACCATGGTCAAGATGGACTATAAAGGTTTGGCTTAAGGAGGTTTTTTGGAGAACAGTGGCTGAGGTGGACTAGGAAGGTTTGGCTTAAGGAGGTTTTTTTGGAGAACCATGGTCAAGGTGGACTAGGAAGGTTTGGCTTAAGGAGGTTTTTTTGGAGAACCATGGTCAAGGTGGATTATAAAGGTTTGGCTTAAGGAGGTTTTTTGGAGAACCATGGTCAAGGTGGACTAGGAAGATTTGGCTTAAGGAGGCTTTTGGAGAACAGTGGCTGAGGTGGGCTATGGCTTTGCATATTTTATATGCTTTTGTACTGTTGTATGCAGTTATGAGTAGCCCTTCCTTTTAAACTCCTAATTCTTTCCCAATCTGGTGTAGAGCATTTTCTTGCCTCCTTTGGGAAGGGATAAAGAGCATCTGTCTCACTCCCTAAAAAACCAACAGTGGTGTGACTTGCAGTCTTGGCTTAGTGGAGGAAGGCCCAAGGCTGGCCTGCCAGAGGGTGAGATAAATTGGGACTGAAATCCCCTGAGAGAGCCTGAGGTGTGAAAGCTGTTTTGCTGTGACTAGCTCTCATCAGTAATGATAACCCCTCAATTTTGTGCCACCTAAATTCCCCCCAAATTATATGCTAAATATAAATATTCATTTTATAAATATGCATGTTAATTAAATATACATTTATTTTAAATGCATGTGTTAATTATACATGTTGCACCAGATCACAATTAAGTCAATAGAAATTGGAGATTTGCATATAATCATGCTTGTGTACTAATCAGTTGTCAGTCTTGAAAGCCATTTTCCTGCACCTAGACAGAACAGAGGCCTTGGTCCAGTGATCAGTTCAAAGATTCTGTAGCAGCTTAGTTCTTTTGTTTTTATAGATTTTTTTTTTTCTCTGAGAAAAGAGCAGGAAGAAATGAGACTCCTCCTTCTCAGTACATAAAGAATGCCCAAGAATTCCTTCATGTTTTGTTCTGCTTCTTCCAGGAGCCTGGCAGAGTCCAGATGTTGGCCAAATAGGAGGCTACTCCTCTGATATGTCAAAACCTGCCTCAGCTGTTTGGAGAGGGATGCAAATTCTCTTGGAGTGACACCTGTTGCTCTTCTGGTGTGCTGTTGAAATGTAAGTTTGCCTTACCTTTCATCTTCTGGGAAGAACAGGGTGTACTGGGCAGTGTGTATTTACTGGTGTGTCAAGAAGCTAGTGTGGAACTGAGGCCATCCTTGCTCAGCAATGCACTTAAGCTGGCTGTAAAATGCCATCCAAGCTGAAGGAATCCAGTGTGTGTGTGTGCAAGAGCTGTGGTGAAGGAGCGATGCCTGCCTGAGCTGGGATCCAGGGATCATGGAGATGAATCATAGAATCAGTCAGGGTTGGAAGGGACCACAAGGATCATCCAGTTCCAACCCCCCTGCCATGGGCAGGGACACCTCACACTACAGCAGGCTGGCCAGAGCCTCATCCAGCCTGGCCTTAAACACCTCCCTGGACAACCCATTCCAGGCTTTTTTTTTGTTTCCCCTTTTCCAGTCTGTGGGGACTTCATCTCCTGTTAATATTAGCAGTGAGATGCTATGTTATTTGTGAATCAGAGAATGCACTGGGTTGGAAGGGACCTCCAAAGGTCCCTTCAGTGAGCAGAGACGTCCCCAACTAGATCTGGTTGCTCAGAGCTGCATCAAGCCTGACCTTGAATGTCTCCAGGGATGGAGCATCTATTATCTCCCTGGACAACCCGTTCCAGTATTCCACTGTCCTCCTAACAAAGAACTTCTTAATGATCAAAGGATCCTGAAATAAGGACCCCATCCAGAGAAGCAGTTAAAGGCAGGTTATGACCACTGCCAAGAAATTCAGTGCTTTTGTGTCAGAATGGTCTTGCAACCCCCTTTGGGAGGGACTATGAGAAAGTGTTGGGGCTGTTGTTCCCCACCACATCCCACCACACATGCTCAAAACCTTGGCTGGGTGTCACTGGAGCCAGATGCAGTCAGTGCCTCATGATGTGCTTTGGCTGTTGCTTGCTGACCTCTCCTCTGCAGCTTTAAATCCACTTTTCCTCAGAAGCATCATCATTACAGAGTGCTCTTCACCCTGAATAGTGTGCAGGTTAGAACCCATCCAGGTGTTAGGTACTTTTTTTTTCCACAGGGTTTGTTTTATTTCATCAGTCATTTTTAATCTCATAAAATATTTGCTTCAGGATTCCAGGACACCCTTGATTGCTTGTTGTGTTATGTAAATCCACAGCAGAAAATAGGTCACTCTTCAAATTGTCTTCTTGTAAAGATGTAATTAAGCTGCATTATGACAATTACTGTGTTTTAAGTATCTACTGATTTAAAAAAAGAAAAAAAAAGCAACAACCAACCAGCAAAACCAATGTAGTTTTAGGTTTTGACAGTGATATAATTTCCTATTTATGATGTTTTAATTAAAAAAACACCAGTAAATAGGATTAAAGGCAGTTGTGTGGTAATTTGACATGACTGTTGCAGGTCTGCAGTAAGAGAGTTGCTCTACAGTACCAGAGGAAGGGTGGGGAAAATAAAACCCTGCTGACATGGAGCTGTTGGGGTTGGGTCCAGAGGAGGCCATGAAGATGATCAGAGGGCTGGAGAGCCTCCCCTATGGGCACAGGCTTGGGAGAGTTGGGGCTGTTCAGCCTGGAGAATACAAGGCTCCAGAGAGACCTTAGAGCAGCCTTCCAGTACCTGAAGGGGCTCCAGGAGAGCTGGGGAGGGACTTTGGACAAGGGCTGGGAGTGCCAGGAGGAGAAGGAATGGATTGAAGCTTGAGGAGGACAGATTTAGACTAGAGATCAGGAAGAAATTTTCCAATGAGGGTGGTGAGACACTGGCACAGGTTGCCCAGGGATGTCAGAGATGCTCCCTCCCTGGTGGTGTTCAAGGTCAGGTTGGAGAGGACCTTGAGCAGCCTGGGCTGGTGGGAGGTGTTCCTGTTCATGGCAGGGGTGTGGAACCAGATCCCTTCCAACCTACACCAATCTATGGCTCTATGATTATTCAAGTCAGGAGTCTGGGTAAATAGATATCCTCAACAAGACACCTCTGGATTCTGCTGCTCTTTGGGTCTGTATTTCTTATCCATTAGTCTGATAGTGTGTCTTGTCTTAACTTTAAGCATCTCAGAGGTTTTGTAGGTGCTGGGAAAGTTGATTCTTCTGAAAGGTAATGTTCTGAAGGCAATGTTGGGAGTTTGGCTCCATGTCCCCTGAAAGTCTATATTCCAGCTTAATGCAAGTGAAAGAAATCAGATAAACTGAAAGGCTCAAGGACTAGAAGGTGGAATGGATTTCAGGCACTCAAAAAAAAAAAAAATCAAAAAGCATCTGCAATTTCTGTTCACCTCTCAGTAAGGCTGGGCTTCTTGGCCACCAGGGCACATTGCTGTCCCACAGATAACTTATTATCAACCAGGACTGTGAGGTGCTTCTCTGTGGAGCTATTCTCCAGCAGGTCAACCCCTCACTTGTCCTGGTGCAGGGGGTTATTACTCCCCAGGTGCAGGACTCTACACTTGGTCTTGTTGAACTTCATGAGGATATTCTTTATCCCTTCTTTTCCTCAATGTGCCTAGAGATGACCCTGAGGATGAGCTGCTCCATCACCATTCCAGGGTAGGAGGGGAGGCTGACAGGTCTGTAGTTTCCTGGGTTCACCTTCTCACCCTTTTTGAAGACTCCAAGTGTCCTCCCTTTGGGCAATTAGATTATAACTGTGAATATTGCTCAGGTTTATACAAGGCCAACCTCATAGCTCCAGCAGGTAACATTTATTATAAAGAAAGAAATGCAGTAGGCTCATTTTCAAGTTCCATCAAAGCTCATGGTGCTCCAGCAGGAAGGGAATGTCCTCAAGTGAAATGAAAGGTGATTAGAGCAACTGTAACCTGGCCAGAAAGAAGGCTGAGAAAATGCCAGGCTGTTTGGAAGGAGCCCGGTGAGTAGTGAGCCCTCAGGGATGTCATGTTAGATTTAGTCAGGTTTAATGTTTTATTCAGAAATTATGGGGCACAAAGTGTTGAAACTCCCTCCTGAAAACTTGCAAATGATGCAAAGGTAGAAGTTGTGTATCTCAGTGTGAAGAACCTGAGGGACCTGAGCAAAGCCTTTCACACTGTCCCACACCACATCCTGGTCTCCAAACTGGGGACACATGGGTTTGATGGGTGGACCATGAGATGGATACAGAACTGGCTTGATGGCTGCACCCAAAGAGTGGCTGTCAATGGCTCCATGTCCCAGTGGAGGCCAGGGACAAGTGGAGTCCCTCAGGGATCAGTCCTGGGACCAGGCTTGTTCAACATCTTTGTGGTGCCATGGACAGAGGCATTGAGTGCACCCTCAGCAGGTTTGCTGATGACACCAAGCTGTGTGGTGCTGCTGCCAGGCTGGAGGGAAAGGATCCATCCAGAGGGACCTGGACAGACTGGAGGGAAGGGATCCATCCAGAGGGACCTGGACAGGCTGCAGAGCTGGGCACAAGCCAACCTCATGAGGTTCAACAAGACCAAGTGCAGGGTCCTGCATCTGGGTCAAGGCAATCCCAAGCACAAATCCAGGCTGGGCAGGGACTGGCTGGAGAGCAGCCCTGAGGAAAGGGACTTGGGGGTGCTGGTGGAGGAGAAGCTCAACAGGAGCCAGCAGTGAGCACTTGCAGCCCAGAGAGCCAAGCAGAGCCTGGGCTGCTGCAAGAGAAATGTGGCCAGCAGGGCCAGGGAGGGGATTCTCCCCCTCTGCTCCACTCTGCTCAGACCACACCTGGAGCTCTGTGTCCAGTTCTGGAGCCTCTGTTCCAGGAAGGATCTGGAGGGGCTGGAAGGTGTCCAGAGAAGGATCATGAGGATGATCAGAGGGCTGGAGCTGCTCTGCTATGAGGACAGACTGAAAGAGTTGGGGCTGTTCAGTCTGGAGGAAAAGGCTCTGAGGTGACCTTCTTGTGGCCTTCCAGGATCTGAAGGGGGCTCCAAGAAAGCTGGGGAGGGACTTTTTAGGATCTCAGGTAGTGACAGGACTGGGGGGAATAGAATAAAGCTGGAAGTGGGGAGATTCAGGCTGGATGTGAGGAAGAAGTTCTTCCCCATGAGAGTGGTGAGAGCATGGAATGGGTTGTCCAGGGAGGTGGTTGAGGCCCCATCCCTGGAGGGGTTTAAGGCCAGGCTGGATGAGGCTCTGGCCAGCCTGATGTAGTGTGAGGTGTCCCTGCCCATGGCAGGGGGGTTGGAACTGGATGAGCCTTGAGGTCCCTTCCAACCCTGACTGATTCTGTGATTCCATAGCAGCACCTGTAAAAGGGATTAATCCACACACAGATCTGACAGCAACAACTGCAATTGAATCTGGCACTACAACAGGGAAGTGTGTCCCCCCCTCCACCTGGCCTGCCACCTTGCTTGAGGGTAGACATAGTCTACCCTGGTCACTGTGGTGACCACTAGCCCAGCACCCAGAAATCCTCTCCTGAGAGAGTCACTACTTTGAGGCATTTGCAGGCTGAGCAGCCAAGGCAGAATTCAAGGGAAGCAAGAGGAGTGTTTCAAATTGCAGGTTTGTAGCTGCCTCCTGCTACTCAGCCAATTTTACCCAATTTGCACTCATGAATACAGATTTTTATTTCTTTTTTTTCCCCCCCCTCTCCTTGATGCACAGGTGCACTCCTGCTGCACCAGGCATATTATTTCAGACTGCTGTGAAGATGTGGCTGCCAGGATAAGTTGTTCCAGGGAAATTGTGCATCTATATCATACAAGATAGGAATCCTCTTATAGGGGAGGCTTAGATTGGATGTTAGGAACAATGTCTTTCCTGCCAGAGTGGTTAGGCATTGGAAGAGGCTGCCCAGGGAGGTGGGGAAGTCACTATCCCTGGGTGTGTTCAAGAAACCTGAGATGAGATTTAACAAGGCTAAGTGCAGGGTTCTACACTTTGGCCACAACAACCCCAAGCAGTGCTACAGGCTGGGGACAGAGTGGCTGGAGAGCAGCCAGGCAGAGAGGGACCTGGGGGTGCTGGGTGACAGCAGCTGAACAGGAGCCAGCAGTGTGCCCAGGTGGCCAAGAAGGCCAATGGCATCCTGGCCTGCATCAGGAACAGTGTGGCCAGCAGGACAAGGGAGGTTATTCTGCCCCTGTACTCAGCACTGCTCAGGCCACACCTTGAGTACTGCATCCAGTTCTGGGCTCCTCAATTCAAGAGAGATGTTGAGATGCTGGAAGGTGTCCAGAGAAGGGCAGCAAGGCTGGGGAGGGGTCTGGAGCACAGCCCTGTGAGGAGAGGCTGAGGGAGCTGGGGGTGTTTAGCCTGGAGAAGAGGAGGCTCAGGGCAGACCTCATTGCTCTCTACAACTGCCTGAAGGGAGGTTGTAGCCAGGTGGGGGTTGGGCTCTGCTCCCAGGCAAGCAGCAGCAGAACAAGAGGACACAGTCTCAAGCTGTGCCAGGTGAGGTACAGGCTGGGTGTTAGGAGGGAGAGAGAGAGAGATTGCCCAATGGAATGTGCTGCCCAGGGAGGTGGTGGAGTCACCATCCCTGGAGATGTTAAAGAGAATCCTGGTTGAGACACTTAGTGCCATGGTCTGGTTGATTTGATAGGGCTGGGTGATTGGTTGGACTGGATAATCTTGGAAGTGTCTTCCAACCTGGTTGAGTCTATTCTATGACATGGCACTGTGGGATGTGGTTTGGTAGCCATTTTTGTGTTAGTTTGATGGCTGAACTTGATCTTTTCCCACCCAAACAATTCCATGATTCTGAGATATAGAATACTCTTTAATTTCTGCAAATATACATTTATAATAATTATAAGCAGAATGACACATGTATCATGTATGTCATAGAATCATAGAATAGTTTGGTTGGAAGGGACCTTAAAGATCATCTAGTTCCATCCTCCCCCCTCATCACCAGGGGCACCTTCCACTAGCCCAGAGGTTGCTCAAGATCTCAGCCAGCCTGGCCTTGAACAGCTCCAGGGAGGGGGCATCCATGACCTTCCTGAGCAACCTGTGCCAGTGTCTCACCACCCTCACTGGAAAGAATTTCTTCCTCATCTCCAGTCTCAATCTGCTCTCCTCAAGCTTCAATCCATTTCCTCATCCTATCACTCCCAGCCCTTGTGAGAAGTCCCTCCCCAGCTCTCCTGCAGCCCCTTTCAGGTACTGGAAAGCCACTATAAGGTCTCCCTGGAGCCTTCTCTTCACCAGGCTGAACAGCCCCAATTCTCCCAGCCTGTCCCCATAGAGGAGGTTCTCCAGCCCTCTGATCAGCTTTGTGGCCTCCTCTGGACCTACTCCAACAGTTCCAGGTCCTTCTTGTGCTGGGGGCACCAGAACTGGACACAGTACTGCAGGTGGGGGGGGGAAAGAGAGAGGGAAAAGAATCAGGCTAACCAACAGCCCACTGTATTATTTTGCCATGTCTCTCCTCTCTTTTCCTTCATTCCAAACATCCTCAGGAGTCCAAGGTAACACTTTTAAATAAACACTTGGCCAGATAAGTAAAACACTTCTCTGTGCAAGGAAGAATTTTGTGAGTCTTAACAGTGATTGCTCCCTGGTCCTTCCTGGAATATAAACTAGAGCTGTTCATGAATGTGAGGCAAACAGCAGTGACACCTCTGGCACCACTGAAACACAAATGAACCCTGCACCCTTCATTTGAAATGGCTCTAGTGGAAATGTGACTGCTGGTGCTTTCCTAAACCCAAATCAGGTGAATAGTGAAGGTATAAGGATGTTGATGGTTGGACTCAATGGTCTTAAAGGTCTTTTGCAAGCCAAATGATCCTCTGCTTTCATTCTGTGTGTGAATTGCTGAGGGTTTTCCCCCTCTTGATCTAACTCACTGAGCAATGACTCAGAAATTTGTATCCAGGTACAGAGCAAGGTACATTTTGTTTAAACTTTTGTATTCCAGGCATGGCTTTGGAGGTACTGAGCACCCCCCACATTATCTGACATCTGTGGGAGCTGTGAGAGTTTAATGGTGAGCAGAAAATCAGGGCCTTTGTGTCTTGAGGATGCTAATCCATTGTTTGAAACTGAAAAATAAACACCATGTGTGTGTGTGCTGTTAACTGAGGTGCTGGAGTCTCCAGCTCGAGGTTTAAGGGCAGGGGTCAAGCAATCCTCTCTTGCATAGATCATCAAACAGGGAGTGCATCAATGGGCTCAGTGGCCAAGGCTGGAAATTAATCAGCTCAGGCATCAGTGTTTAGCCATGCTGATTATACACTGGCAAAGGGAGCAGGAGATGACAGGCCAAAGGAGCTAATGTAATAGGAGTTCGTTCCCAACAAAGGCAGGGAAGAAAGATCAATTTGCAATATTCTTTTCTGTGCCCATGCAACAAAGCAGAAACATGAAAGCAGGACATTAAGGGATGCTCCCTGTGAACTGGACAAATCAATAAACATCAGTGGTATGGGGGGGAAAAAAAAGAAGTTTCCCTTTCTGTTGTGTACCCCGAGGCCCTTTCTGCCTTTGTGAAGTGCTGAATGGCAGTGGCCTCTGTCATGTTTCCTTTCACCTACATGGTGTCATCTGCCTCAGTCTCAAGGTGAATGCTGGTTTGCACCATCTGAGCAAATGTTTAAGGAAATTATTCCAGCTCTTTGGGAAAACAAGGCAGGAAACAGCAGGCTTTTTAGAGGAGCTGCAGTGGCAGCTTGATCCATAGCTCCCTTTCTGTGTCCCAGCTGGGGCTAGGAATGGGGATTTGACTTTTGCAGCAGGCAGAAGGTTTCAGTGGTTTCAAAGATTCAAACTCTCAAATAAGTGCCACTTACTTTCATAGGGAGTACCAGATACAAAGCCTAATCCGTCTAACTTTTCCTGGAAAATCAATTCCCAGAAACTGGGATAGTGTTAGGAATCTAGTGAAGGAGAGATGGGTCCAGTTTGGGGAGGTTAAATCTTAGCTGTAGTAGCGTTTGGAGAGGGAACCACAACTGGAAAGAGAAACGTTTAGTGCAGCCACCACAGGATCTCCCCAGTGGTGGGCCAGTTGTCATCTTCAATCAATTCAAGATGGACAAAAAGGTTCAAGAAGGACAGGGAACAGCTTGAGGGTGTCCAGCAAAGGGCTACAAAGGTGACTAGGGGGCTAGAACATCTCTGTTATAAAGAAAGGCTGAGAGACTTGGGGCTTATTAGTGTGGGGAGGAGAAGACTGAGGGGGAGTTTTTATCAGCTTATAACTATTGACAGGGTGGGTGCCAGAGGCCTTTTGGGTTTTTTCAGTGCCACCCAGGGACAGGACAAGAGGTAACGGGCACTAACTTGAACATAAGAAGTTCCATCTGAACTTTGAGTGTGGTGGAGCACTGGAACAGGCTGCCCAGAGAGCTGGGGGAGTCGTCTTCTCGGCAGTCACTCAAAACCTGCCTGGGTGCCATCCTGTGCAACCTGCTCCAGGTGAGCTTGCTCTGGCAGGGGGTTGGACCTAGATAATCTGCAGAGGTCCCTTCTAACCCCTACCATTCTGTGATTTGGCTGTGAGAGCCAGGCCTGTAAGACAAAACATTTCCATCAATTTCAGCTTTGACCAGTCTCATCTGTATATAAAATGCCTTTTAGAGGCACATTCAGCATGTGCTGTTGGTGAGAGAGTGGCTCTCTTTTGGCTTCCTGGTGGCTTTGCTGGAAGAGTCCTCACTGTCCTGTCACTGTTTTTTAACATGGGCTTGTGCAGAACACAGAAGCACACATGGAAGCATCTGGATGCTCCCTTGATGACAAAGAATGTGTCATCTTAGAATCATAGAATCAGTCAGGGTTGGAAGGGACCAGCACAAGGATCATCCAGTTCCAACCCCCCTGCCATGGGCAGGGCACCTCACACTACATCAGGCTGGCCAGAGCCTCATCCAGCCTGGCCTTAAACACCTCCAGGGATGGAGCCTCAACCACCTCCCTGGACAACCCATTCCAGGCTCTCACCACTCTCATGGGGAAGAACTTCTTCCTCACGTCCAGCCTGAATCTCTCCACTTCCAGCTTTGTTCCATTCCCCCCAGTCCTGTCACTCCCTGATAGCCTAAAAAGTCCCTCCCCAGCTTTCTTGGAGCCCCTTTCAGATATTGAAAAGCCACAAGAAGGTCACCTCGGAGCCTTCTCTTCTCCAGACTGAACAGCCCCAACTCTTTCAGTCTGTCCTCATAGCAGAGCAGCTCCAGCCCTCTGCTCATCCTGGTGGCCCTTCTCTGGACACCTTCCAGCATGTCCATATCCCTCTTGTAGTAGAGGCTCCAGAACTGGACACAGTACTCCAGGTGAGGTCTCACCTTAGCTGAGTAGAGAGGGAGAATCCCCTCCCTTGACCTGCTGGCCACACTTCTCCTGATGCAGCCCAGGCTCTGCTTGGCTTTCTGGGCTGCAAGTGCTCACTGCTGGCTCATGTTGAGCTTCTCATCCCCCAGCACCCCTAAGTCCCTTTCCTCAGGGATGCTCTCCAGCCAGTCCCTGCCCAGCCTGGATTTGTGCTTGGGATTGCCTCGACCCAGATGCAGGACCCTGCACTTGGTCTTGTTGAACCTCCTGAGGTTGGCTTGTGCTCACCTCTCCAGCCTGCCCAGGTCCCTTTGGATGGATCCCTTCCCTCCAGCCTGTCTGCTGCACCACACAGCTTGGTGTCATTAGCAAACCTGCTGAGGGTGCACTCAATGCCTCTGTCCATGGCACCACAAAGATGTTGAACAAGCCTGGTCCCAGGACTGATCCCTGAGGGACTCCACTTGTCCCTGGCCTCCACTGTGACATGGAGCCATTGACAGCCACTCTTTGGGTGCTGCCATCAAACCAGTTCTTTATCCATCTCATGGTCCACCCATCAAACCCATGTGTCACCAGTTTGGAGAGCAGGATGTGGTGTGGGACAGTGTCAAAGGCTTTGCTCAGGTCCAGGTCAATGACATCAGTAGCTCACCCCTCATCTGTCAATGTTGTGACCTGCTCATAGAAGGCCACCAGGTTTGTCAGGCAGGATTTGCCCTTGGTGAACCTGTGCTGATTGTACCCAATCACCTCTACAAGGTTTTACATGGTATGAATGGACTGTTAGGTGCTGGCAGGGAACTGGTGATGACTATGGGGCAAGTGGGGACCTTGTCAAGCTGGGTACAGTCTCCCTGCACCCAAGCAGGGCAGCAGAGATTGTCTGAGGAGAGAAGCTATGATGAGATGCAGCCCAGCTCCCATTACTGGGGATGGCAGTGGCAGCTGCAAAGTACTTTTCTGGTGAAGGAAAGTAAACTGTGGAACACTCTGCACTTGAGAAGTTATTTGTGTTTGCCAGCAACTGAAGTTATTTTCTTATTTAGGAACCTTTTTTACCCTATCCCAAACAGGGTGAGTGAGCCTGGCAGGTCCAGCCAGGAGCATGCTAAAACCAAACAAAACTCAGCAGAGGCTAACACTGAGTGCTGGCCCTTCCTGCAAACATGCAAAGCCATAACAGTTCAGCACCAAGTTATGTGTAGTGTTCTGTGCCAGGTAATGATTGGACTGGGGGGAATGGCACAGAACTAGAAATGGGTAGATCCAGATTGGGTGTTAGGAAGAAATTCTTCAGCATGAGGCTGGTGAGAGCCTGGCAGAGGTTGCCCAGGGAGGTGGTGGAAGCCTCATCCCTGGAGGTTTTTGCAGCCAGGCTGGAGGTGGCTGTGAGCAACCTGCTGTAGTGTGAGGTGTCCCTGCCCATGGCAGGGGGGTTGGAACTGGCTGAGCCTTGAGTTCCCTTCCAACCCTGACAATTCTGTGATTCTATGACTTGGAAATGCTCTCTTGTCTTCTCAAATCATATAGACAAGAATCTCTTGTCTATTGACAGGAACATTTTGGACATGCACACAGCTCAAAGTGGAACAAGAGGAAGAGCTGACCTCTCTGACCTGTTGAACATGTGCAGAATTGTTGAATAGCTAAATGTTAACAACTGCTTTCGCTGTGCACAAACCCACAGCCTTGTTGCCAAATCTGCTTTGTAGCCATCATTTCTATCATCTCAATGGGATATTGCTGCTTCACCTGGGGGAAGAGCTATTCCACTTTTTTGGAAGTGCCAACAGTTCTGTAGATATTTGGTTTAATGTGATGTGGTGGTGGAACTGAGATTAGATTGGAGAAAAGGATGCTAGTGACTGCAGAGGGTCTTGAAAGAAGTGAGGGCAGAGAGACCAAGAAGCAGTGATCTGAGGTCATTGTGCCCAGTCATAGAATGGCTCAGGATGGAAGGAATCACAGAATCATAGAATCATAGAATCAGTCAGGGTTGCAAGGGACCACAAGGCTCATCCAGTTCCAACCCCCCTGCCATGGGCAGGGACACCTCACACTAGAGCAGGCTGGCCAGAACCTCATCCAGCCTGGCCTTAAACACCTCCAGGGATGGAGCCTCAACCACCTCCCTGGACAACCCATTCCAGGCTCTCACCACTCTCATGGGGAAGAACTTCTTCCTCATGTCCAGCCTGAATCTCCCCACTTCCAGCTTTATTCCATTCCCCCCAGTTCTGTCACTACCTGACACCCTCAGAAGTCCCTCTCCAGCTTTCTTGTAGGCACCCTTCAGATACTGGAAGGCCACAAGAAGGTCTCCTCAGAGTCTTCTGTTCTCCAGACTGAACAGCCCCAAACATCCCACACTAGATCAGGCTGGCCAGAGCCTCATCCAGCCTGGCTTTAAACACCTGCAGGGATGGGGCCCAAACTACCTCCCTGGACAACCCATTCCAGGCCTCACCACTCACATGGTGAATTTTTTCAGCCTACAGCACCAGGATTGATGGGAGGTCTCCCATCCAAGTACTAACCGGGCACGACCCTGCTTAGCTTCCAAGCCATTCTGCACGTGAGTGAAAACAGAGTTGAAAAGAGATTTATTGGAGAAAAAAAACCTAACCAACCCACCAATTATTTTGTTTTGAATTAGTCCTTAAAACGAAAATCTGAATTAAAAGCATTTGTGGATAAGAAAAATCCAGCACCACAGGAAATGGTTTAAAGACTTACAGGCTTCACTTTCCACACCCCTCCCCCCCCCCCCCCAAAAAAAAAAATATAACCCACCAAACAAAAAGTGCCCAGCCAAAAACCAGCTCACCAACCAAACCACACAGCCCCCCCAGACAAAAATCTTGAAGTCATCAGCTTTGCACAGCAGAGTTTAAAAGCTGGCAACATCACATTTTGTCACTGGCTGCTGGACTTTGGGATTTGGTTTTCTTGGGGCTTGCTGTGTGGTGTGGCTCCCTCTGCCCTAGTTATGCTGAAGTTGCTCAGAGGTAGCAACTTGTCCTGTCACCGTTGCCAGACCTTATCAATCCTGTTATCACTGAAATAAGCAGAAGCTTGCTCTGTCATCTGCTAGCTGCCAAGTACCATTCACAAACCTTCCCTATGGCAAGATGGGCATGAAACACCTGCTAATGCCAGACTGCTTAGTAAATCCCTTTGGGCTCTTTACAGGAGGCTACACACAGGCTGTTCCTTCAGTCCCTGCTGAAAATGTGTGAGGGATATTGAGGCATAGGAAGTTCCATGGAATCAGGAGGAAGAATTGTTTCACTGTGAGGGTGACAGAAGACTGGAACAGGCTGCCCAGAGGGGTTGTGGAGTCTCCCTCTCTGGGGATATTCAAGACCCACCTGGATGAGTTCCTGTGTCATCTGCTCTAGGTGATCCTGCTCTGGTAGAGGGGTTGGACTGGATGATCTCTGGAGGTCCCTTCCAGCCCCTAACATTCTGTGATTCTGTGGTTTTCAAAAACTGATGTTGATTTCTCTGTGACCTGCATCCATCCACACTTAATTGTCCAACTTAAGGGACTGCAAAGGGAACATCGATTTTCCGGAGCTCTGTGGATCCCTCTGCGAAACTCCTCTCTGTTCCCACGTTCTGCACCGTGCTTCAAAATAATTCTGTGTCAAGCCATGAAGATCCTAGGTGGGCAGGCTTTTCAAAATAAGAGCAGACTGCTTTTTGGGGGTTTTATTTTGAAGCAGCACGGCAATTACCATGCCAGTGGCTGCTGATGGTTCAAAATCTCTCCCTCCAAGCCTGAGGAAGCCTTGCCTGTTGTTAGGCTCCTGATGAGGGTGCAGTGCCTCTCTGCTCTGACTCCCTGGTCCAACCCACTACCTGTGAACTCTCTGAGGACATCCCTGGCAGCTGCAGGACATAATTACTGCATTTGAGAATATCTTTTAGGCATTTGGCTCCATGGCTGGCTTTTTAGATTGCTCCCCTGCTAACTAATGCGTTACTGGTTTGACACAAGTGACAGCTGGCTGTGCTGGTGGCTGAAGGACTGCCTCTGGGGCTGCCTCACAACCAGGTTAATGATGGGCTAGATGAGTTCCCCACGCTTCCTCTACGTCATTTACCTGGAGTTATGCTCCTCCCTAGGCTCCTCCATGATGACAAGGGATCTGACCACATGGCCATAGGTACTCAATGGTGCAGCTATTCCCCTGGGACTAATCTGGGCTTATTTACTGGGTGATAACAGGAGCACAAAAGAAAAAACCCACTCTGAAAAGGCACTGTTCAGATAAAGGGATGGGCTGTGGAATGTCCATTTTGGGCCATACTCATTCTTGTTAACTCTCTGAACACCCCTTCTCTCTCTCCAGCGTTGTTATGATCCATAAGGGAGTGTTAGCTCTGCAGCTGGTTTTCTTGCTTCTTCCCTAATGGCAGTAACTGGCTAGAAAGCAGCCCTGAGGAGAGGGACTTGAGGGTGCTGGGGGATGAGAAGCTCAACATGAGCTGTCAATGTGCACTTGCAGCCCAGAAAGCCAACCAGATCCTGGGCTGCATCAGGAGAAGTGTGGCCAGCAGGTCAAGGGAGGTGATTCTCTCTCTCTCTACTCAGCTCTGGTGAGACCCCACCTGGAGTACTGCATCCAGTTCTGGAGCCTCTGTTACAAGAGGGATATGGACATGCTGGAAGGTGTCCAGAGAAGGGCCACCAGGATGAGCAGAGGGCTGGAGCTGCTCTGCTATGGGGACAGACTGAAAGAGTTGGGGCAGTTCAGTCTGGAGAAGAGAAGGCTCCGAGGTGACCTTCTTGTGGCTTTTCAATATCTGAAGGGGGCTCCAAGAAAGCTGGGGAGGGACTTTTTAGGATATCAGGTAGTGATAGGACTGGGGGGAATGGAATAAAGCTGGAAGTGGGGAGATTGAGGCTGGAAGTGTGGAAGAAGTTCTTCCCCATGAGAGTGGTGAGAGCCTGGAATGGGTTGTCCAGGGAGGTGGTTGAGGCCCCATCCCTGGAGGTGTTTAAGGCCAGGCTGGATGAGGCTCTGGCCAGCCTGATGTAGTGTGAGGTGTCCCTGCCCATGGCAGGGGAGTTGGAACTGGATGCTCCTTGTGGTCCCTTCCAACCCTGACTGATTCTATTCTATTCTACATGGAATCATGACTAATCATGAAGTTGTGAAGCTTCTATGTAGATCTCATGCCTCTAAGTGCTTCACACGTGGAAGTTTATAGTTTTAGTAGGGTTTTTTTGTTCTTTGGTTGGTTTGTTTGGGTTGGGTTTGTTTTGTTTTTTTTTTTTTTGGTGAAGCTTCATTCTTTGGTCAGCTGTGCAAGGTGAAGAGCAATGCTGATGTTTCAAACAAAGCCACAGGAAAAATAATTATTATATTTGGGGAATGCAGCCCTAAAGGGACTTCTTTCTTCCCCTTAAAGCTTTTCCTTCTTTCTGGAGATGGATGAAATAGTTAAGTCATTTTAAAAACAAATTCCCATCCTCCCTGATTTAAGACCCACCCCTGCAGGATGTATGGCACGGGGGAGACGCTGTAACGTTTTTATGAGGAGATAAAATATTGCCTCAATGATAATTTGGCAAAGTTTCAAGATATCTGAGGGAGACTTCCTGGAAATTAAAAACAACTCAGATGTAAGAGAAAATTAAGCTACTGACCCCAAGTACAAAAGGGGAAGAGCTCAGACATTCGTTCTTCCCTGCTCCTTGCTTTATTTTGTCTCTCTTCTTCTTCTTTTTTTTTTCTCCCCTCTTTTTTTATCCTCTTTTGCTAATCATCTCCCCTTGGCCTTGTCTGCTCTCATTACAAGGTGGAAGAAGAGTCTGATGCAAATTTGCTGCTGCTACAGCCAATCTTCCAGGGATTTATATTTTTGGAGGATGGTGAAACTTAACATGGAACTTTTCCAAGCTGAGTACGTGTACCTAGGCTCGTTGAGGTGAAACCTCCTTTCCGCTCATGGTCTGAGGGCTGAGTACAGCCCCTTCATTTTCTGGGGAAATGAAATTCTTCCCTATGTTTGGGCTGTTTGCACCATTTTTCTACAGGAAAATGCATAACTATTTGGAGAAATATCCTAGATGCTACCTGGAGGCTGTTTTGGTGTTCCTGTTGCTGCTGCCTGAATGACTGCATCTGAGTAGAGTTCCCCCATGCTACTCTCTCTTGGAGACCTGGCTGGATCCTCCAGGCTATCCTTAGCTGAAGACATTGTTTTTGTGATCTGTATGAGTTTTTGCTCAGATGGCAAATACAGTACCAGGCCCTCTAGACCTCTTGTAGCATGGGGAGCAATTCCTTCTTATCTGTTGAGCTTTTGACTTGATCGCTGGGAAGAGTGGAAGGTGTGTTTAATTAAAGACAAGCCTCTTGGTTTGGTTTTTCAGGAGGGTGGAAAGAGGTTTTGACATCTGAACATGCAGAGCCAGACACACCATCAGCATGTCTCATTTTAATCACTTCATATCAGTCAGATAATGCTGGATTCCTGCCCAGCAGCTACACCATGAGAACTGGCTGTGCAGAGGCTGCACTTCTCGTTTTAATCTCTTGTGTGATTCAGCCTTTAAGAAAATTGCCACTTTTCCAACTTCCATTACCAAGGGCAAGTGCAGAGTCTTGCACCTGGGAAAGAACAACCCCATGTACCAGTATAGGCTGGGGACTGAGCTGCTGGAGAGCAGGGAAGGGGAAAAGGCCCTGGGGGTGCTGGTGGATGGGAGGTTGGCCATGAGCCAGCAATGTGCTCTGGTGGCCAAGAAGGCCAAGGGCAGCCTGGGGTGGATCAGAAGGGCTGTGGTCAGTAGGTCAGAGATGTTCTCCTCCCTCTTTACTCTGCTCTGGTGAGGCCACATCAGGAATATTGTGTCCAGTTCTGGGCCCCTCAGGTCAAGAAGGACCTCTGGGAAGTTCTTGAAAGAGTCCAGCACAGAGCCACGAAAATGATAAAGGGAGTGAAACATCTTCCTCAAGGGCAGAGCCTGAGGGAGCTGAGGGCTCTGGAGCTTGGTGAAGAGGAACCTAAGAGTGACCTCATTGCTGTTTATGAAGATGTGCAGGATGAGTGCCCAGAGGATGGAGTCAGACTCTGCTGGGTGATGCCCAGTGACAGCACAAGGGGCAGTGGTGGAAGTTGAGGCATAGGAAGTGCCATGGAAAATTGAGGAAGAATTTTTTCACTGTGAGGGTGACAGAGCCCTGGAGCAGGCTGCCCAGGGGGGTTGTGGAGTCTCCCTCTCTGGAGATATTCAAGACCTGCCTGGATGTGTTCCTGTATGACCTGCTATAGGTGATGCTGCTCTGGTGGGGGGGTTGGACTGGATGATCTCTGGAGGTCCCTTCCAGCCCCTAACATTCTGTGATCCTGTGAAACAGAAGTTTGTGGGAATCAGAGTAGGGTTTGGTGGTGGTTTTGAAATGTGTGTATGGGAAAAGCTTCCACCTTTGGCTGCAGGACATTGTGGATATCACCTAAATGTGATGGATACCTGTGCCTGCAGGCAGCCTGGCACAGGGCTGTTAGAGGTCAGACCCAGGGCATCTTTTTAAACTCCCAAATGCACTGTTGCTTGTTCAACTGGTTTGCTGAGTTACAGACTATGGAGAGGGCTCGTGGACCATGCTTGGAGCCTAGAATAGTCTTAATGTTGTCTGGGGAAAGGCATCTGGTCCTAAGAAAAGCTCTGGAAATGCTAGTCCCTGTGGGTCAGAGCTTAGGTGGCTGTAATGCATCAGCCTGGGGTCTGCAGCTGTCATCTGTGAGTCCTGCAGATGTCAGGGGTTCAAGTGCTGATGAAGTCCAGTCTTGCAGAGCTGTCATTCACAGCCTTGACCCTGGTGCCTGATAAAAGTCAGCACTGGCTTTCAGGTTTCTTCCACTTATTTATTTATTTACATGCCAACCCCTTAAAAGCAGAGATCCCAGCCTTGCTCTCTGACCTGGTGTTACTTGTTGTTCCCATTCCTAGCCTCTTAGCTCAGGTTCTGCCTCAGCGTTTGGCATGCTCCAGAACCTCTCTTGGAAACTGCTGTGATTTACCTCACAGAGAGCACTCAGACTTGGTTTCTTCTCAAAGCTCACATGGTGAAACTTTTGTTTTGGTTTGTTTGTTTTGGGGTTTTTTGGTGGGTTGTTTGTTTGGTTTGGTTATTTTTTTATTTGTTTTGTTTTAAGACACAAATTAGAGAAACTTTGAAACTTGGAACCTTTGATGCTGCTCTTAGTTCTCCCTCCTTCTTCATTCCTCTTTTTTTTTTTTGGACACTTCCTCTCATGGCATGCCTTTTCAAACAAGCAATTATACATTCACATTGCAGTTCAAAGGGGGAACTGTAGCCTAGATCCTGACTGCAAAGACTGTAAGTAAAAGAAATTACCATTGGATGTGAAAAAGAAAATAATGCTAAGGTCTATATAATTCATGGGATTGCTAATGGGCATATAGAATAGAGGCAAAGACAGTTTCTTCTCTTCCCTCTTCCCTCTTCCCTCTTCCCTCTTCCCTCTTCCCTCTTCCCTCTTCCCTCTTCCCTCTTCCCCCTTCCCCCTTCCCCCTTCCCCCTTCCTCCTTCTCCCTTCTCCCTTCCCTTCCCTTCTCCTGTCACTTCTGCTTGCAACTTGCCTCTCCCTCTCTTCTATGGCCTTGCCAGGGGTATCTCTGTTTTGACTACTGTCTGAGGGAGTGGGGGAGGAGGTCCCCTGGATCCATCCAGGGGGATCTGAGCAGTTTCTGTGTTGTTTCTAAAATTGTAAATCTATAGAGAGAGTACATATATATTGCATATTTTGTACACATTCATTGCATTTCATACTTCCAGACTGTAGTTTGTTTGTAAATACTTCCAATTTGTTTGTAAATGCTTCTAAAACCTTCTGAGCTAGTCTGGCAAAAAAAAAAAAAAAATTTTGGGGGGGTAATTCTCTCAAATTAGTTTTGTGTGGGGGGGGGGGTAATTTCAACCCACCACAACTCACCTATTTGTCTGGAAGAACAAGAGTTACTTAGAAGAAGCTTAGAGAAGATCTTGCTTGCTGCTTTGACCCTATGCCAAAATGCTGCTGCGTAGGATGCTCCAGAGAGGCCATCTGGGTATGCTCCAAGACTTGAATTGTTTCTGGAGGGCAATGATAGGATAACATTAGTGGAAATCTTTAGGATTAAATAGGCTTATGGTCCAAGCCAGTTTAGGTCCAGGCCTGGAGAAGAAAAGGCTCCTGGGAGGTCTAATAGCAGCCTTCCAGTACCTGAAGATGGCTACAAGAAGGCTGCAGAGGGACTTTTTCCAGCAGCCTGCAGTGATAGGACAAGGGCAATGATTTGAAATGAGAGGAGAGGAGGTTTAGATTGGATGTTAGGAACAAGTTCTGCACCATGAGGGTAGTGGAACACAGCAACAAGTTGCCTAGAGAGGTAGTTGAGGCTTCATCCCTGGAGAGATACTCAAGGTCAGGCTTGACAAGGCTCTGAGCAACCTGATCTAGTGGAGGATGTCCCTGCTGACTGCAGAGGATTTGAACTAGATAACTTTTGGAGGTCCCTTCCAACCCAAACCATTCTATCCTTCTAAAATATAAAGGAAGGTCCAGAAAATCTGGACTGGAGTTGGGTAAGCAAGATAAGATTTCATGGTGTAGCTCCATCCATCTCTGGGCTTTGTGCCTCTAAGAGAGGGGTCAGGAACTGGATATGTTTGGAATCCCTTCTTAGATGGCATCAGCAAGATAAATACAGAGGCTGTTGGAGAATGTCCCCCAGCAACTGTCCTTACTGGGCTTGTTTCAGGGGAGGCACTGAGCTGGCACTGTGCTGAGGCTAGCCACCTAACGTGGTGGCTTCTGTCTGGCTTCTCACTACAAGTCCATCTCTGGGACTTCAAGATCTCTGTAAAGCTTTGGGAGCTTTTGCTCTTTAAGGATACCAACAACACCCATTCTCAGGAGAGACTTTGCATTCTCATCCTTACGATAAATTAAAGGGATGAACTAGGAAGAGTTAAGAGCAATTTTAAAGTCTGGTTGGCTGCCTATTGTTTTTTCTTCTGCTCCAAGAAAATTGTTCAGGGAACCAACTCTGGTGGCTGTGACTTGGCAAGGTCTGTGGAATTCTGGAGAGTCTTTAAAAATGTGTGTCAGCTACATAAAAAGATTTTGCTTCTGGGATTGAAGTAATTAGGATATAAGGAATTAGTAATTAAGGAATTAAATAATATGGTGAGATTTCCAAACCTCTTTTGGGAGGCTGAATGGACCTTTTCCTCTGTATTTTGTGTGCTGCTCTCCTGTTATACAGCATGTAGGTCGGATATTATTTGTGTCTGTTTAGGCAGAAACTTGGGGTGGGTGGCACTGGGCTTGTAGTGACAGGATGAGGAGGGATGGAATCAAGAATCAAGAATCAAGAATCAAGAAGGTTGGAAGAGACCTCAAAGATCATCGAGTCCAACCTGTCACCCTAAACCTCATGACTATCTAAACCATGGCACCAAGTGCCACGTCCAATCCCCTCTTGAACACCTCCAGGGATGGTGACTCCACCACCTCCCTGGGCAGCACATTCCAATGGCCAATGGTGAAGAACTTTCTCCTCACCTCCAGGAGTTAAGATGGAGGACAGCAGATTGAGACTGGAGATTAGGAAGAAATTCTTTCCAGTGAGAGTGGGGAGACACTGGCACAGGTTGCCCAGGGAGGTTGTGGATGGCCCTCACTGGAGGTGTTCAAGGCCAGGTTAGGTAGGACATGGAGCAACCTGAGCTAGTAGAAGGTGTCCCTGCCCATGGTGGTGGGGTTTTTGGAGACCTTTAGGGTCTCTTCCAACCCTGACCATTCTATGCTGTGTGTTGCCCACCAGCACTGGCTGGTGGATCTGTGTGCTCTTGTTTCACATGGTGTGCTTCCCCTTGCCACAACCACTCCTTTCACAGTTGTTTTCTCCTTTGGTGGCAAGGGTAAAGTGTGCACACACTCCTGTCACCTCATGTGGCCAAAGGACAGTTTTCATTACAATCCAGAAGACTCAGCTTCCTCAGCCTGAGGAAGCCACTTGAGGTGTCAGGGAACCTTAAATGCTTAGCAGCTTCTGCAAGTGAGGGAGCTGGGGGTGTTCAGCCTGGAGAAAAGGAGGCTCCTGGGAGACCTAATAGCAGCCTTCCAATACCTGAAGAGGGCTACAGGAAGGATGGGGAGAGACTGTTTGCAAAGGCCTGCAGTGACAGGACAAGGGACAATGGCTGAGAGAAGAGAAGTTTTAGATTGGATGTTAGGAACAAGTTCTTTACTATGAGGGTGGTGGAACACTGGAACAGGCTGCTCAGGGAGGTGGTTGTTGCCCCTTCCCTGGAGATATTCAAGGTGAGGCTGGATGAGGCCCTGGGCAACCTGATCTAGTTGAGGATGTTACTGCTGACTGCAGGGAGGTCAGACTGGATGACCTGTGGAGGTCCCTTCTGGCCTGAACTATTCTATGATTCTGTCATTTGAAAGACTTTAGGCATTTATCTGCTGTAAATGTAGTTGTATATAGAAGCAAAGACCACTCTGCAACTGATAGGCACTTGCCCTGGTTATGGACATGGAATTGCTTAGAATAATGCTGCCTTATCTTATGCTGATGGCATTGTATTTTTACTACTCTAGTAAGGGTTATTTCAGCTGTGAACCTGTTTCTAGAGGGTTATAAAGTGGCTCGTGTTGTCTCTGAAGCAACAGGAGACCTTCAGCTTGGAGGAACAGAGTTACAGAAGTTTAAGACCCATCACCATCATACCAAATGTTTATGCTCATGGATAAAAAGAGAGGATTCTTCCCAAATGTGGATGGGTGTGTTTGTGTGAGTGTTCTGGAGAGAGAGCTCAAATTAACAGCACTTCAGCTGATTATGCTGTTTGTTATGTAAGAGGAGAGAGTGTGCACACAGACCTAAACAGAAATACTTCTGCATTCAGAGTTACTGTAAATAGACCCCCCCAAAAAAAAAAAAAATCCAAACAAAAAAACCCAAACCCAACCCTTTCCTTCTTCTGGGAACTGGTCCATCCACAGGGTTGTTCTCTCTCTGCAGGGCAAGGTGGATGCATTGTTGCCCAGCTGGACGAATTTCTGGCAGGCTGTGGGCCTGCAGCTGTAATATTTTAACTAAAAAACAGACAAACAAAACCAAACAACCCACCCCCGAAACAGCAACAATAAAAAAAGAACCAAACAAACAGAAATTTAAATTTCCAGCAGAGAAACAGGCTGGCAGAAGCTATGTTAATAGAAGACAGAGTACCTCCTTTCTAATTCTAATCTGCTCACTTTTAATCAGCGGTGGTTTGATGCCTCCTGCTGAAAGTCTCTTCTTTCAGCACACTGAAAGAAGAGTTGCAGAATCAGGCCCCAAGTTTCTCAGCTATTGTGTCCTGGGACAAAAGAGACACATTAGGTCACTTTAGAGTAAACAGAAGGGTTAGGAAGTGAGGTGAAATGGATAAAATGTTTTGGATCTTCATCAACCCACAGAAATATCTTAGCTGTGGAGTCAGCAGTAAAGATGCTTGTACCTACCTTTAGCCCTTTTATCCTTCCTGCTGTGCTGGCACATCTGCATTCAGAAGGCTGTGGAGGCTTTTCTCAAACGTGTGGTTTGTGCAAATCTCTCAGCTCTTTTTTTTTTTTCTTACCTACTTTCTTCTATTGCTGCCTCTGATCTCTTTAAACAATGTATATGTATCTTTAGAGATGTACCTATACTGCTCTATATAGCTATCTATAGATATGAACAGCTATCTATATATCAATCTAAAGCCAGCCCTCTACTTGCAGAGGCAACATTCACACTGGTGCCTGGGCAGGGCAGTTTGTAATTGTCTCTTAAGTGCTTACCCCTGCAAACAGTGGCGTTGTTTATCTGCTGCTGGGTGACAGTCGGAGATTCTTCCGAGGCATGGCAGAAAACCAAATAAATGACTTCAAATTTTGTCCTTACTGGAAGAATGTGCCTTGGTCAGTGTAAGTGAGGGGCCAACACATCCCTGTCAGCGAGTAGCAGCCTCTGGGAAGTAATTTTTTTGAACCAAATAGGTGAAACAAACCCTGTAAAGGGTGAGCAGTAAACAACCAAATCCCACCGTACTTTTATGTCGACAAGGATGCCATCAGTTCCCTTGCTGTTCGTTTTTTGCCATCTCTATTATTCTGTGCTGTCCTTGCCTGAGATGGTGGTGGTTCATTGTGTCGGGTATTCTTGATTTTGAGTAAAAAGTAAATAGGTTTTTGATTTAGTATGGCTTTTGGTTAGCCAGTGAAGGGAGTGGTTTCTTTTCTCCTTCCCATTCATTACAGCTTCTCAAGATATTTTGCATCCAAACAAGAACTTTTTCCCCCTTCTCTTCACCACCTTCTCCTGCCTGTGCAGGCAATGAAGTTGCATCCTTCTTGTTTGCAATAGGGTTTCTTAACCAAAAAAAGAGAGAAAGGGAGAGAAAAAGGCTTAAAGGCTAATAATAGGCCAAATTACAATTATCAGTGTTTATCAAAGTAAAGCACGGTGTCGTGCTGCATCCGTTACAAAAGCAGCCAGCTGAATATTCTATTAGGCAGGTCCTGTGATGTTAAAAAGAGGAGCAGGGCACGTTCTCTCACCATGGGAGGAAAAAAAGGCATGCACAACCAGATATTTAACACTCCTTTGCAATTATGAGAATTTTTATTCTCTCCCTAGTAGGGAGCAGAGCGTTTTACGGCGGCGTTTCAAGTTTGCCTCCAACGGTATCCGATAGAAGTGCTTTTATACCCTGAAGATACAGTGCAAAATACAAATCATCATTGGTTTTATCTCAGCTGGAGCTGCCTATTTTCTAAATGAGTTTACTCTGTGCTACTGCCCATCAGGCACATTTTTCATCCTTCATCCCCACTCTTTTACTATAGCTGGGTTTAAGTCCTTTCTTCTGTCCTTTGTTCCTTCGGCTCAGCGAAGTAAACAGCAGGATTGATCTTACACTGCATTTTGGTATTGTTCCAACTGCTCATCAATAGACATGGGCTGGGAATGCACTGACTGGAAAAGAAGGGCAAGATTGAAATTCACTTTTTGTTCTTTGTGCCTTTTAGTGTGCAGCGGAATGTCCCTAATCTGAAAGCTGCTACACTGCCTGCCTATCAACATGCAAATTAATCATCAAGTGACGAGTCCCATATTCACTCTAAGTAGGAGTCTTTAAAGGTATCTGTGGAGGAAAAAAAAGGAGGGGGGGGAGGGGGAAAGGGCAAAACCCAAAAACTCAAGGCAAAACAAACAAAACAAAAGGAAAAAAATAAAGGGAAAAGAAAAGAGAAAAACAAAGAAAGAAGAAAAAGAAAAAAAAAAGAGAAGAACAAAGTAGAAAAAGGATTTTAAAAAAAGAGGAGAAAAAGAAAGCAGAAAAAGGATTTTAAAAAAGGAAAAAGAAAAGGAGAAAAAGAAAGAGAAAGGATTTTAAAAGAAGAAAAAAGAAGATAAAAAAGAAAGAAGAAAACGGATAAAAAAAGAGGAGGATAAAAAGAAAAAAGAGAGAAAAAAGAAAGAAAAAAGGATAAAAAAGAAAAAAGGGAGGAAAAAAGAGAGAAAAGAAAAAAGGATAAAAAAGAAAAAAGAGGAAAAAAGAAAGAAAAAAGGATAAAAAATAAAAAAGGGAGGAAAAAAGAAAAAAGGATAAAAAAGAAAAAAGGGAGGAAAAAAGAGAAAAAAGAAAAAAGGATAAAAAAGAAAAAAGGGAGGAAAAAAGAGAAAAAAGAAAAAAGGATAAAAAAGAAAAAAGGGAAAAAAGAAAAAAGGATAAAAAAGGGAAAAGGGAAAAAAGAAAAAAAGGATAAAAAAGGAAAAAGAGGGAAAAAAGGATAAAAAAGAAAAAAGAGGAGAAAAGAAAGAAAAAAGGAAAAAAAGAAAAAAAGAAAGAAAAAAAGAAAAAAGGATAAAAAAAAGGAGAAAAAAGAAAGAAAAAAGGATAAAAAAAAAAAGAGGAAGAAAAAAGAAAAAAGGAAAAAAAAAGGAGAAAAAAGAAAGAAAAAAGAAAAAAAAAGAAAAAAAGAAAAAAAAGAAAAAAGGATAAAAAAAAAGAAAAAAGAAAGAAAAAAGGATAAAAAAGAAAAAAGAGGAAGAAAAAAGAAAAAAGGGATTAAAATAAAAGGAGAAAAAAGAAAGAAAAAAGGAGAAAAAAGAAATAATAAAGATTAAAAAAGAATAAAGAGAACAAAAAAGAAAAATAGGATAAAAAGAAAGGAGAAAAAAGAAAGAAAAAAGGATAAAAAAAGGAAAAAAAGAAGAGTAAAATGGTAGAAAAAGCAAAAAAAGAGAACAAAAAAGAAAGAAAGGAGAAAAAAAGGGGAAAAGGGGGAAAAAAGAAAGAAAAAAGGATAAAAAGGGGAAAAAGGGAAAAAAGAAAAAATGAAGAGAGAAAACAAAAGAGGAGAAAAGAAAAAAAAAAAAAGGAGGGGTTGAGGAAATGTTTGCTTTTTTTTTTCTTCACTGAGTTTGTATCTTTTCCATTGTTTAGTGATGGCAGTGCCTAGGCAGAGAGGGGAATCTTTTGGCATCCTTGTAAGTAAGACAACTTAACCCAAAGATTAGCTGCAGTTAGCAGCCAAGTAGAGGAGGCGCTGCAAACAAAAGCAAGATCCTGACTGCAAATTATTTGTACTTGTGTTCCTGAGGAGAGGTATTAGAACTAAACTTACAGATGCTGAATGCCATCATTCCTCTTCTTTTTTTTTTTTTTTTTGTTTTGTTTGTTTGTTTCGTTTTGAGCACACAGTGTTTCCACTTGTAACTTTTCCCTGGGGTCTTGAAGGATTATAATTGAATCTGAGGCCGCAGCAAGAATATACAGTGCTGCTCTGCTGTAATATCCATTGACTTTTATATGGCAGTTTGATAAAATGTTTGAATGCAGGGGGAAAAAAAATGTCTGTGTTCTGTGTGGAAGGCTAAACAACTGGCAGAGAGGAAGAGAGGGCTGGAGAAGAGCTGGCTTACACGTATGAGAGCTTTGCTGGCGTTGCTTAGCTGGCTGTCAAGGAGCAGTATGTCAAGCCAGGTTCCTCTTTCCATCATTGTTGGACTGATATGGCTGTAAACAGACAGTACAAGAAGTGGCACCAAGCTGTGTACCTAACTGAAGCAGTTTAATTTATTACCATAGCACTGAATTAATTTAGTCTTCCTGTTCTCCCTGGTTCTGCAGGACATATTCTTCATCGTTGCCTGTGTGACAAAGCTTCCCTACCACCCAGCTGTGTGTGTTCTGAAATCTTGAGAACTTTATTTATTTCTCTGCCTTGCCCACAATATGATCTGAATATCTCTCTCTGCATCTTAAAAATAGAAAGGAGGAAGAAATAAGAAGGGATTGCATTCCTGGTCTCACACCAGAGACCTACCCACGTCCAAAGTTGCTCATCATTTTTCTGTTGGCTTACATTTCTTTCAGCCTTCTTGTTCTGCACCCAGGGGTAAAGTATCCTTTGCTATGTAGATAGGGTTGTAATTTTTATTCTTTCTTGGAGGCAGAAAAATGCTTCCTCCTTGGCTATCTCTGGAGGAATCTTTTAGAAAAGAGAAAAAAAAAAGAGTAAGAGAGAGAAAAGCAGAGTGGTTTATGCTGAGCAGTGAACTACATATTACAGACTCTAAACCTCTCCCAGACTGGGGAGTGAACACTCTGCCTGATGCCTGGGCTCACTGGGAGCCCCAAGGGAGGGAGAAAGGAGCAGAATGGTGTCAGATGAAGCTGTGAGCAAGGAAGCCTCACCCATGGAGAGGAACTGAGGTCCTCCCAACCTGGACAGGGCTGTGAATGAAGGTGTACGTCCTTGTAAATAATCTCTTAGTAGCTGGGACACTGCCTGAGCAGCAGGCTCTGAGCTCACCTTTGGCTTCCCACAGTTGCCTGGGCTTGCTGTAACCTTGCTGCATGGAAGCAGCTAGAGATGCAGTTGGGGTGGTGGTGCTGGTGGTGGTGTGTGTTGGTGTAGAAGTGGATTGGCATCTTGGCAGCAGGAAGTGTTGCCATAACCAGCCTACTCTTCACAGAATCATTAAGGTTGGAAAAGACCTCTAAGCTCATCAAGTCCAACTGTCAACCCCACACCACTGTGCCCTCTAAACCAATACACCATGTCTAGAGGTTTTTTTAACACCTCCAGGGATGGCAACTCCACCACCTCCCCAGGGAGCCTGTTCCAATGCCTGACCACTCTTGCAGGAAAGAATTTTTTTCTAATATCCAATCTAAACCTCCCCTGGCACAACTTGAGGCCATTTCCTCTTGTCCCATTACTTGTACTTGGGAGACTGGCACCCACCTCACTCCGACCTCTTTTCAGGGAGCTGTAGAGAGCAGTGAGGCCTCCCTTCAGCTTCCTCTTCTCCAGGCTAAACAATCCCAGTTCTCCCAACTGCTCTTTCCTTTTGGCACCTTCAAAGCCAGGTGAGAGGCTGGCTGCAGCTGCTGGTGCTCTGCCTCTTATAAAGCTCACTGTAGAGGGGACCTGGGCTTGTGAAGAGGATATTTGAGCACACTGAGGAGAGTCTTTGTGTGTCTTTTGGGCCAAAAGGATTAATGACTTCAAAAAAATAAAAATGAAAGATTTCTTCTTCCATGGGGCAAGAATAAGGGCTCCTGAAGTTTTGCCATGGGAATAAAGTCTAGTGGTTTTAGTTTGGGAAGCAGTGGCATGTTGTGCCCTTATTCAATTTTTAGGGCTTTTGGGGTTCTTCTAACTGAAGGGGAGCAGCTGTCTTTCTCTGACCTACTACTGGCTAAAACCAGGGAAGTTTGCAGAGTGTCTGTTTTAAGCTGGAAGTGTCTATCTTCATCCCCCATAACTTGCTGTTGTCCTTTGGCTGGACTGCATCTTAGCTGGGGTCCCAGCCCTTTTACCAGGTGGGAGCAGGTGCTACAGGCTCCATGATCCAAGACCTCCTGTCTGTAGCTTGGCTGCATGTGTGACACGTTGTCACATCATGTGATGGGGTTGGAAATTCCACTCCCCAACATTAAATTTGCCAGATCAGCCTAGTTGGAAGCAAATGAAGTTGTATTTATAAGCAAAACTACAATCTACAATGAAATGCAATGAATGTGTACAATACTACAATAGTTACAGGTACTTAAAGTTGTTAAACAGCACAAGAACTCCCCTGGCCAAAAAAAAAACCCAGGAGAGCTAATAGCTTCTCCATCCCTGCACCCCTCTCCACCCCCTTGGACACAAAGGGACAAGTGGAAGAGCAGAGAGATGTTAGAACTTAGCCAAAACAATGCAGCCAAGGTCGGGCAGAAGCCAGCAGAAGCACCAAGTGAGTATCTCCCAGAGCAAAGAAGCCAAAAAAGAGAGAGAGAAAGCTTGCCAAACTAACTCTTGTGGTAGATATCTCTCCAATGGGGTTGTTTAGAACCATCATGATTCTCCTTTTTACACCCAATGGGGATTTATTTGCATTTTACTACTTTCTGTTCAAGGTCTGTGGAAGATTTTAGAGGTACAGCCTCAAACTACCACACACCAACATGATGGAGTTGCAGTCCCAGTCCACCCTGATTCACAGCCAGAGTGCCAAAGGGAAGCTGAAGCCAGTCCAAGCTTTTCTCATCTGAAAGTCCCCTTGTGTGCAAGACAGCAGGCTCCTGACTCTCAGCATGAAAAAGCACAGGGTTTGTCTGCAAGCAGCCACCCCAGTGAGTATCTGTACAGGCACAGACATGGGTATGGGCTGGTTTTCATCTCAAGGGCTTTCAGGGGAGGCTCTGATTGTAGCAGCACATCTGTAAACTGCTGACACCTGCAAGCAGCAGTGTAACCCAGGTCTGAATCTAACTTTGTTGGGAGTCAAGCACTGTTGAGAGCAGGGCTGCAGGTTTGAGATGGACCCTAGTCAAGGCTCTGACTCGTGCTTCTCAATGAGGACAATGGTTGCAGAGAAATTGTCTCCTGTGGAGAGAAAGCTCATGGAAACAGATGGGCAGGGTAAGAAAAGAAGAGTGCTGATGTTGCCATTGAAACTGGGGAGAAGTTCTTCTCTCTGGTCCTTTTCTCTGCTTCTGTTGCTGGCCTGGTCCTTGTGTACTAGCTTCATCATGAGCACCATAGGGATAGGTAAATCAGTGCTGTGTAGCAAAAAGGATGTCATACAAAGCTAGAAACCTCCCTGGGTTGTTGCCTCTGTTCCATTTCACTTTCCTTGAAGGATCTCTTGGACTAGGAGACAGGCAGGCATTCAGAGAATCACAGAATGCTGTGGCTTGGCAGGAACCTCCTGAAGATTCACAGAGTGCATCAGGTTGGAAGGGACCCTCAAAGGTCATCTTGTCCACCTGCAGTGAGCAGGACCCCACCTCCCCCTTGCTAGAGAAGCATCACCTACAGTAAATCACACAGAAACATGTCCAGGAAGGTTTGGAATGCCACCAGAGAAGGAAATTCCACAACCTCTGGGCAGCCTGTCCCAGTGTTCTGCCACTCTCACAGTAAAGAATTTATTCCTTATGTTTATGTGGCACCTCCTGTGTTCCAGCTTGTGTCTGTTGACACTTGTCCTGTCACTGGGCACCACTGAGAAGAGTCTGGCTCCATCCTCCTGACACTTGTCCTTTAGCTATTGATCAGCATTAATGAGATCCTCCCTCAGGCTGCTCTTCCCATGGCAGGGGGGTTGGACCTAGATGATCCTTGAGGTCCCTTCCAACCTGAACAGTTCTATGATTCTCCAGGCTGAACAGCCCCAGCTCTCTCAGCCTTTCCTCTTCAGGTAGGTGTTCCAGACCCCCCTCATCACCTTTCTAAACGCATCCCCAGACTAAAGAGTGCTGGGAGAAGTGTGCAGCAACTTCCCTGTCTGGCACTCTCCTTGCTGTTTAAGCGAACGGTGAGGCCAGGAGCCTTGTGGTACCTTGCCTCAGTGCACTGCCTCTCAGCCTGCCTGGGGGTATCATTCCTGAAACAAACACAGGCACTTTCCACTTGCTTGTGCACGGTCCCTGGTTCTGTAAGCTCTGTGTTTTGTGCATGCAAAGTGGCATGGAGCTTCTTGGCTTCTCTCTGAGATGCATTAACCCAGGAGTGCTCTCAGCTGTTACGGCTCAGCATGCAGCTATTGATCGCTGCCGCCCGTCCCCGAGCTGCTGGGGATGAAAGCTGCTTGGGGAGGGAGGTGTTGGTCTGTGAATGGCTGTGAGTCAAGTCCTGGCTCTGTGGCAGTAGGTGATGTTGAGGACATCAAGCTGATCTCATCAGAAGTATTTTTCTCTCTAGTATGGCTCCCTGAGTGTTGCCATGTTACTTTTATGCAGGAAATGGTGATTGCAGGTAGCTCTTCTCATAGGATCACAGTATTGTTAGGGTTGGAAGGGACCTCAAGGCTCATCCAGTTCCAACCCCCGTGCCATGGGCAGGGACACCTCACACTACATCAGATTGCTCACAGCCACATCCAGCCTGGCTGCAAAAACCTCCAGGGATGAGGCTTCCACCACCTCCCTGGGCAACCTCTGCCAGGCTCTCACCACCCTCATGGGGAAGAATTTCTTCCTAACATCCAATCTGAATCTACCTATTTCTATTTTTGTTCCATTCCCCCCAGTCCTATCACTCCCTGACACCCTCAAAAGTTCCTCTCCAGCTTTCTTGTAGCTTCCTTCAGATATTTGAAGGCCACAGTAAGGTCTCCTTAGAGCCTTCTCTTCTCCAGACTGCACAACCCCAACTCCCTCAGTCTGTCTTCATAGCAGAGCAGCTCCAGCCCTCTGCTCATCCTTGTGGCCCTTCTCTGGACACCTTCCAGCACCTCCAGATCTTTCTTGTAATAGAGGCTCCAGAATTGGATGCAGTACTCCAGGTGGGGTCTCACCAGAGTGGAGCGGAGGGGGAGAATCACCTCCTTTGCCCTGCTGGCCACATTTCTCTTGCTGCAGCCCAGGATGGGATTTGTTCTCTGGGCTGCAAGTGCTCACTGCTGGCTCCTGTTGAGCTTCTCATCCCCCAGCACCCTCAAGGCCGTTTCTTCAGGGCTGCTTTCAAGCCAGTCCCTGCCCAGCCTATATCAGTGCTTGGGATTGCTTTCTCCCTCTGGTTGATGGGACTGGATGGATGGACATGCTGGGTTGGGTAAAAAGCTGTCTGGATGGCTGGGCCCAAAGAGTGGTGGTGAATGGAGTTGCAGCCAGCTGGCAGCTGGTCACAAGTGGTGTTCCCCAGGGCTTGGTGCTGGGGCCTTGTTTAATATCTTTATTAGTGATGTGGACAAAGGAATTGAGTTGCACTCTCAATGAGTTTGCAGATAACACTAAGCTGGGAGGGAGTGCTGGTCTGCTGGAGGGTAGGAAGGCTCTGCAGAGGGACCTGGAGAGGCTGGATTGGTGAGCCAAGGCCATTTGTGTGAGATCCAACAAGGCTAAGGGCTGGGTCCTGCATTTGGGTCACAACAAATCCATGAAGGCTCCAGGCTTGGGGCAGAGTGGCTGGAAACTGGCCAGCAGAGAAAGCCCTGGGGGTGCTGGTGAGAGCTGGCTGAAGATGAGCCAGGGGGTGCCCAGGTGGACAAGACCCCACAGTACCCTGAGATAGATCTGGAACAGTGTGACCAGCAGGACCAGGGAAATTATTGTCCCCCTGTACTCAGGACTAGTGAAACCACACCTTGGGTCCTGTGTTCAGTTTTGGACCCCTCATTACAGGAAGGACATTGAGGTGCTGCAGCAGGTCTAGAGAAGGGCAACAAAGCTGTGAAGGGTCTGGAGAACAGGGCTGGTGAGGAGCAGCTGAGGGAACTGGGGTGTTTTAGTCTGGATAAAAGAAGGATGGAGTGAGACCTTTTTTGCTCTCTCCCTGAAAAGAGGTTGGAGCAAGGTGGGTGTTGGTCTCTTTCTGTCTAGTAGCAAGTGATGGGACAAGAGGAAATGGCCCCAGATTGTACTAGGGGAGGTTCAGGTTGAATCTCAGAAGAAACTTCTTCCCTGGAAGGGTTCTCAAAGATTGGAACAGGCTGCTCAGGGAGGTGGTGGAATCCCCATCCCTGGAGATGTTTAAAAGGGCTGTGGTGGTGAGAGACATGGTTTAGCACCAGCCTTGGCAGAGTTAGAGAATCATTGGACTTGCTTTTAAAGGTCCCTTCCAATGGAAAGGATTCTGTCATTGTCTGACTGTGCTGCAGCACCACCCCTGCACATGCACTCCTGCAGGGACACTCACAGACACAGGGGGATGTTTCCTGACCTCCACAAGAGCTTGACTCCTGTGAGTTTCATAGAATCATAGAATCAAGAAGGTTGGAAGAGACCTCAAAGATCATTGAGTCCAACCTGTCACCCTACACCTCATGACTATCTAAACCATGGCACCAAGTGCCACGTCCAATCCCCTCTTGAACACCTCCAGGGATGGTGACTCCACCACCTCCCTGGGCAGCCCATTCCAATGGCAAACCACTCTCTCTGTGAAGAACTTTCTCCTCACCTCCAGCCTAAACCTCCCCTGGCACAGCTTGAGACTGTGTCCTCTTTTCTTTTGGACTTCCAGAGGTGGACAGCAGCTTTGTTTCCTTGTACCTGCATGTGCTGCCTGGCCCTTTTCCAGGGCAGTTCAGTGGTGATGGTGAGGGTTCAGCACCTCTGGCTACAAGGCCAGCAAGGGGAATCTTTCCCAGTTGCTGGCCAGCTCACTGACACATGCTGAGTCAGTAAGTTTTGCTGTCCACCTTGCTTAACTTCAGAGATCAGTAATATGGGGCTGTGCAGTTGCCTGTGATTCCACACACTGCTCCTCTAGTCATGGAAAAACTTAACTGGGCAGTTGGAATGTTTCAGTGCTCCTCTAGTCATGGAGAACTTCACTGGGCAGTTGGAATGTTTCAGTGCTCCTCTAGTCATGGAGAACTTCACTGGGCAGTTGGAATGTTTCAGTGCTCCTCTAGTCATGGAGAAACTTCACTGGGCAGTTGGAATGTTTCAGTGCTCCTCTAGTCATGGAGAACTTCACTGGGCAGTTGGAATGTTTCAGTGCTCCTCTAGTCATGGAAAACTTCACTGGGCAGTTGGAATGTTTCAGTGCTCCTCTAGTCATGGAGAACTTCACTGGGCAGTTGGAATGTTTCAGTGCTCCTCTAGTCATGGAAAACTTCACTGGGCAGTTGGAATGTTTCAGTGCTCCTCTAGTCATGGAAAACTTCACTGGGCAGTTGGAATGTTTCAGTGCTCCTCTAGTCATGGAAAAACTTCACTGGGCAGTTGGAATGTTTCAGTGCTCCTCTAGTCATGGAGAACTTCACTGGGCAGTTGGAATGTTTCAGTGCTCCTCTAGTCATGGAAAACTTAACTGGGCAGTTGGAATGTTTCAGTGCTCCTCTAGTCATGGAGAACTTCACTGGGCAGTTGGAATGTTTCAGTGCTCCTCTAGTCATGGAAAACTTCACTGGGCAGTTGAAATGTTTCACTTCTAATAACTTTTTCTTTCCCCAGTTAGGCAAGGTGCTTTTTACAACAGAAGGGCTTTTTGGAGCAGTGTAGCATTTTTTTCCTTTGATTAATGGGGGGGGGGGGGCACTATGCAGGCTCAGTGTTCAGTGGAGCAGGTTGGTCTCTATCTGAGTGCAGTCTTCCAGGAGGCTGGGTGGTAACTGACCAGCTGGAGCTGCATGCAGGTTTGAGAGATGTGTTGGAAGACCATGTCACAAGTGGACATGATAACCATGCTTAGACTGCACAGACAGGCAAGCCTGGTGTCTGCAGCTGAGGAGTGCTTGGGGATCTTCCAGAAGGAAAGTGTGCCAGGTCAACCTGCCTGCTGACAGCAAAACACTTCTGCAAAAATCCAACTTTATTTTTTTTATGTCCTTCCAGAGCTATGAGGGCTGTCAGGCCCCTGTGATCGTCCTGCCTGGTTCCTGACTTGGTCTTGTGCTAGTGTCAGAGTTTGAGGTGGGAGCTCAGCTGCCCTTTAAACTTGGACTTTAAGCATGCAGGGTCTGTTTTTAACTGATGTTTTGAAAATGCAGAATCACAGTATGGTCTGGGTTGGAAGGGACCTCCTAAGGTCATCTAATCCAACCACCCTGCAGTCAGCAGGATTGTCCTCCACTAGATTAGGTTACCCAGAGTCCTGTCAAGCCTGACCTTGAATATCTCCAAGAACAGGTCCTCATCTACCTCCTTGGGCAGCCTGTTCCAGTGTTCCACTACCCTCGTGGTAAAGAACTTGTTCCTAACATCCAAGTATGAGGGGTTTGGGAGTGTTGAAGGGGGTTGTCTGGCTTTTTCAAATCATGAAAAGCATTGGGAGTGACCTAAAATGACTCCCAACTGCTGGTACATCCTTAAGGAGCAGGAAATCATACCTTAGGCAGGAAGGAAAATGGTATTGCTTAGAGGCTTCAGCTTGTCACCTGAGAGCTGCTGTCCCCCCCAGTTTGTGTGGCAGACAGATGGTCTAATGCTTCAGTGCTACCATCACTGGTCCCTGTGAAGAAGATGCCACCATCCTTCATGGGACTGTGGATGGTTTTTCTTGAGTTAGTTGCTCATTGCCTGTCTGATTTCTGTTTCAGATGAAAGTGGGGACAAAGCTCTTGCTAGCACTCATGTGAGCAGAGATAAATTATTCAGCAGGAAACCCTACCAAGCTTTAGTGTCTACTGCTTTCATAATGGAGGTGGGGTGAGGGAATCCTCCAGCTCAGCATGAATTAAAGTTGAAGGAATCTAGAGAGAGATCATCAGACTCCTTCCTCCATTGAAGGAATCTAGAGAGATCATCAGCATGAATTAAAGTTGAAGGAATCTAGAGAGAGATGATCAGACTCTTTCCTCTGTTGAAGGAATCTAGAGAGAGATGATCAGACTCTTTCCTCTGTTGAAGGAATCTAGAGAGAGATGATCAGACTCCTTCCTCTGTTGAAGGAATCTAGAGAGAGATGATCAGACTCTTTCCTCTGTTGAAGGAATCTAGAGAGAGATGATCAGACTCCTTCCTCTGTTGAAGGAATCTAGAGAGAGATGATCAGACTCCTTCCTCTGTTGAAGGAATCTAGAGATGATCAGACTCCTTCCTCTGTTGAAGGAATCTAGAGAGATGATCAGACTCCTTCCTCTGTTGAAGGAATCTAGAGAGATGATCAGACTCCTTCCTCTGTTGAAGGAATCTAGAGAGATGATCAGACTCCTTCCTCTGTTGAAGGAATCTAGAGAGATGATCAGACTCCTTCCTCTGTTGAAGGAATCTAGAGATGATCAGACTCCTTCCTCTGTTGAAGGAATCTAGAGAGATGATCAGACTCCTTCCTCTGTTGAAGGAATCTAGAGAGATGATCAGACTCCTTCCTCTGTTGAAGGAATCTAGAGAGAGATGATCAGACTCCTTCCTCTGTTGAAGGAATCTAGAGAGATGATCAGACTCCTTCCTCTGTTGAAGGAATCTAGAGAGAGATGATCAGACTCCTTCCTCTGTTGAAGGAATCTAGAGATGATCAGACTCTTTCCTCTGTTGAAGGAATCTAGAGATGATCAGACTCCTTCCTCTGTTGAAGGAATCTAGAGATGATCAGACTCCTTCCTCTGTTGAAGGAATCTAGAGAGATGATCAGACTCCTTCCTCTGTTGAAGGAATCTAGAGAGATGATCAGACTCCTTCCTCTGTTGAAGGAATCTAGAGAGATGATCAGACTCCTTCCTCTGTTGAAGGAATCTAGAGATGATCAGACTCCTTCCTCTGTTGAAGGAATCTAGAGAGATGATCAGACTCTTTCCTCTGTTGAAGGAATCTAGAGATGATCAGACTCCTTCCTCTGTTGAAGGAATCTAGAGAGAGATGATCAGACTCCTTCCTCTGTTGAAGGAATCTAGAGAGAGATGATCAGACTCCTTCCTCTGTTGAAGGAATCTAGAGATGATCAGACTCCTTCCTCTGTTGAAGGAATCTAGAGAGATGATCAGACTCCTTCCTCTGTTGAAGGAATCTAGAGATGATCAGACTCTTTCCTCTGTTGAAGGAATCTAGAGAGAGATGATCAGACTCCCTCCTCTTTTGAAGGAATCTAGAGAGATGATCAGACTCCTTCCTCTGTTGAAGGAATCTAGAGAGATGATCAGACTCCTTCCTCTGTTGAAGGAATCTAGAGAGAGATGATCAGACTCCTTCCTCTGTTGAAGGAATCTAGAGAGAGATGATCAGACTCCTTCCTCTGTTGAAGGAATCTAGAGAGATGATCAGACTCCTTCCTCTGTTGAAGGAATCTAGAGAGATGATCAGACTCCTTCCTCTGTTGAAGGAATCTAGAGATGATCAGACTCTTTCCTCTGTTGAAGGAATCTAGAGAGATGATCAGACTCCTTCCTCTGTTGAAGGAATCTAGAGATGATCAGACTCTTTCCTCTGTGGAAGGAATCTAGAGAGATGATCAGACTCCTTCCTCTGTTGAAGGAATCTAGAGAGATGATCAGACTCCTTCCTCTGTTGAAGGAATCTAGAGATGATCAGACTCCTTCCTCTGTTGAAGGAATCTAGAGAGATGATCAGACTCCTTCCTCTGTTGAAGGAATCTAGAGAGATGATCAGACTCCTTCCTCTGTTGAAGGAATCTAGAGAGATGATCAGACTCCTTCCTCTGTTGAAGGAATCTAGAGATGATCAGACTCTTTCCTCTGTTGAAGGAATCTAGAGAGATGATCAGACTCCTTCCTCTGTTGAAGGAATCTAGAGAGATGATCAGACTCCTTCCTCTGTTGAAGGAATCTAGAGAGAGATGATCAGACTCCTTCCTCTGTTGAAGGAATCTAGAGAGGTGGTCAGACTCCTTTCCTCTGCATTAGTTAGAAAACTTTAGCTGCATTTGAGTTCTGCTTGTAGAAGCTATCCCTGGAGAAGGCAGGAAAAAAGGCCTGACCCTTATGCAGATCAGCCATTTCAATGTCACTGCCTTCTGCAGCCTGTCACCTTTTTCTGGTCCTCTACTGTTGATAGCTGTGCTGGAGCTTTGCAACATGCCTGCAAAGAGATGATCACCAGCCTCAGCCCACCTTACAACCTTAAAGGTGAGGACCAAGCTTTCAGCTATAGTACTCTGCTGTGGTGAATTTAAAAGGCAGAGGGGGGTTGGGAAATATTTTGGTAAAACTGATTTTCTTCTAAAAGTGTCCATTACACTTACCCCTCCCCTCCCCCTTTTTGTAATGGAATGCACACAACAGTCTGCATATTGACTTATGTTTGCAGTCAATATCAAGATTTATTGTCCCTTGAGTTAAATGAATCACAATATTGACCTCATTGTAAGCCAATACCTGCTTAATGTATTTTTTTAAAGTATTTGGTATTCATTTTTAGTAATAGGGCCCATACAGCAGTCTATAATATTCATTTGTATTCCCCTTCTTGCTCTTGCCCACTTTTTATTTCCTTGCCTGTCTTTGTTGATGGCTATCTTAGCAGTAGGCACTGGGTTTGCTTAACGAATGAGCAATCAAGATGTCCAATAGCTGGTGTAGCTCCACAGTAGAGGCTGAGACAGTCATTTCCACAACCAGCTAGCCTCCCCTGGCTTGGAGCAGGGAAAACAAGGGGCAGCATGTCTAGCAGGAACTGACATACAAGCAATAGCCAAGTGGTGCTCTCAGTTTTCATGCCACTTTTCTCTTTCTCTCTCTTTTCTTTCTTCGCTGTCTCCTCTTTCTCTCTTTTTCCTCCCTCTCTCTTCTCTCCCTTTCCTCCTCTCTCTCCCTCTCCGCTCTCTCTCTGTTCTTTTTTCCTCTTCTCTCTCTTCTTTTCCCCTCTCCTCTCTCTTCTTTCTCCCTTTTCTTTCTCTCTCTTTTCTTTCTTCTCTCTCTTCTTTCTCTCTCTTCCCCCCTCTCTCTTCTCTCCCTTTCCTCCTCTCTCTCCCTCTCCTCTCTCTTCTTTCTCTCTCTCCTCTCTCTTCTTTCTCCCTCTCCTCTCTCTTCTTTCTCCCTCTCCTCTCTCTTCTTTCTCTCTCTCCTCTCTCTTCTTTCTCCCTCTCCTCTCTCTTCTTTCTCCCTCTCCTCTCTCTTCTTTCTCCCTCTCCTCTCTCCCTCTCTCTTTTTCCCCCTCCTCTCTCCCTCTCTCCTTTTCCCCCTCTCCTCTCTCTCTTCTGTCTCCCCCTCATTTCTCTTTCCGTCTCCCCCTCATTTCTCTCTCTTCTGTTTCCCCCTCCTTTCTCTCTCTTTTTTCTCCCTCTCCTTTCTCACTCTCTTCTTTTTCCCCTTCCTTTCTCTTGATCTTCTTTCTCCCTCTCCTCTCTCTCTTCTTTCTCCCTCTCCTCTCTCCCTTTCTCCTTTTCCCCCTCTCCTCTCTCTCTCTTCTTTCTCCCCCTCCTTTCTCTCAATCTTTCTCCCTCTCCTCTCTCTTCTTTCTCCCTCTCTTCTTTCTGTTTCTTTATTTAAATTTTCCACAGAAGGGTAAAAAAAAAAAACCCTCCCAGTATTTCTTTACTATTGAATTCCATTTATCTCCATAAATTGGTTATGGTATACGATCTAAAGGACTCAGCTGTTTTTAAAATAGGTTTATTCCTTTTCTTTTAAGATTATTTCAGATTATTTCCACCCAGCATAGGCAAGTTATAAGAAGACTCATTTTGCAGACTTCAGTGAGAGCCTGCACATTTGCAGTGCATTGGTTCAGATATGGAATGTTGAACAAAGAAATTAAATTTATATGTATCACCTAAATTATTTCAGATTCATGGTTCAGCAAAGAGTTCAGATCCTAATCAAATATGTAGTTTGCATGGGCACTACACCTTTCCTCAATAATAATATGGCAGTTCTATTTACAATGCTTGACTAGATTTTGCAATAATGCTTTGACTGAAATTTACCTTTTGTGGATTTTTTTTTTTTGTTCTTTTTCTGCTGCAGTCTTGGCTACCCTTTAGACATGTGCACCCTCAGAGCAAAGATAATGTTTGGAAGTAACTTAGGGTGAGAGTGACAGCAATCAAGGCTCCTGTAAAAATGTTCCTACCCCTCAGACTTTTCCAGTGACTATCAAAATACCTGCTGATATATTGGCATCTCCACCTGTATTCTGTGTTGAAAGGAGCAGTTTGGATATTGAGGTCATGAGAAATTATCTGAAAAGCTGTCTAGCTAGAGTCAGACCAACTATTGCCTCATCAACATTCTTTGCCTCTAGAAGGAGAAAAACACCTACAGAAGATGTAGAAAATAAAGGAAAGAAGTGAGAGCTGTGCAGACTACCCTAAGTGCTCCTGCTCTGGCAGGGGGGTTGGACCTGATGATCTCTTGAGGTCCCTTCCAACCTCTGATACACTGTGAGACTGTGAGAGGAATAACATGCTATTGGAGCTGAGCCCAGGGGAGGGAAGCAGAGTAGCAGCCCTCCTTCACCTGCAGCTCCTAGGCTAAGGAAAGAGGAAGTCCTGAAGTGCTTTTTTTTGGTCTGTCCTTCACATCAGCAGATTTTCAGATCTTCTACAAAGCCTTAAAAAGCAATCTCCTATACGTTAAAAATGTGATTAAGCAGCCTTGCCCTTACTCTTTTCCCCAGGTGCCCCTGAGCAGAGCCTGAATGTGTGGTGGTTTGGGTGACTGTGTCATGGCTGGTGGAATATAAGCAGCTGAAGTGGCACTGCCCTGCACCTGGGCCACAGAAGACTGCACTTCAGTCTTGCCTGAGTGTGACAGGCCACACTCAACTGACCTGCAGTGAATTTCCTGGAATGGAGGCTGTTGGACAGCAAGGGAAAAATCAATTCTCATATTCTTGAGGTGTTGCTATTGACAGAGGCAGGCTTGGGATTTTTGTGTGCGCCAACACAAAATACATTTAGAGTCGAGGCATGTAAACCCTTCAGCCTGTGTGAGCAAATCAGCTAAGCTTGTTCAGGCAGATCATGGGTGGGGGATCTGTATTCACACAAGTGATGCAAGTCCAAGTGAAGTCCCTCCATGGGCTTTGAAAGAGTTGCAGATCTTCACCCAGTCCATATTCAGTATGAGTCAAGGCTACTGGGATGGTCTCTGAGCATCCTTAGGATGGTTTGTTTGTTTGTTTGTTTCAAAAGGCAAAAGAAAAATTCCTACTGAAATGCCAATGCCACTCTGAAAGCAGCATTGTGCTGCTCCTTTACTCAAAATAGTTTCCAGGCTGGTCCTGTTCAGTGATTCCCATCAGAGGCTCACACCTCTGAGCCTGCTTCCTAGCCAGATGACATTGTCTATTTATTTATTTTAAAGTACTCTAATTTTGTTTGCTCTTTGGAACATGCTCTCTATGTGTGCATGCAGATCCTTCTCCAGTCCTTGTTGAGAGGAAATGGCAAACCCAGAGGGAAAAAAAACATTCTCTTCCAAACCCTTTTATTTTCTGTTTCTCTTAGACTTTTATCCCTTCATCTTTTAATTTTCTGTAGAGCTGCTTGACTAAATTTTTTATTCCCACACTGTGACTACTTCAACGCTTCTGGGGAAATTTGATGCTGAAATTAGGAGGCTAGGTTACCTATGAAAAGTGGTTCTGTGGAAGGCTCACTTTTTCCTTGCTGAAAAAGTCTTGCCATCTCATTGTTTCAATATCTTTTTGATCTGGAAAGCTCTGACTCCCTGGGTAGCAACTTCCCTTGGCAGAAAGTCTCATTTGGATCCAAGTAATCCAGAAAACAGCCAAAGGATGACCCCCCCACCCCCCCCCCCCATCTTAAATCATAGAATCATTGAGGTAGGAAAAGACCTCTAAGATCAAGTCCAACTGTCAACCTAACACCATCCTGCTCACTAAACCATGTCCTTAAGCACCATATTGTTTTCACATCTCCCAAGATGGTGACTTGGCCACCTCCTGTCTCACTGTTTCAATATCTTTTTGATCTGGAAAGCTCTGACTCCTTGGGTAGCAACTTCCCTTGGCACAAATTCTCATTTGGATCCAAGTAATCCAGAAAACAGCCAAAGGATGATTCCTCCCCCCCCCTCCCCCATCTTAAATCATAGAATCATTGAGGTAGGAAAAGACCTCTAAGATCATCAAGTCCAACAGTCAACACAGCAACCCCATGCCCACTAAACCATGTCCTGAAGCACCACATTTTTTTAACACCTCCAGAGACGGGGACTCAACCACCTCCCTGAGCAGCCTATTCCAGTGCCTGACCACTCTTTCAGGAAAAAAAAAAAATCCTAATATCCAACCTAAACCTTCTCTGGCACCACTAGAGGCTATAATCTTTTCTTTCTTCCTGAAACACAGCTTCTCCACAGCTTCCTTTCTCCTTGTTTTGACTGACTGAGAACTGTGTGAGGAACTAGGTGCAAATGAGACATGAAGTTCCCTTTGTTTAATTCAAGGTTTTTTGTTGTTGTTGTTGTTGTGTGGTTTGGTTTATTATTTTTCTTCCCCCCCTGGAAAGCAAACCTAACCTCAGTGTCCCCAGAAAGAAAATAGGCAAGTTACCTAGGAAAGAAAAAGAATTGCTTAGGGATGACTGCCCCCCACCTTGCATATTGGGAATTAAATACCAGCTGTGTTGTTTTTCTGGCTGGATCTCCTCATTTCAGAGACAGCAAGGAATTCTTCCTTGCCCTCACAGCTTAAGAACTGCAAGGTGAAAAAATACATAAAAGTTTAGAGGGCCAATGGTATCCTGGGGTGCATGCAGGTCAAGGGAGGTTCTCTGCCCTGGTGAGGCCACACCTGTGAATTACTGTGTCCAGTTCTGGGCTCTGCAGTTCAAGAGAGACAGGGAACTACTGGAGAGAGTCCAATGGAGGGCCACAAAGATGCTGAGGGGACAGGAGCATCCCTCTTACAAGCAAAGGCTGAGAAAGCTGGAGCTTTAGCCTGGAGAAGACAGAGGGGATCTTATCTATGCTGGTCAACAGCTACAGTGGGGTGGGGTGTGTGCAAGAGGTTGGGACCGAGGTCTTTTGCAACCACAACAACTCTATGATTCTTTTCAATGGTGTCCAGTGACAGGACAAAGAGTAACAGGCACAAACCAGAACACGTGAACAGAAGAAAAAATTCTTTGAGGGTGGGTGAGCACTGGAACAGGCTGTCCAGAAGAGAGGCTGTGGAGTCTCCTCTGGAGACATTCAGAACTCACCTGGTGTTACAGTGTGAAGGGGGAACTTCAGCCTACTCCCTGACTGCAAAGACTGAAAGTAAAATAAATTACTCCTGGATGTAAAAGAATAATAATAATGCTAGGGTCTATATAGTTCATTGGATTGCTGTTGGGAGATAGAAAGTAGTGACAGGAACAGTTCTCTCTTATTCTTCTGTCTCTTCTGCTTGCATCTCTCCTCTCTCTCTCTCTCTCCTGTGGTCTTGCTAGGGGGATCTCTGTTTTGACTACTGTGTGAAGGAGGGAGGGAGGTGGGGGAGGAGGTGAATGGGTCCCGTGAGGAGTTTCTGTGCTATGAATTATAAATATATATATATAGAGAGTACATATATGTTGTTTATTTTGTACACATTCATTGCATTCCACATTTCTGGATTGTAGTTTGCTTGTAACTGTAGCTTCATTTGCTTCCAAAACCTTCTGAGCTAGCCTGGCACACCTGGACATGCTCCTGTCAAACCTACTCCAGGTGCCCTTGCTTTAGCAGGGGGGTTGGATTAGATGATCTCCTTTCTTCTGCTCTGTGATCCTGTGACTGACCAGGCCAGTCTGATTAACTTCACTGACACTTGTTTTATTTGGCTGCCTTCATCAGAGTAGATTTAGATCAGATCAGAGGAGATTTAGATTGGATATTAGGAACAAGTTCTTTGCCGTGAGGGTGGTGGAGCACTGGAACAGGTTGCTCAGGGAGGTAGTTGAGGCCCCATCCCTGGAGATATGCAAGGTCAGGCTCAACAAGGCTCTGGACAGCCTGAACTAGTGGAGGATGTCCCTGCTGACTGCAGAGGGGGTTGGACTGGATGATCTTTGGAGTTTCCTTCCAACTCAAACCCATTCTATGATTCTCTCCCACCTTGCCTGGGGAGCCCAAATGGTTATCTGTTGGAAGATGTGAGATCCCAAGTGGCAGAGAAGGTGTTCTGATGATGCTAAGAGAGAGGCTGTGAAGCACACCAGGGTGAACATGAAGAATTTGGATTGCATGTCCTGCTGCAAAGAGAGTAGAGATCTCTGTTAGCTACACATTGATTGGTATAGGATTGCAATCAGGCACCATAAAAAAAGGCAAAATGCTGGGCTTGTGAGTGGAGTTTTCTGTCCAGAGATGTGTCTCTGAAAAATCCTGGTTTGTGCAAACTTTGATCTCATTGATCAGATGTTAGCATCAGGTAATTAAATGATGAAATAGAAAGGGGAAGTCCAATAAAAGCTCCTTTTTTTTTTTTTTTTTTTGGTTGTTGTTAATGATGATGAACTTTCTCTGTGGTGGTTTTCAGTGAGAGGAATTGCATTTGGGAACTGGTCAATAATGTATTTGCTTATTAATGGAATGAATGATTTAAAATGAAACAAATGACCCCTCAGATGTTTATTAGGAGGCATGAAAGTGCCTGTACTTCTAATAGGGTGCTTAATTTCTTTTAAAGTTGACTTGCTCCTACTTTCCACTAAATGGTTCCTGGCAGTGGTTGCTTTACTGGGAGGAGGAATGGCAAAAGAAGTAAAGGGGTCACAGCCCCAACCCCTCCTTATGGATTGCCTGCTTGGTTTGGCACAAAATAACCTTTTCTTCTTGTACCATGCTCTACTGGGGGCTGGGAGGGGCAGGGAGGAGAACCATCTTGAATGTTGGGAAGGGGTTTATAGAGAGGGAGAAAGTAGGAGGCAAAAATAGCCGTAACCATTACCTGTTCAAGGTGTGGGGTTCAAAAGAAGAAAAAAATCATGTGGCTTCTGGGGATGCTGAAGTGAAGTGAGTTCAGAAAAGGTAAGTGCTGGTCACCCACAGACTGAGATAAAGGTTGGGGGGTTAATGGTGCAGCTGATGGCAAGCTGAGAGGGGAGGGGGCCCAAGGTGCTGATCAGTGGTGCAAGGACATACAAAACTCTTCAGAGGTCTGAGGAAAACCTTTAAACTCTCTTGCTGGTTGTGCAGGTGCTCAGGGCAGTGCTGAATCATGGCTGTTTCACTAGTGTTAGGAGGCTTGCTAGACACAAGCACTCAGAGGAGAGAGTGAAGGGGAAAAGGCCCTGGGGGTGCTGGTGGATGGGAGGTTGGACATGAGCATGAGCCAGCAATGTGCTCTGGTGGCCAAGAAGGCCAAGGGCAGCCTGGGGTGGATCAGAAGGGCTGTGGTCAGTAGGTCAGAGAGGTTCTCCTGCCCCTCTGCTCTGCCCTGCTGAGGCCACATCTGGAATATTGTGTCCAGGTCTGGGCTCCTCAGCTCAAGAAGGACCTCAGGGAAGTGCTTGAGAGAGTCCAGCACAGAGCCACAAAGATGCTGCAGGCAGTGGAACATCTTCCTCATGGGGAGAGCCTGAGGGAGCTGAGGGCTCTGGAGCTTGGAGAGGAGGAGCCTGAGGGTGAGCTCATTGCTGGTGCTAAAGATGTGCAGGGGGAGTGCCCAGAGGCTGGAGCCAGGCTCTGCTGGGGGATGCCCAATGCCAGCACAAGGGGCAGTGGTGGAAGCTGAGGCACAGGAAGTTCTGTGGACATATGAGGAAGAATTTTGTCCCTGTGAGGGTGACAGAGCCTTGGAACAGGCTGCCCAGGGGGGTTGTGGAGTCTCCCTCTCTGGAAATATTCAATACCCACCTGGATGTGTTCCTGTGTGACCTGGTATAAGTGATGCTGCTCTGGCAGGGGGCTGGACTGAATGAGCTTTCAAGGACCCTTCTGTGATTCAGAAAGCTCATAGGATTGTCCTGTGCCAGTGCAAAGCAGAAGAATTAATAAAGGGAAGTTAAATAAAAAGCTTTCTAGGTGCAGATGCTTGGCTGAACAGGCCTCTGGCACAAGATGGTGCAATCATGTTGAAGGAGGTAGTGCCACAGGACCTAGGTCATACCAAAAAGCATGATTCCCTCTTTTGCTTCTCCTGGTTGTGCCCCTGGGTGTCCCTGCTCTGATTGTTGGAAGCCCCAGGATGGGCTTTCAGCATCCTGCAGGATGTGACCTACCCTTTCAGCAAGCACCATGGCAGGAGTGAAGGATGCAAGCTCAGCCTGCAGCTGAGGTTCCTGGCTGATGGTGGTTGTTGCCAAAACCTTAATGTTGTTTTAATACATTTTTGTGTGCATGAATCCATTTTCCAGAGCTGCCAATTGCACACACACACACACACAAATACAAATCCTTTTTTTATGTGACTAAAAGCCAGCTGTAGTATCCTTGAAGAATCAAATGCTCTCATGGGTGTGGAAACTGCCCTGGGTGTGCATGCAAGTTTGTTTGTACGTCAGCTCTTTTAATCTCTCTCCTCAAAAACCTAATATGCTCTAACTGGGACATTTTCTCTCACACACACTCCCTCCCCCCCCCAAAAAAAAAAAGAGAACACATCAAACCAATTCTAAACAGAAATGAAATCCATTTCCAAATGGCTTGTTAAAAAAAAAACAAACCCCCAAAAAGGCAGATGGTTTATATTTGTTATAATTTTTTTAAAATAATATATATATATATTTTTTTAATATATATATACAATTTTTTTTGTTTGTTTTATCACCTTGCAAAATTTTACAGCATGGAATCTTATTTAATGCTGGGGCATTTTGAGCAGCAATATTGGCCAGCTGGATGTGCGTCACACTAAGAGATTTTCACAGGATATTAAAATCGGCTCTGATGTAACCTGGTGTTTGGAGAAACATAGATTTAGGAGTTTTCCATGTTTGTAATTTTATTTATTTATTTTTAAAGAAGGAGGTGCTTTCTCCCCCTCCCTTTCTTCCCCTTCTTTCTTTTTTTAATCCCTTTTCAGTGTTTGATTCCAATTGTTTCTCCATGTGTAAAGGAATTCAGGCCAGATGATTGATAAAAGCACTCTCTGGGAATATACAAATAACCAAGTGTGGCCCAGATACTATCTCAGCTGAAATTAGGCATAATTAGGCTCTATAGCAAATTATAGACATAGTTAAAATAAATAACAAAGGACAATGTTCATATTCTGGTGATTAATTTCTCCTTCACTCCCCAAGTCTTGTTTGCCTTTACAATTTTTCCATTGCGATCAACATGAGAATATGCTGGGTAGCAGCAGTTGAGTAAGTGCCAGCCTGATTATTTTATTTATTTATTTCCACCCCCCCCCTCTCCCCTCAGCCTCCAACAGGCATGGACAGGTTTAATGTTAACTTAACTCAACTCCAGCTCCTCTGCTGGTTCTCACACCCTCCAGGTCAGAGCTAAATCCCCTATTAATTAAACAGAAATCATATCCGAAATAAATCACTTGGCGCGAGAAAGCCACTGTGGAATTTTTTTGAAAGATGTTTGCAATAATTAAACATTCTGTGACTGGTGACATTTGAAATAACTCTTAAAATACCAAGCTGTGTTGATTTAAAAGAGATTCTTCAGTGGAAAGGCAGCGAGCCCACCAAGCAAATAACATAAACCAGGTTGTTATATGAAAAGGGGAGGAAAAAAACCTAACAGCAACAACAAAGAAACCCTTCTGCTACTACTGACTGTTTTCATGTGGCAAGAGTTACCAGATCACATAGTGGCAGGGGTTGGAAGGGGACATCTCAAGATCATCAAGTCCAACCCTTATGCCAGAGCAGGACCGCCTAAAGCAGATCACCCAGGAACATGTCCAGGCAGGCATTGAAAGCCATCAGAGATAAAGACTCCACCACCGCTCTGGGCAGGTTGTTACAGTGCTCTGCCATGCTCAAGGTTCCTTCTCCTGTTTAGATGGAACTTCCTATGTTCAGGTTTAGGCCTATGACCTCATCCTGTCACTGGGGACCACTGTGAAGTGCCCGGCCCCATCTTCCTGACACCCACCCCCTTAGATATTTGTAAGCAGCCCAGAGAGCCAAGCAGAGCCTGGGCTGCAGCCAGAGAAGTGTGACCAGCAGGGCCAGGGAGGGCATTCTCCCACTCTGCTCCACTCTGGTGAGACCCCACCTGGAGTACTGCATCCAGTTCTGGAGCCTCTGTTATAGGAATGATCTGGAGGTGCTGGAAGGTGTCCAGAGAAGGGCCACGAGGATGAGCAGAGGGCTGGAGCTGCTCTGCTATGGGGATAGACTGAGAGAATTGGGGTTATTCAGTCTGGAGAGGAGAAGGCTCTGAGGAGACCTTCTTGTGGCCTTCAGATATCTGAAGGAGGCTACAAGAAAGCTGGGGAGGGACTTCTTGGGATGTTGGGTAGTGATAGGACTGAAGCAAACCCAGAAGTGGATAGGTTCAGATTGGATGTTAGGAGGAAATTCTTCACCATAAGGGTGGTGAGAGACTGGCAGAGGTTGCCCAGGGAGGTGGCGGAAACCTCATCCCTGGAATTTTTTCAGGCCAGGCTGGATGTGGCTGTGAGCAACCCATGGTAGGGGTGTTGGAACTGGCTGCTCCTTGAGGTCCCTTCCAACCCTGACAATTCTGTGATTCTAAGCATTAAGATCCTCCCCTCAGCCTCCTCTCTCCAAGCTGGAAAGTCCCTTGATGGTGTTTTGAAGATACAGGTTGTGGAATGACTGCAGACGTTTGTGAAGGAATTGATGATGAACTTGCAGTAGCTGCTAACTCCAACAGCAGGCTGCTGGAGGATGTGAAACAGTCTCACTGGATCATGGGCATGAAGGAGTTAGGAGTTTTGGTTGGTCTTTTAGGGGTTGCTATCAGTTCTGCACCACACCTCTCCTCCCAGCCCAGCAATTTCAAGGGCATCTTTTGTGCAGCAAAGCAGAAGCCCCAGTATTTCATCAGTGTCCCCAGCCAATGCACCCCTTGGGCTGACAGGAGCTCACAGCAGCATTGCTGCAGTCTTGCACAGGCTTGCCTCATCTCCTGCCCACTGGCTTTGTACACAATGCAAACTAAAGACATACCACCAGCACCCAAAAACCCCAAACCCTATGGCTCCCTTCTCCTAGGATGTGTAAGGGAAATAAATATTGAGCCTTGCCTGGGTGAAGGAGGAATGGTGGTGTAGGAGCAAAAGAATCTGTGTGTCAAGGGTGGCAGAGCACTGGAGCAGGCTGCCCAGAGAGGTGGTGGAGTCTTCATCTCTGGAGAATTTCAAAGCACACTTAGGTGTGTTCTGATGTGATCTACTTAAGGTGATCCTGCTCTGGCAAGGGGGTTGGACTCTATCTTCAGAGGTCCCTTTCTGTGATGGATAGTCTTTCTGGCCAGATGGGCACATCTCAGCACAATGCCTCTTGGAGGCTGCTGAGCAGCAGAGATTTGAGGACCCCTGCAGATTAACTGGCCTCTGCACTTCCTTGTTGTGACTCTGTTAATGCCATGGCCTAAGTGGCCATGGCCACAGCTGGAAGGAGACAGAGAACAGAACAGCCATGCCTTTTCCCTGAAAAGGCATTTCTGCTGAGAGTTTGCCGAGAGATAGGCAGAACTAGGGACCCCTCCAGTCCTGTCCTTTCCCTGCTCTGGTCTTGTGGGATCTCCTGCAGAGTAGGCAGGGGGTGCCTTGAGAATCAGAGAATTGTTTTGGTTGGAAAAGACTTTTAAGATCAAGTCTGCCCATCATCTAATTCTACCTAGTCTGATGCTTCACTGTGTTCCTCAGCACACATCATCACTTCATCTTTTAAATGCCTCCAGGGATGGGGATTCAGCCAGCTCCTGGCAACCCTATTCTGTGGTTTGAGAACCCTTTCAGCGGAGGTTTCTTCCAACATCCAGTCTGAGTTTCAGGCTCTAAACAGGGAGAATGGGTGTAAGAACTCTCTTCATGAGACAAGTGCAGTCATTTCACTTGGGTGTGCTTTCATACAAGGTGTAGCAGTTGTGGAAATGGGTTGTACCTACACCACAACGGAAGGCTCTACCATAGCTGTGCTCCAGCTTCTGCATGGGGCCTTGTGTCCAGCCCTTTTGCCAAGCAAAATGCTCCTGCTGTGTGTGGTCTCTTAGCCAAGCTGCCCATTGTTCTTCGTCTAGGTGGACCATCCCACTCACCTGTAATCTCTGGTCAGTAAGGACCCTGTGTGAAGCCTAAACCAGTTTTGCATTGACCTGGTTACCCAAGGAAAGGTCAGGAGATCCTGGTTGTCTTGGTTTAGTCTTAGTTTGCATGCATGTGTTCTACATTCCACCTGGAGTTTATAATAGGCAATTTTAGTGAGAGGCAGAGAGAACCAGAGGAACTTGGCATGTCTTTACTTGAGAAAAATTTGTCTTTCACACTGCTGTAACAGTCTTCTGGCTCCATGGCTGGAGCTTCCTTGCTCTTTGCTGGAGCTTCTATCCAGGCTGCTCACACGGAGCGCAGCCGAGGAGGGTTCAGGGCCAAATGGCATGGGCAGCGTGGTGCTTGTTTGGAACAGTTGGGTGGCTGCTCAGCTGTATACCTACAGGCTGGATTTATGTGCATTTGGGGAAAACACAGCTATTCCACCCCTTAGAAACCCAGCACTTTGCCAGGCTAGTCCCATCTTTCTGCACGAAGGTTTAGTTTCTAAGTTTGGGGACAAATCCCTCTGGGGGGAAGAAGTGAGGAGAAGACTGTCATTTGGAACAGGAACTAAGGAGATATAATGCGAAGAAGAACTGACTTAATCTGATCTTGTCACCAAACTGTTGTTCAGGCACATGGGCCATGAAGCTGAGACTTGCCCTGTGAAAGCACCTGCACAGGTAAAATACAATTCAGCCTCTCTGTGTCGGTGAGTGTGTGTCCTTCTGATTTAAGGCTGCAGGTCTGGCACTTGATGGCTTGTGGCTGAGGTTACACCAAATGTAATCCCCAATAGCTGTGGCACAGTGGCTCTGAGCCACCAAGGACTCTCACCTCCTGGCATGCTGCTTGAGGGACTGATGGGAGGGTTTCCATGCTGGATCCCAGCCCTGCCACCCCTCCTGCTCTGCAGGCTGGGGACACTCATCCTGCTGCACCCATAACGATGATTTCCCATTGTCGGTTTAATTATTGGTGTTGGTAGAGGTCTTTCGGTTGGGATTTAGCGCTGTAACCCGAGTGACAGGGTGGTGCTTTATTACTTTTTATTGATAATTACTCTGGAAGGATGGATGAGGTTTGTGCTGCAAACGTTACTCTGATGGCAGAGCCGTGTGTAATGTGGGTGCAGGTCAGCAGAGCCGTGGAGCCTCCTCCTTCCCGTTCTGCTGGCAGCGGGGCCGTGGGGCCGCCTCCCTCCGTGGCCAGCGGGGCCTCCTCCGCCTCCCTCCGTGGGTAGCGGGCCGGGGGAGCCCCCTCGTCCTTCTCATCGGTGAGCAGACGCGGCGGGTCTCGAACCCGGAGTCATCGCTGCCGGCCGGCTGCAGTGTTTGGCCAGCAGAGGGCACCGAGCCCCCGAGCACGGCCGGGCGCGGCGGCCGGGGGTCAGCAGCGGCCTCCGGCGGGCAGCGGCGGCCCGGGGCGGCCCCACCCTCAGGGTCCGCTGCAGGGCTGACGGCCAGCCCCCTGCCCCACATCTGTGAGGCCCGGCTGGGGACGCCATCCTTCCTCCTCGCCCTGGGTACCCTTCCTTATAGGCGTGCCACCAGAAAAGCAGAGCAGGGAGGAGATAAATCCACCTTTTTTTGTCCAGATCGAACCAATTTCCCCGCCGCGGAAGCTTCACCCCCTGTGAAGAGCGGCGCGGGGAGAGCTCCAGCGCAGGGCTGACTGCGTGGGCCGGAGGTTCATGAAACTGATCCATTCAGAACGAGAACACGCAGCGAGCACTCAGGATTATATATATTTGTTGGATCAGGTTTTTGGCACTGAGAGGCACTTTAAACTTGAGCGGATTCACGTACAAATCAATTCGGAATTGGGAAACCATCACTTCCCTTATGTATACATCTCTCCCTGCCTTACCAGTTTTCCAGCTGGGAAGGCTGGCAGGCAGACGGCTTCAGAGGCGGCTGCCAATGCTGATTCATGACCCAGCCCACAAAGGATATTAATATGGTACCATAAGAACATTTTCCCCTCAAAGACAATGAATGTGTAATTTCTGTGATGCAAGTGGAGGTCAGTCTGATGCTGCTCTCTTGCCAGTAAGTTATACAATAAGTTTAGAAGCCTACTCGTTGGTCGGAGCCAAAACCTCAGAATCCATTTCAAAGCCAGGTTTTTACCCCATTTGGTTTACTGTGAGCCCTCAAGTTTTGGCCTGCTGTAGTCATACCATAAATTAATTTTATTCTGCAACTTTAGAAGGCAGTGTAAGGTTTAAGAATATTTTTTCCAGTTGTCACGTTTCTAAATATGCCTATTTTTTTTTTTTTTTTTTTTTGCCATAGCCAATGCCAAAAAGCACAGCTTAGGAATGTACTAGGAACATAGGAACTGCCACAACAGTCCATCTTGTCAGTTTCCTTTCTCTGTCGGCTGCTGGTGCCAGATGCAGATTCTTGAAGCAACTATGTAAAACAAAAGTTCCTCTAAAAAAAAAAAAAAACCAAAACAACCCCAAAAAACAAACAACTGAGGCGTGGCAGGAGGGAAGGAAAATAAGAGTGACTGAAGAGACTGGGCAGAAAGCCTTTTTATTTAATTAATTTATTCCAGCTACTTACAGATTTATTTTCTAGAACTCAGGGCTGACTTTCATTTTTCCTTCTGTTGCTGAGGGAAGCAGCAAAAAACAGAGGAGGGAGCTTCTTACTTTCTGTTTCGAGAGAGTATGCAAAGGGCTTTAAAAGGTGAAAACGTATTGCCCGAGATCATAGGAAGACGCAGCAGATCATTGAGCAGAGGGAACAGTGAGGATGCCTTGCGGAGTGTAGTGCAGGAAATCAGGATATGCTGAATCTCCTTACAGCAAGTTCATCTAGCCTGTCTAATGGGCTAGTTATTGTTTGAAAGGCTTGCATGAAAGCACAGCACCCTGTGAGAGCTAGAAAATTCAATGGCACAAGAGCTATTTAGTTTATGCCCTCGAGATTAATCACAGCCTTAGTGATTTAACTCCCCAGCGATACCTTTCTGCTGCCGTGCGGCTTTGCTCAGCAGCTGAGCAGCCTGTCGCGCAAACCGCGCTGTGGAATATTTCGACGTCAAACTATTTTGATGTTGAATGGAACCCACGGTTTATGATGCGCAACTCTGCAGCCAGCAGAGCAGCCTGTACCCCCCCCCTGCCCCCCTCCCCCGCCACACTGGTTAATCCGCTGGAAAGCTGCGCTCGTTATCGCCCTTGGGAGCCTGTCTTGCTTCAGTGACGACGAGGCACAACAGGGAGAGAGAGCTGGAGCCAGGTACTGATCTTGGAGGAACCACTGTGAGATGTGAACGTTCTCACTGACGTCTGTGGAGTCATTTTCCGTGCTGCAAATTAGAGCCAAATATCCTCCAGGTGTTGGGCATTCAGGATCGTGATCTGGTCTTTTTAGTGGGTCCGTTAGCTGGACGGAGGGGACTCTCTCTAACTGCATTTCCTGGTGCTTTTGTATGCAGGAAGCTTGCTGGAGAGTTAAGAGGAGCATTTTCAGCGTGAAAGCATACAGAAAAGAGAGTGGATTAGCAGAGGCTTGTGTATAGGAGTTGCTAACCCTATGACGGATCATAATTTGTGAAGGATTTTAGGGATCAACACATTCCTCGCACAAGAATCTTCCCATCCTCACCAAGAGTTGCATGGGACGAAGGCCATCATTAATTTAAATGAGTGTCTTGTGCTTATGTCTGAAGCTTATCCAACATGGACCTCCTTCACTGAGAATGAAAATAAATGTTTTTTTTTTTTTTTACTTCTGTCCATCGCTGTGCTGTGTGCAGTCAGTCACCTACATGCGTGGAGGGAGATTTTTTTCCCCACCTCCCACCCCCCTATACGCATGGCCCCCCTCAAAATGTCACCCTAAGTGACTGAGAGGAGAAGAGAGAGGGAAAGGAGAAAAAAAAATTAAAAAAAAAAAGAGGACATTTCACGTACATAAAATAAGTAATTAAAATGATGAATTATTGTAAGATAGAATATTAGCCTTTTGACATTTTAATCTGAGCAGGAGAGAGCGGGAGAGTGCATTCGGAGCCGCTCAATTAAATTTAGAATTTTTTTTCCCCCTCCATTGTTATGAATAAATAGAAAGATTCTGTAGCAGTCTGCGGAATTATTAATTGCAAGTACTGTAGAAGGTGCATGCACCGTATCATGGAATGGAGTATCATTGTTAGTGACTATATTTCTTGGTAATTAAGGCCCAGACTAATGATGCAAGTTTTCTTCAGCATGATTTTCATCTGATTATGAGGCTGCTTCATTAAGAGCACTCAGACTAACGAGCTGTAGCTGTAATAAAGTAATTTTCTGTCTTGTGCTCTGATTGATAAAGAGTTTCTATAGCTAAAAGGAATTGAAAATATAATTATAATTAGAAATGGTTGAATAAAGTTATTACAGGATTGCTGAAGGGTAGTGCAATTGACACCATAATGTTTTTTTGGAAGTGTGCATCTTAAAATTAGACTTTGTAAAAGGAAAGGGTGGTGGGGGGGTGGGGGGTGGGAAAGAAGAAAAAACAAAACAAAACAACAAAAATTAAATCAACTCACAACCCCAAGCCCTCTCTGGTAATAAATGGGCAGAATGTTGCTGCTTCCATAAAACGAACTGTTAGATTAAAGTAAAATGAGGTTTTCCCACATTGTTCAGAACAAGAAAAACATATGCAGGAAGAATGCTGTTGCCTTTCTTCCCAGCATTCCTCTTAAGTGAAGTAAAGCTTATGAAAGTGCTTTTTACTCCATTTATTAAAAAAAAAAAAATCATGCTGCCATATGTTTAAAAAAAAAAAAAAAGGAAAAAAATCCAAACAAAAAGTTCTTTTTTGATTAAGCTGTTGTGTTTGGAAGCTTACAGGATAATTTTGGAGCTTCCCTTTATGAATGTGCAAAGAGATATGTGAGGCTTTTCTGTGTATTTGCATATGTTAACTAGGGGTCTTAATAATATATATAATAATAATAATATAATATTAATGTAATATTTTTAGAAAAGAGAGGGTTTCCTTTCTCTTTCCTTCTGTCTTTTTATTTTTTTTCAATCTCTTTACATTGGCCAATATCAGAACATAACTTAGTCAAACACAAGACCTTTTTTTTAGTTTCTTTCTTTTTTTTTTTTTTCCCCTTTCTTTTTCTTTTTTCTTTTTTTTTTTTTTCTCTCTCAACGGCAACCAAATCAACTTTTTTTTTTTTTATCCCAGAAACCTCATTCCTTTTTATGATGTTGATATTATAACAGAGCACAAACTCTGTTAGGGCAATCCTTTGTGTGTCTGTCAGAGGATATATATGCTATATTGAGATATAGATATATATATATAAAAATAAAAAAAATCTCTAATAAGGGTTTTATTTAGAATTAGCTGATGCACTTTAGTACTCAGAAGTTGTTTGGCTTATTTAATTTGGAGGCTTTTCACAGGGCTGTATCTCCCTCTCTGGAAGTCATGCATATATTTTAAAGCTACAGTTATGCACATTTGGTTATGTAAATTTGTCTTATGTGGGCTCAAAGGAACTTTATTGTATTGGATTGCACCAAACAGTAGATCATCTAGATGTATATTTATGCTAATTAACTCAAAGCCAGCATTTTGCATTGATTGCTCAGTCGTGATGCCTTTTTTTTTTTTTTTTTTTTTTGGAAGAGATTTTTTAGGATTTTTGAAAATCATTCTCACCACATTACAGGGTGATAAAAGTGTGTTATTGGAATGCCATTAGCAGGAGTGGGGGGGAGGTGGGGGGGAGGAGGAAAGGAAAGGAAAAGAAAAAAAAGAAAGCAGAATTTTATTGGTTGTTCATTGAAAATGTTAGCTGTGATTAGTTACATAATCCTACATTAACCTGTAAATTAAAATTCCTTGGTGCAATTTGATGGCTGATTTAATTTTGTCTTTCTTTGTTTGCCGCAGGCTAATTCCATTATGAATTCTTTATACAGCCTTTTCCCTCAATGATTAGCAGCTTCTACTCAAGTTCTGATTACTATTGTACACTTAGCACTACATAAAGCTGGGGATTAATATTCCCCTGAAGAATTGTTGCTATGGATCTGCTCTATTCCTTCTAAGAGATGTTTCTGCAGCTTCAATTGTCCATAAATTATGATCTCTAGTGAATTATCAGTGGGAGTGAACTAAGCTTAACAAGCTGAAGAGAGCACTCTAGTTCTGAAAGAAAAAGGGGGAGAGATAAAAAGATTCTCAATTATTAATTGCAAGGTTTCCATAATACAGAAGTGGTGATATTTGCCCTATCTTCATTCCTGTGAGCACGTAAGAAATCAGGGTGAGTCAGAAACACTGAAGTCCTAACGCCCTCCAGCACTTGGAGAGAAAACCTACCCGAGGATCTTAATTAGGTGTAGATGAAAGTGGAAAAACCATCCCCATCGCCCTGGGTTTTGAGTTGGTATTTTGGCTCTTCTCGTTTCTGTTTCACCAGCTCTGCCACCCTGGTATCGTTGGCCTCCCTGGTATCGTTGCCCTCCTGGTATCATTGCCCTCCTGGTATCGTTGCCTTCCCTGGTATCGTTGCCCCCCTGGTATCATTGCCCTCCTGGTATCGTTGCCTTCCCTGGTATTGTTGCCCTCCTGGTATCGTTGCCCTCCTGGTATCGTTGCATTTCCTGGTATCGTTGCCCCCCTGGTATCATTTCCTTCCCTGGTATCGTTGCCCTCCCTGGTATCGTTGCCCTCCCTGGTATCGTTGCCCCCCTGGTATCATTTCCTTCCCTGGTATCGTTGCTCTCCTGCTATCGTTGCCCTCCTGCTATCGTTCCCCTCCTGGTATCGTTGCCTTCCCTGGTATTGTTGCCTTCCCTGGTATCATTACCCTCCCTGGTATCGCTGCCCTTGTGGTATCGTTGCCCTCCTGGTATCATTGCCTTCCCTGGTATTGTTGCCTTCCCTGGTATTGTTGCCTTCCCTGGTATTGTTGCCCTCCCTGGTATTGTTGCCCTCCCTGGTATCGTTGCCCTCCTGGTATTGTTGCCCTCCTAGTATCGTTGCCCTCCCTGGTATCATTGCCCTCCTGGTATTGTTGCCTTCCCTGGTATTGTTGCCCTCCTGGTATCGTTGCCCTCCCTGGTATCGTTGCCTTCCCTGGTATCGTTGCCCTCCCTGGTATCGTTGCCCTCCTGCTATCGTTGCCCTCCCTGGTATCGTTGCCCTCCCTGCTATCGGTGCCTCCTGCTATCGTTGCCCTCCCTGGTATCGTTGCCCTCCTGCTATTGGTGCCTTCCCTGGTATCGTTGCCTTCCCTGCTATCGTTGTCCTCCTGGTATCATTGCCCTCCTGGTATCATTGCCCTCCTGGTATCGTTGCCTTCCCTGCTATCGTTGCCCTCCTGGTATCATTCCCCTCCTGGTATTGTTGCCCTCCTGGTATCGTTGCCTTCCCTGCTATCGTTGCCCTCCTGCTATCGTTGCCCTCCTGTCAATAGCACAATGGGTAACCTGGCTCAACTGGCCTTTAATACAGTTGGGATTAGCAGGGGATTTAATTGCAGGTGTCTGAGGATCTTTCACGTTTGGAGAGGTTTGGTTAACAGACAGTTCATTGCAGTTCAAGTTTTTGAGTGCTTTGCTCCCAGCTGTTCCCCTGTTAGGGTTTTAAAGTCGTATTTTTCTCACTGATTCATGGCTCTTTCCCTTCTCTTCCCTTAAAAAATCAGTTTTGAAGGTTGGACTGCAACGTTACTCTTTCTTGCTGGGTATGTTAGATTTAGGGTTTTTTTGCTTGAGATGATCGTGTCTTTCTGCCATCCAGCCTCAAGCCAAGCCAGCTCTTGCTCAAACTTTAGGCTGTGTAGTGTCAGGGATGAAAGGCTGCTGCAGAGGTGACTTTGCATGTACCTCTTTTTCAGGACGGTCCTCAGGTGGCACAGAGCTGGCTCTGCAGCAACTGTGCCTGGCTTCTGTGCTGTGGGAGGGAAGGAGCCAGCAGAGCAGCAGATGTAGGGCTACCCTGAATTTACTCAATAGACTGGATTGCACCATGATTGTTTTCTTTTCTCCCTGCGCCCCCTTATTGTCCTCTCCTCAACAGTAGAATCACAGGATGTTAGGGGTTGGAAGGCACTTCCAGAGATTGAGTCCAACCCTCCTGCCAAATCAGGATCACCCGTGGCAGGTCATACAGGAAAACATCCAGGTGGGCTTTGAAAGTCTCCAGAAGAGACTCCACAACCTCTTTGGGCAGCGTGTTCCACTGCTCCAGCACCCTCACCATAAAGATGTGCCTCCTAGTTTTGAGGTGAACCTCCTGGGTTCCAGCTTGTACCTGTTGTCCCTTGTCCTATCACTGGGTACCACTGAAAAGAGTCTGGCACCTTCATCTTGACACCCACCCCTCAAAATTTATAGCAATTGATCAGATTCCCTCTCAGCTTTCTCTTCCCCAGACTAAACAGCCCCAGAGCTCTCAGTCTTTCTTCATAGAGATGTTCAAGTCCCACAGTGATCTTTGTAGCTCTCTGTCAGAATGTCTTTGGATATTCCATGCCAAAAGGATTATCAAGCAGGGCTGTTTTGTTGTGGGGACTTTTTTTGTCATTTTCTTGGTGGTGGTGTTTTTTGTTTGTTGGGGTTTTTGTTTGCTTGGATTTCATTTTGAGGGTGTTTGTGTTTTCTTTGTTTATCAAACTTTGCTGCCTTACTGTCAGACATTGCAATGGCTTAGTTCAGCTAGACCTGTGTTTGAGGCTGTCCTGAGATGGGGAGGGGGGAAAGTGTTCTTTAGACTAAAGCACTACATCTGCTAAGTTACCAGATGTGGTGGTAGATCATATTTGGTGACACACAAAGCTAAAGGGACTCAGTAACTCTAGGAGTTAGTGTCCATTCTCAAGGGTTGACAAGTAACCTGCCCTAGCCCACAAGAGTTGTTTAGGCACTGGAGCTGACAGTGTTCCAGCCCTGTTCCAAGAGGAACAAATAACTGCTGAAGAGTGACTAATAGAAGGTGGGTTTTTTGTGGTCTCTCATTCAAAGCCACACTTGATAACATTCAGCAAAATCTGTCTGTGCTTTAAATTAAAACCAGTGGCAGAGTCCAACTGGTGTTTTGTGCTCGGAGCTGGTCACAGCGAGAACAAAGGTGGGGTAGTTAAATTACTGCATCTGAATTCTCTGCTCTGGTCAGTCCACTTCATGCTGCTTATTCAAACTGCTGGAGATTGCCATCAAACTATTCCCTGTGGAGCCAGAGTGTTGCCTATTGTCTCAGCCCCTAGCACAGCCAGCAGAAGATGACGTATATGGAGCAGTCGGGGCTTTGATGATCTCCAAATGCTAGATGTTGTGGCTGGGAAAACTGAGGATGTGTCAGGGTACTCCTCACAGAAGGGCTAACAAGCTGGGTACTGATGATTTATTTTTTGTTCCTGGCCTACCTGTGTGTTCTCTGCAGTGCTCAGAAACTCCATGCAATGGATGGTTGGACTGTCATGTTGAATAATTACTAGCACCTTGCTCTTGAAGAATCTGATCTTCCTTCTCCCAGCCCACTCTGTTTTCTTCCCAGCATCCTGCTGCAGTGCCTTCCTCGATTTTGTTCAATATCCGGCTTGGTTCGGTATCTTCACCAAGGACATGGATGAGGGGACTGAGTGTACCCTCAGCCAGCTTGCTGATGATATGAAACTGGGACGTGTGGCTGACACCATGCCAGGCTGTGCTGCCATCCAGTGAGATCTGCACAGGCTGAGAGCTGGGTGAAGTGGAACCTCATGAGGACAAGTGTAGAATCCTGTGTCTGGGGAGGAACAGCACCAGGCACCAGTACACACTAGGGGTCATCCTGATGGGAAGCAGCTCCATGGAGAAAGACCTTGGAGACCTGGTGGACAGCAAGTTCTGCATGGAACAAAAATGTGCCCTTGTGGTCAAGAGAGGCCAAGGGCATCCTGGGGTACATCAAGAAAAGTGTGGCCAGCAGGTCTGGGAAGGTTCTTCTCCCCCTCTACTCTGCCCTGGTGAGACCAGACCTGGAATACTGCGTCCAGTTCTGGGCTCCCCAGTTCAAGAAAGACAGAGAACTTGTACAAAAGTTGATTAGGGGACTAGAACACCTCCCTTATGAAGAAAGGCTGAGTGACTTAGGGCTTTTTAGCCTGGAGAGGAGAAGGGTGAGGGGGAGACCTTACCAATGCCTATAAATACTTAAAGGGTGGGGGTCAGAAGGATGGGATCAGTCTTTTTTTGTGGTGTCCAGTGACAGGTCAAGAGGTAACTGGCACAAACTTGAGTGTAGGAAGTTCTATCTGAGCATGAGGAGGAACTTCTTTATGTTGAGGGTACTGGCTGCCCAGAGTCTCCATCTCTGGAGACATTCAAAGTTCCCCTGGATGCCATCCTGTGCAACTTGCTGTAGGTAAACCTGCTGTGGCAGGGGGTTTGGACTAAATGATCTCCAGAGGTCCCTTCCAACCTCTACCATTCTGTGATTCTGTGGGAATTATTTACTGACAGCAGTGGCAGACTAGGCTGTGGTGGCCACAAGTTTGGGTTGGTTTTTTTTTTTTTGTGTGTTTTTTAAAGTTTTTCTTTACATTGGGTGATGTTAAGCATTATTTTCTGTTTTCCAGCTGAGATCCTAGTTGTAGGATCAGCTTTAGTGTTCACATTGCACATCACTGATCAAATCATCAGGGAACTGAAACAGTGGTTGCTCTTATTCCTTTTGTTTGTTTGGGTCTAGCTGTGACTGAAGCTGCCTCTGCAGTTTGAATTCAGTACTTTTACCAAAATTCAGACCATCAAAGCAAAGGAAGTCTTAGTCTGAGCTTGTTTGCAGTTCTTTGGTGCTTTAAAATTCCATAAACCCTGAGTCTGATCAATCCCCTCTAGTCACCTCCATCTGAGTGCCTGATGTCTCTTGGATGTTACTACTGCCTCTCTCATCTCCCTGAAGTGCTGGCTTCTCTCTTTGCTCTGTCACATTCAGTGGACTAATTGGTGAAAGAGGGCAGCAGAGATCCTTTTTAATAGTGTATCTGCTTCAGCTATGAATAGGAAAGCTCAGAACCAGAGAGGTGTTGGTGAGCTTCCCAGCACAGGGATGTGGGGGGATTCCCACACTGACTCTAAGGGAGGAAGTCTGAGGATCAGGAATGGTGCAGCACGAGGTAGAGGTGCTTGTGTGTGCCTGTGAAGCTGTGTTATGTCCTTAATTACTCTGCCGTTTCTCAAATGTTGAAGGGAGGGCCTCAGAATCATATTGATAGGACAGCTAATAGGAATTGGGATTCAGCTGCAGGATGCATGAAACAATCAGGTCTAAGATGTGAGTGCATGTTCCATGTGTGTGCCAAGCCAGACTCTGTACTTATGGAAACAACATCCCGTGGCTGTTAGTGAGCTTTTCCAACCCAAAAGTTTCCCTGAATGTGAAGCCCAGGATGACATCCAGAGGGACTTGCACAGGCTGGAAAGGTGGCTTGAGGAGAATCTCATGAGGGTTCAACAAGGCAAAGTGCAAGGTTCTGCACCTAGTTGGGGCAATCCTTGATAGCAATCCAGGCTGGGAGATGATGAGACTGAGATTGTGTCATCTAGACCGATCAGGTTTGTTGCTGAGTTTCTTCTCAGCAGCTCCACGTCTTTTTTGAAATGGATATAAGTACTCATTTGAAGCCTTATTGGTGTTGCAGAGAGCAGAGGAGTTATTCTGCTTGTCTGTTTATCTGTTCCAGTGTTGTGTTTTCTTTTTTTGTTGACAGCAGAGCCATGTTGAGTCAGACCCAGTAGCCTTTAAATGTGTTTCTGGAGAACTGCTGTTTAACCACATGCTTCCTGTGTTTGAGCAGTGAAACATTCCAACCTCACTTTATACTTGTCCCTGTTTAATTTTGCCCTGTTCCTTTCTGTCTGTTTCTCTGATGTGTCAAGAGCAACCACCTTCCTCCAGGTCTCTGCTACTGTGGAATGTCTTAAACTTTGTACAAACCAACGTGCTATGGTTTTGCTCTTCCTTAGTTTTAAATTGGGCTGTCAAATCGTAATCCCTCTTCTTACCCCATGAGCAGCTCACCTACAGAGAATCATAGAAGGGTTTGGTTCCTTGCAAACCAAAAGAACCATAAAGATTATCTAGTTCCAAATTCTGTGCCATGGACAGGGACACCTTCCACTAGCCCAGGTTGCTCAAGGCCTCATCTAACTTGGCATTGAACACCTCCAGGGAGGGAGCATCCACAACCTCCCTGGGCAGCCTGTTCCAGTGTCTCCCCACCCTCGCTGTCAAGAATTTCTTCCTTGTCTCCAGTCAAAATCTGCCCTCCTCAATCTTCAATCCATTTCCTCTCATCCCTCTCATCCTTGAATCAGGGATTACTCTGTAGATCCCACTGGCCACATAATCTTAAAGGATTTTTTTTTCCTCCCTCCTTTGTTGGTGGCTTTACTTCTTTCTGCTGGAAATAAACCAGGAATTTCAAGGCCAGAGGGCATTTTTTCCACATTTAAGCTGTCTTGCCTAATTTGCTGTTTTATTTGTTTCTAAGTTAGGTCACGATGACAGTGTGGCATTTTTCATTAAGGATATATCTTCTTGTCAGGAAATTCATGTGACAATGAAAAGAGGCTCCCTAGAAAACTTCATCCACACCCTTGTCTGACTTCCTCAGCCATTTTTTATTCCAGAGATTTACTTCACCTCCACTCCCCTCCCATCCTCCTTTCTAGCAAAGTCAATACTTCCTGAGGTATCTGCATGTCTGAGGTACTCCTTCAAAGTTCCTACTTGAGCACCTAAAAATGCTCAAGCAGTGTGATGCAACAGGCAGTGCATTTCTGAGCCCATCATTGGGGATGATCAGAGGGCTGGAGCACCTCTCCTGTGAGGACAGACTGAGAGAGTTGGGCCTGTTCAGTCTGGAGAAAAGAAGGCTCCAAGGTGACCTTCTTGTGGCCTTCCAGTATCTGAATGGGGCTACAAGAAAGCTGGGGAGGGACTTTTTAGGATTTCAAGTAGTGATAGGACTTGGGGGAATGGAACAAAGCTGGAAGTGGGGAGATTCAGACTGGACATGAGGAAGAAGTTCTTCCCCATGAGAGTGGTGAGAACCTGGAATGGGTTGTCCAGGGAGGTGGTTGAGGCCCCATCCCTGGAGGTGTTTAAGGCCAGGCTGGATGAGGCTCTGGCCAGGCTGATCTGGTGTCAGGTGTCCCTGCCCATGGCAGGGGGGTTGGAAACCAGATGATCCTTGTGGTCCCTTCCAACCCTGACTGATTCTGTGATTCTATGACTGCACATCTCACACAGCAAAGGGCATCAGCTGAAGGTCTGTAAGAAGCCACCAAATGTCTGAGTGCCTGAGAAGGGCACAGAGTTTCTGTGAACAGTAGTGGAGAGGAGAAAAGGGGAGGACAGAGGCAGCCAGAGAAGAAGATTTACGGAGTGTTGCAGAAATAAATGTGTTCCCAACAGCTCATCAGATGTTCCATTCACACATCCACTGAACTCTGCAGAAATGGATGTGTTTAATCAAAGAAATGGAACTTTTTAAGAGCTGTTGGCAGGTGTACCTCTGCCAGATTTGTTTTCTGGCCATCAAGTGATGTCTGTAGCAGGGTGGAAAGTAATCCCTGATTCAAGGATTTACAGCAGGTATGACCGTACTGGTCAGGTTGATAGCACAGCACATTTTCACATGCATAATCTCAAGGTTATGTATCTGAAAACAAAGCTTCTATACTTTGATGCTGAAGTTTTGTGGGCCACATGAATGTTTTCTTTGGTCTACAGATGTTTATCCCAGAGCAACTTTTCTTAGGATAATACTATTGCAGGGACACCTGGATGTGTTCCTGAGTGACCTGCTCTAGGTGATCCTGCTTTTGCAGGGGGGATGGACTGGATAAGCTTTCAAGGTCCTTTCAGACCCCCAACATTCTGTGATTCTGTGTTTCCACCTGGCTAGTTTAAGCAGTACTTTTAAAGAAGAGTGCCTAGTTGGGAAATATGATAATTTTTGTTCAATGGCTCTCCTAGATTTGTAGATTCAGTAGCTCCTAAGTAGCTCTGCAGCATCCCTGATGGCCAAAGACCTAAATCCTGATTGCTGTGGACTTGGTGCTCTCAGTGATTAAAATAGGCTTGGGGCCAGCAGTCCTCTGTGAATATTTGCATTTCCTGTTAACCTCAGCAGTGCATAGAACACATTAAAATTACTTTGGGGGCCCTCACCACCTTTTCAATTAAATTACTTACCTGTAATGGCTCCATATTAAATGCTAATGTCCTCTGCTCCTTTTACTGGGTGGTGTTCACTATCTTTTCTCTTCCTCCAGTTTTCAGCTTTCTGTTGCAGTATTTTCATATTTAAAGATAAACTAAGTGAGGATCAGGGGGACACTTGCAGCCCAGAAGGCCATTGGCATCCTGGGCTGCATCAAAAGAAGTGTGGACAGCAGGTCGTGAGAGGTGATTCTGCCACTCTGCTCTGGTGAGACCTCACCTGGATTTCTGTGTCTGGCTCTGGAGCCTTCAACCCAGGAAAGACATGGGGCTGATGGAGCAGGACTAGAGGAGGGCCATGAAGAGGGCTGCAGGGCTGGAGCACCTTTCCTATGAGGACAGGCTGAGGGAGCTGGGGTTGCTCAGACTGGAGAAGAGAAGGCTTTGGGGAGACCTAATAGCCAACTTTCCAGCACCTAAATGAGGCCTACAAGAAAGCTGCAGAGGGACTGTTTCCAAAGACCTGCCGTGATAGGATGAGGAGCAATGGTTTGAAATAAGAGCAGATCTCTTTTCTAGGTGCTTGTGTAGTTTTCACCTAGTACCATTGTAAATTATTTTGTAATCTCAGCATTCTTTGATAAGGAGTTTCCCAGGTGCCTCTTCATACTACACAGGTATTAGGTTTGTTTTGAATTTTACTCCCACAAGCTTCATTTAATGACCCTTTGCTCTAGTGCTGGAAGATGCTGTTAATGGTCCCTCCCTTCTGTCCTCTCGTGGGTACGTGCAGTTGTTTAGGCTTTTAGAATCATAGACTTGTTTTGGTTGGAAAACACCTCCATGATCATTGAGCCCAACCTTCATCCTAAAACCACTGTGGCCATTAAGCCATGTCCCAAAGTGCCATATCCACATGGTTCTTCAACACCTCCAGGGACAATGATTCCACCTCCTCCATGGGCAACCTATTCCAGTGCTTGACCAAATGCTTTTGGTGCATCCAAAGTCAATTCCCTTGCTGGATTGAAGACTTACAGCCTGTTGTGTTTTGCATAGATCTATCTCCCTGGGGCTATTTAGTCTGGAGAAGAGAAGACTGAGAGGGGATCTGGTCAATGTGTATAAATATCTGAGGGGTGGGTGTCAAGTGGAGAGGGCCACACTCTTTTCAGTGTTTCACAGTGATAAGACAAGGAACAATGGGTTCAAACTTGAATGAGGAAGATTTCACCTCAACATGAGGAGAAACTTCTTTACAGTGAGGGTGACAGAGCCCTGGAACAAGCTGCCTGGGGGGGGGTGTGGTGTGGTGTCTCCTCTGGAGATTTTCCAAATCTACCTGGATGCATTCCTGTGCAGACTACCCTAAGTGATCCTGCTCTGGCAGGGGGGTTGGACCTGATGATCTCTTGAGGTCCCTTCCAACCTCTGATATACTGTGAGACTGTGATTTTTCTGCCTGCAAGTGTGTGTGGATGAAATCTAGCTTTCTGGCCATGGTGGTTGGCAGGTGGTTGAGCCTTACATGAGTGTGTGTGACCCTGCTGTCACAAAGACAGCAGGTTGAATCTGAATTTTGTTCATTCTCATGTATGTGCCCACTCCAGGTAGTTTATTTCTGGAATTAATCACACCTCAAATACTGGGATAAATTTTGGGACCCTCACTAAAAGAAGGATGTTGAGGTGCTGGAGAGTGTCCAGAGAAGGGCAAGAAAGAAGGCAAAGGGACTGGAGAATAGGTCTGGTGAGGAGCACCTGAGGGAACTGGGGTTGTTTAGTCAGGAGATGGCTGAGGGGCGACCTCATTGCTCTCTACAACTCCCTGAAAGGAGGTTGGAGCCAGGTGGGTGTTGGTCTCTTCTCCCTAGTAACAAGAGATAGGACAAGAGGAAATCGCCTGAAATTGTGCTAGGTGAGGTTTAGGTTGGAGATCAGGAACAATGTCTTTGCTGCAAGAGTGGTCAGGCATTGGAACAAGTTGCCTACAGCAGTGGTGGAGTAAACTTCCCTGGAGGTGTGCAAGAAATGTGTGAACATAGCACCGGGGGCCATGGTTTCATGGCCAGGGTGGTCTTAGATTGATGGTTGGTCTCGATGATCTTAGAGGTCTTTTTTAACTGGAAAACAACTATGATTCTATGAGTGGGAGCTGATGTCAGAAGCCTTCTCCATCACACAACATTCCTTCTCCAGGATGTCTGTACAGGCAGCAGTAAAACGTTGCCACATGCATTATTATTATCCTAACCCCCAGTGAAGTTGTCTCCCCAGCTGGAGCTCAGATCTACAAGATAAAGTCTGTTAGACTTCCTTGCAGCTGGAGCCTTTTGACCTCCTTCTGGTTTCTCAGGTAAATGAACATGGCTTGGCCTGTCCTCCTCTCTCCCTCTTCCCTTGAGCTGGGCTAAGATAAATCCTGTACACTGACAAACATTATTCTAACACTGGTAGCACTTGTACAAACTCCAGTGCTCTTCCCTTCTCAACACCTCCCACTTCCTCGCATCCCGGTAAATTCTTGGTCCCAGCATGGTGCACAAAGGTCTGATAGGGATCATGTAACATTCCCAATACAATGAATGCTTTCTTTCTGTCTTTGATGGACTCTGGAACTCTTTTGCTTTATGTCTGTTCAGCACTGAAGCCTAAGCCAGCTTGCCAGTGATTTATTTGGGATTCAGGCTTTCCAATGATTTACATTTTCCATCTTCCCTCGAAGGCATTTGTGTTGCTTCAGAAGGATGTGGTGGTTGGCTTTAAGGTAAAATATTCTTTGCAATGGTTTTACTTCTGGATTCAGAAAATAGCCTCACCTCCTTTGTTGGTGCTTTATGAGCAGCACTAGCTGGATTTAGATCCAATAAAAGGAAGGCTTCTATTTGGAAGGGTATTGAAAACTTACTGGTTTTGGTTTGGTTTTCCTTTGTTCTGGGAAGAGAGAAATAAATCTTGGTTGGACTGCCCCTGATGAATTCGTTGGCAATGAAGTACATTTTCTCTTGGCTGCTGCTCATCTAGTTGAAAGATGCTCTTTCCTTTCTGCTCAAGGTCTAGGCAGCAAGTGAGAGCTTGCTCTTCCCTTCCATGCATAAGCATTAATGAAGGAACAGCCTTTCTTTTCAGGAGCAGATTTAAGAAGAGTTTACATCCTTTGGTTAAAACTCAAGACCTACCTATTGCCTTCTCTTCCTCTGCCCCCAGCTGGTTTTCAGTTTAGTTTAGTGAAAGTTGTCATATAATTTTTGGTTCAGGGAACACCAGTACACTTGTTATAAGGGATTCCCCCCTGACTTCTGAGTCTTGTCTTTCCAAATCAGCCCATAATTAGGTGATTGGTGTCTCTGCATGCTTCTGGCAGTCAACTGTCAGAGGTAAAAGACCCACCCTAATTAAAACTAGCTTCTTAGGATGACAGAATTACAGAATGTTTAGGGGTTAGAAGGCATCTCAAAAGATCATCGAGTCCAACTTCTGCCAGAGCAGGATCACCAAGGGCAGGTCACACAGGTACATGTCCAGGTGGGTTTTGAATGTCTCCAGAGAAGGAGACTGCACAACCTCTCTGGGCAGCCTGCTCCAGGGTTCTGTCACCCTCACAGTGAAAAAGTGTTTCCTCATGTTCACATGGAACCTCCTCTGCTCCAGCTTGCTCCTCTTGCCCTTTGTGCTGTCATTGGACATCACCCAGCAGAGCCTGGCTCTGTCCTCCTGGCACTCATCCTTCAGATCTTTATAAACATGAATGAGGTCAACCCTCAAACTTCTCCTCTCCAAGCTACAGAGCCCCACTTCCCTCAGCCTGTCCTCACCAGAGAGATGTTCCACTGCCTTCATCACCTTTGTGGTTCAGTACTGGACTCTTTCAAGCAGTTCCCTGAGGTCCTTCTTGAACTGAGGGGCCCAGAACTGGACACAATATTCCAGATGCAGCCTCACCAGGGCAGAGTAGAAGGGGAGAAGAATCTCTCTGGATCTACTATCACCCCCCTTCTAATCCACCCCAGGATCCCCTTGGCCTTCTTGGCCCCAAGAGCACATTGCTGGCTCATGGTCATCATTCTGTCCACCAGGACCCCAGGCTCCTTCCCACTATACTGCTCTCCAGCAGGTCAGTCTCCAACCTATACTGCTCCATGGGGTTGTTCTTTCCCAGATGCAAGACTCTACACTTGTCCTTGTTGGATTTCATTAAATCATAAACTAGATCACAAAATTAGAGCTTCCTGCTGCTTCAAACTAGAGAAGTGCAGATTTAGTTTTGGATTTCAGGAAGAAGTTCTTCACTATCAGGGTGATGGATCACTGGAACAGGTTGCCCAGGGAGGTGGTTGATGCCCCTTCCCTGGAGATATTCAAGGTGAGGCTGGACAGGGCAACCTGCTCTAGTTGGGGATGTTACTGCTGACTACAGGGAGGTGGGACTGGATGACCTTTGGAGGTCCCTTCTGGCCTGGACCATTCTATGATTCTATGATCTTTCTCATTGTAATATTCTTTCCCTGCAAGACTTTTATGGATTCTTTCTTGAAAGTTGATGGAAAGGTGAGAATGATAATTAAACCTTATCTCCAGTGTCATTTTATGGTTGTTTGGTACTTTACTCCCCAGAAGTATGGTTTGGAAATTGTCGTGGGCTATGAGTGAATCTCTGGGGCATCCCTGAGAAGGATCTTTAGGCCAGTCAACATTGGAATGAATTTCCAGCTTCTGGAGCTTCTCTGATCACTATGTAATTGTATTAATAGAAACATTCTCATCCTTAACTGTTGCTATGTTTGCCACAAATTGTTGGAAGCAAAAGACCTGAAAGGATTCTGTCTGAATTCCCAGAACCAAGCCATACAGAATTACAGAATGGTAGGGGTAGGAAAGGACCCTTGGAGATTATTGAGTCCAACCTCCTTGCCAAGGCAGGTTCATCTAGAAAAGGCCACAAAAGAACATGTCCAGGTGGATTTTGAATGTCTCCAAAGATGGAGACTCCACCATCTCTTTGGGCAGCCTGTTCCAGTGCTCTGTCCTCCTTAAATTAAAGAAGTTCCCCCTTGTGTTTAGAAGGAGCTTCTTATGCTCAACTTTGTGTCTGTTATCCCTTGTCCTGTCACTGGGCACCACTGTGCACAAATACAGATTCACAGATTGCATTGGGTTGGAAGGGACCCTCAAAGATCATCTTGCCCAACCCCCCTGCACTCAGCAAGAACATCTCAAACTAGAGCAGGCTGCTCAGGGACACATCAAGTCTGATCTTGAATGTCTCCAGGGACAGGGCCTCAACCACAGCCCTGGACAGCCTGTGCCAGTGTCTCACCACTCTCCTTGTGCACAACTTCCTCCTGATGTCCAGCCTAAACCTGCCCTGCTCCAGTTTGAAACCATTGTACCTCATCCTACCACTGTAAGTCCTTCTGAGCAGTCCCTCCCCAGCCTTCCTGCACCATGCATTGACATCAGCCCTGAGCATGACTTACTCTTCTTGCTGTTTCAGTACAAAATGATTTTGGTTTTTAGGCAAAATTATTCTCAACTATCCCCAAAGAGAAACAGTAACCCAGTTGTGTGGTTATTGAAATTATTTGCAAGTCTGGATGAAATTCAGATGGTAGCTTGAGCTGGGTAGAAGGACAAAATCTCAAGGAGGGTTAAAGGAACTGTTTTAATGTTTCTCTAAATGAAGCTTCTTTTCATTGCTTTTAACAATATTTTTTGTTGTTGTTCTTCAAGAATATATTGGTTTTATAATACTTTTGGTGCAGTGTGAGACTTTCATTCTACCCCAAAACCTTTCTTATTTTATTCATTTTTGCTGAGAAAAGGGAATTTAATTTCTGGTCATCCTCAACCTGTGTGTTTTAAAACTTTCATATGTCAGGCACTGGAATAGATTACCCAGGGAGGTGGTGTGGTGTGGTGTGCCCTGGAGGTGTTGAAGAGCCATGTGGACATGGCATTTCAGGACATGGTTTAATGACCATGGTGGTCTTAGGTTGAAGGTTGGATTTTAAAGGTCTCTTGCAACCAAGACTATATTATGAGTCTGTCATCAAGCTGGACTTGATGATCTTGGAGGTCTTTTCCAACCAAAACAGTTCTATGTAGCTGAAGTTAAATCTGCTGGGTTAACTCACAGAGATAATTGAATGAAGGGGAGAATCAGAGAACATTGCCTCTGTAGAAGCTTCTCACAGTGTGGAGATTACTTCAAATAAGTAAGTTCATTAGTTCATGCCTGTGCTTTGTTGGATTTTGAGCCAGATCTACCTTGAACCCCTTCCACTCAGTAGTCTTGGCAGCATCACTTCTCCGTGGGTGTCCTCTTCAAGGTTGTATCAACACTCATCGCCTTCCTGTGTGCAGTCTGCAGGGCAACTTAAAAGCTGAGATGAAAAGAATAACCTGAGCCCCACTTTTGTGGAGTGATTCCTGATGGGAGAGCCTGCTGCAAAGCAACTGTCAGGGAAATGGCCCAGATGTGTGATAGATCTGAGATACTGATCCTAAAAATCATAGCCTGTCAGAGGCTTATTGGTTTCAGGTGAACAGGTCTCGTAAGGAGTAACTGAGGGAACTGGGGCTGTTTAATCTGGAGCAAAGGAGGCTGAGGGGAGACCTTCTGTCTCTTTACACCTCCCTAAAAGGAGGTTGAAGTGAGGTGGGTGTTGGTCTCTAATGCTTAGTAAAAAGTGATAGGATGAGAAGAAATCACAGAATATTAGGATTGGAAGGGACCTTCAGAGATTATGCAGTCCAACGGCCCCCTGCCAGAGCAGGGTCACCTAGGACAGGCCACACAGGAATGAATCCAGGTGGTTGTTGAACATCTCCAGGGAAGGAGACTCCACAACCTCTCTGGGCAGCCTGCTCCAGGGCTCCATTGCAGCAGGGAAGGCTTAGGTTGAATATTGGAAGAAACTTCTTCACTGAAAGGGTTCTCAAACAATGGAAGGTGTTTAAGATACACTTGTTTGAAACATCCCTGCAGGTGTCTAAAAGACACAGAGATGTGGTGCTGAGCAACATGGTTTAGCAGCAGACTTGGTAGAATTAGGGAATGGTTGGACTCAAAGGTCTTTTCCAAGGGAAATAGTTCTATCAGTCTATGATTCCATCAATGTCTATACAGGCTCAGTGCTGGATGTAATCCCTCTGACAGCATCAGGAAACTGCATTTAGGAAGTATTCCAGCTACAGACTTTCAAAGGGTGTGGGTTATGTACCCACCCATGAGTTTGGCCTGATATGGCCCCAGGTAGAAATATGTTCAGAGAGGAAAAACCCAAGGAATCATTCCTGTACCACCCCTGTGGATGCTTTGCACAAAGCAGAGGAAGCAAACTGAATGATTCTGCTAATCCTATCGAAACCTGCACAATGCTACATTTACCATCAAAAGCTCACACAGAAGGAAATTTCTTTAGTTATAAATTTTCCTCCTTTGTGTATTAGACACTTAGGTGATTTTATCAAAATGCTTTTCAAATCTACAGGGTTTAAAACTTTGTTTTCTACCAAGATTGGAAAAATTTTCTGTGGCAAACTCATTTCCTTTTAAAATTTCCTCATGAAACAGAGGTCTAGCCAGGGGTTGGCTTTGTAGATATTGGGCCATATTTCTTTTTTTTTTTGTCTTCCAGCCTTTGCAACCTCATAATTGCATGGCTTCTCCCTGACATCAACAGGAGTTGGAAGAGCACATTCTCAGACTCATGCTTTCAAATGTATCCAGTAGATAATATGAAAGGCTTTCTACTCCTAATGATTTTCTTCCCCCACCCCCCCCCACCATGTTTGTTTTAAAAAGTGTTCCCCTGCAGGGGGTTGATCCAAAGCCCATTGAAGTCAGTGGGAATTTTTCCACAGAATTCAATGAAGTTTGGATCTGATCCTTAGATAGCTCTGGGAGGTAGCCTTCTCATTTTTTGCAGCTGTCCTTGGGGGTGTTGGAGGAGAGCTGCTGCACTGTCAAGTCCATGCAGTGTGGAGCATGCTAGTGATTATAAAGCACAACTCCTGGAAAATTTCAGCTGGAAGGGGGTTGGGAGATTCTGCCTAATAATCAATAGCACAATATGGCACTATGTCAAGGAATTGGCTTTTTAACAAACACTTTTAGAGCAACAAAGGAGAAGAGATGGTTTTCATTTAAAGGGCAAACTCCAGGCAGATTAGCCCTGCAATGTCTTCCAAAGCTGCACTGAATATATTAGTGATGCTTTCTGTTCTCTTTGTAAAAGCAGCACATAAAGTACCTGCCCTTTGAAATGTAGCAGATGAGTTGCATGTTCATGTGAGTTGTCTTTGCAAAGTGTCCTGGTGTGCTGCTCAGCACCTTGCAAGTGGGAAATACTGCAAAAGTTAAGAGACAAGATAGTTTTGAGGGAATTAAGTTGAAGGAGGTGGTGATCCCATATCGAAACTCCTTCCAGTTCTGCATCTGCACAGCATCCAGTGGCATGGAAGTCCTCTGTTGCTCCTATTTCATGCCTATGCCACTGCTGATATGTTCAATATTTACTTAAATGTGTTATGAAGGTACATTCATCAGGACAGGTAGTTCAGGTCCACTTTGAAGGCATTAAGGTAAAAATCCTAATTTGGACCCAACTTGACTCTTGACAAAGATGCTTGGGGCCCATTCTGTCCTTGGCAGCTCCTCTACACTTTCCTGTCAAGGCAAATCTCTGTAAAAGCTTTGCCATGGAGTGGATGGCTGCAGAGGTTTACCAGCTGCATGCAGCCAGATCTCTGTGCTTGCAAGAAGTGCTGCTGATTTTCACACTGTAGGTGTTGCTCAGGTTCAGCACCAGTTGTGTGGCTGAGAGCCACATGTGCACTTGCATCTTATTTATGTATTTATATATTAAATGCATATTTTACTTGTGATGCTGTTGGTAGCAACACTATAATTAGTTAGGTGCACTGATGATTTCATTCCACAGGGGGTTGAACCCCCTAGTTTCTCACTGTGCTACCTTTCCTGTTGCTGTACTGCTATTTCTACTCTATTGCTGTATTTCTACTTGTCAGGTTTTCAGCTCCCACTATACAAAAAAAGATGTGGACAGGCTGAAAAGTGTTCAGAGAATGGTGATGAGAAAGCTCAGAGGACTGGAAGCCCTGCTCTACAAGGAAAGGCTGAGAGAACTGGGTTTGCTCAGCCTTGAGAAGAGAAGGCTTAGTGGAGACCTTATTACTATGTACCAATACATAAAGGGTGAGTATCAAGGGGATGGAGACTCCCTTTATTCAAGGAGTGACATGGAAAAGACATGAGGCAATGGGGAGAATCCATTTGGACTCCAGAAGAACATTTTTCCCCATGAGAAGAGTCAGACACTGGAATCATCTCCCAAGGGAAGTGGTGGATTCCCCTGTGTTGGACAGTTTTCAGACCCAGTTTGACAGGATGCTGGGCCATCTTATTTCAACTCTACTATTACCTGGAAGGTTAGACCTTGGGGTCCCTTCCAACCTGGCATTCTGTGATCTGTGACTGGGAATGCAACACAATCACACAGGGTCATGGGGTTGGACTGGATGACCTTCAGAGGTCCCTTCCAACCCAGACCATTATATGATTCTATGATTTCTCCTTTATTTACAATGCCTGAAAATATGTAACAAGGACCCCAAGGCCCTGGATCCTGATGTTCAGGTGATATGGGGATCTAAAGGTTAACAGTAGCTAGAAGATGGATGCTCACTGGTGATACATTTCTGGACATCAAGTATTTACACCAGAACAGTCAGACAAGGCTATAGTTTAGTTCTACCCTGTGCAGTGTCTTGTCTGAGACAGTGGGTGACAATGAACAGCAGGGTGGAGTAGAAGAACTGGCTGAGCAGGTACTTTGTGTAAAAGCTCCCTTAGCCCCTTGTGTAGAAGCCCCTTGTGATGGGATTTCCTCAAGTGCTTGTTTTTACTTCAGACTTGCCAGGGGGTAGTTTTTGTCCCTTTGTGTCCACTCCCATAAGTTCTTTCATTCCTTTTTTTTTTTTTTTTTTTGGCTGATAGTGTTGCTGCTTGTCCTGGGGCAGGACCACCAAGGTAAGTGTCTCCCTTTCATCTTATACCACTCCCTTTGAAGTTCATTTGACATTCCTCAGTTTAGGCTTGGAAAAGCCTGACTATCCTTGTCACTGTCTTCATGACAAGGTCTTTCAAAATGTTTACATGCCAGGGAAATGGGAATTGGAAGAATGGAGTTGAGCACTTCTACATTTTTGTGTAGGCTTGTTCTGAAACAAAGCCATTGCTTTGAAATGTAAGTGATCCTATTGGCAGAAATCAGTAATACCTCTGTATTATTAGCTTGGACTTTTTGTTTTACAGAAGATTCCTGTGACTTAAAGCCCATTTTGGTTTGGAAATTTAACCCTTGGAGTTTATTTAGCTTTGACTGAGAAGCTGTAGGTGTCATTTTGCTGTCATTTTGTTCTCATCTGCTAGGAAGATTGTCCTGTTTTATTAATCATAGAATCGTTTCAGTTGGAAAAGACCTTTAAGATCATTGAGCCCAACCACTCTCCAACTCTACTAAGGCTGGTGCAAAACCACAGCCCTCAATACCACACCTCTGCCTTTTTGAAACACCTCCAGGGGTGGGGATCCAGCCCCCTCCCTGGGGAGGCTGTTCCAGTGTTCTTATTTGTCATGGTGATATTATATACAGTAGATTTGTTTGTCTCTGGTTTGTATTTCTGCTTCTTGGGTCACCCAGCCCACCATAACAGATGTCAAGTCCCTATAAATGTTCAAAACATTTCTCCTCCTCCTCCTTTCTTTCTTTATCTGCCTTAGGTAGAAATTGGATGGAACTGATTAATGGTTGAGGGGTTGGAAGTGGGGGTGAGGGCTGAGATAGAGAAGGGACTGTGTGAAGCTTCAAATTATTTTAATCCCTTTTCACATAAAACTGGAAAAAATGAAACTGTTTTCCAAATGTAAAGTGAAGAAAGCTACTGGCCCAGAAACACAAAAATTGTTTGTAGGGCTCTGGGTGGATGGATACAGGATGCTGTTTTGTCCTGGTGCTCAACCAGTGGTGTGATGAAGTGATCCCAGGTGTCAAAATTCATTCAAAAGCTCTTTCAGTGGCTTCCTGCTGACCTCTTACTGGTTGACATTTATTTCATAGAATCATAGAATTCTCCTGGTTGGAAGAGAACTTTAAGACCATCAAGTCCAACCTTCAACCTAACACACCATCTTGGCCATTAAACCATGTCCCATTGTGCCATGTCTACACACTTCTTGACCACTTCCAGGGACAGTGAATCCACCACCTCCCTGGGCAACCTATTCCAATGCCTGGCCACTTTTTATTTATTAGGGATGGGTTTGATACTCGGGGCAGAGGAATGCAGATAAACACACACAGGTTGTGTGCTGCATCCTGAGTTGAAGGATAATGTATATAAACTATAGCACAGGAGGTTCCACCTCAACATGAGGAAGAACTTCTTCACTGTGAGGGTCACAGAGCACTGGAACAGGCTGCCCGGAGAGGTTGTGGAGTCTCCTTCTCTGGAGCCTTTCAAGACCCATCTGGATGTGTTCCTGTGTGACCTGTGCTGGATTCTATGGTCCTGCTCTGGCAGGGGAGTTGGACTCGATGATCTTTGAAGGTCCCTTCCAACCCCTAACATCCTCTGTGATCCTATGAAGGTTACCTGAGAAGCTGCAGCAATGTTCAAAACAAGGCATCCTGTTGCTGCATGTGTGCTGTAGGTCACAGTGGTGACAGACCTGTGCAGGCATTGAGGAGCAGATGTTGGTCAGCTGGGGGTAAGCTATCCCCCTAGAGCAGAGAGGATGGGATGCTAGACTACTTCTGAAGGCCTTGTGTAACTTCTGCACCTCTGCACTACAGCTGAGAGTGTGTTTGTTGTGGTGCCTTGCTGCTGCTTGGCTTTAGCACCCCTTGTCAGGATGCTCCCTGTGTGTACGACATACTATGGATAATGTATGCATGCACTTGTGGAGATGTATGCAGGTTGCCTGGAACAGGGAGCTTGTGGATGCTCCCTCCCTGGAGGTGTTCAAGACCAGGATGGACAGGGCCTTAAGCAGCCTGGACTAGTGAAAGGTGTCCCTGCCCATGGCAGAGGGTTTGGAACTGGATGATCTAGTGGGATCGAGTGCACCATCAGCAAGTGTGCAGGTAGCACCAAGCTGAGTGGTGCTGTCAATATGTCAGAAGGACAGGATGGCATCCCGAGGGACCTGGACAAGCTGGAGAGGTGGTGCCCAGGTGAACCTCATGCAGTTCAATAAGAGCAAGTGCAGGGTTCTGCAGCTGGGCTGGAACAATCCTCACTATCAATACAGGCTGAGGGAGGAGGTGATGGAAAGCAGCCCTGAGGAAAAGACTTGGGGGTGCTGGTGGGGGAGATGTCAGCTTGCAGCAAGGAAAGCCAATAGCAGCCTGGGCTGCATCCAAAGCAGTGTTGCCAGCAGATCCAGAGAGGTGATTGTGCCACTTTGCTCTGGTGAGACCTCACCTGGAGTACTGCATCCAGCTCTGGAGCCCTCAACACAGGAAGGACTTGAACCTGATGGAGAGGGTGCAGAGAAGCACCACAAAATGATCAGGGGATTGTAGCACCTCTGCTACAAGGATAGGCTGAGGGAGCTGGGGTGTTCAGCCTGGAGAAGAGGAGGCTCTGAGGATACCTAATAGCAGCTTTCCAGTACCTGAAAGGGCCTAGAAGAAGAGATGGAGAGGGACTGTTTACAAAGGCCTGCAGTGACAGGACGAGGGGCAATGGTTTCAAACTGGAGAAGAGCAGATTTAGATTGGATGTTAGGAACAAGTTCTTTACTATGAGGGTGGTGGAACACTGGAACAGGTTGCCCAGGGAGGTATTTGATGCCCCTTCCCTGAAGTTATTCAAGGTAAGGCTCGACAGGGCTCTGGGCAACCTGATCTAGTTGAGGATGTCCCTGCTGACTGCAGAGGGGGTTGGACTGAATGACCTTTTGGGTACCCTTCCAATCAAGACCATTCTATGGTCTTTGAGGTCCCGTCCAACCCAAACCATTCCAAGAATCTCTATACAGTGTGTGTATAGGAACATACCTTTGGTTTAACATAGGTTTGATTTAACCTTTCCTTTCATCGGTTATATGCTACTCCCTGTTCCTGCACATGCTCAGCACAGTTGCCCATGTTTTTATTCCCAGCAGATGAGCCTCTTTCACCATCACTGTGAGGTTTGAAGGATCAGTGTCTCTGAGTTTTGCTTAAGTGGATTTAGGGAGCGAGTTGGCATTGCCACTTCTCAATGGCATGATGCCTATTTACTTATACCTATGGATAAAGTGAAATCTCCCCTCCTAAGACCTTTTTTTGTCAGTTCCCCTCCCCCCCCCCCCCCCTTGAAAAACTACATGCTTTCTCTTTTTTTTTTTTTCATCAATAAGTCTACAAAAGAAGGAAATTTATATTTAATGAGGGCCTGTCTCCTGGTGTTTACAAATTCCTCCGTGACAAGCCTCCAGCAGGAGCACGGGGCGACGTTTATACGCTAATAGGATTTACCTTTACAAATATCTGGAACCCTTTTAAAGCTGAGATTAAATTGTTTAGCTCAATATTTAATCTGTTACTTCCTCTTTAAAGATGCCCGGTGGAATTTGTCATCCGCCGAGCCGATAGCACACGGTATCGATCAGCCATAAACATAAAACAGAGAAATCTCAGGAAGTCTTCTGCAATCCTTTGCTTTTTAATTAAATTTTGATCTGAACTGCTTTTGATTAATTTTCTTATTTGTAAGTATGTGAATTCTGGGGACTGGCAAGTTTCTTAAGTTGCCTGGCATTGGTCTCTGGTGAGTGGCTTAGCTCAGGAACAGTATGATTGCATTTTTATGGTTTTCAGATATTTAATAGCTTCTTCCTGTCATTTTCTGAATGAGTGAATAAGGTTTAGCCCTCTGGGAGCCAGCGCGGCATCGGAGAGTGGAGAAAATGACTCGGATCTGTGTACTTGACTGATTGCCTTAGTCTTAATTGTTCTCTTAATTAGCTGCAGTAGCAACTGCATCTGGGGAGAGATCACGGTATTGGTAAACAGCTCCACCTTGGAGCCCTGTGTAATGCCTTTTGGAAACATGACAATGAGCTCTGGATCTCCACTGAGACACAAACCTGCCAAGTCTTCAGCCCCTCAAGTCTTTGGTCTCCTCGTGTGATCTGTCACTCTCTTCTGTGAGATGCAGGCCCCCAACTGTTTGTTCTTAAACAAATTAAGCTTTAATATGCCAAAAGCCAGCTTTGCTGAGCAGAAGGAGGGAAGAGGAGAACAAAAGAGTGTTGGTGGATGGTTGTTGAGACAACTTGAGGGTGTTTCCCCATTAGAAGTGGGATGGAGAGATGTGATTTGGGGGAGTTAAGGCAGGCTCGAAATGTTTTGTGGTAGGAAACCCAGGCAAACCAAGGTCAGAGGAGATGCCACGTGTTAGAGCAACCTTCTTGCTGTGGGGGTCAGTGCAACCTAGCCATGGTCTCCATGGCATCTGTTGAATGCAAAAATACTGCCTGGTGAATGAGCTGACCACCAGTCTGGCTTCATTTCCCATCCATTAAGTCACTCTCTCTGAACAAAGCTGTGGGACTTGCAGTGAGGGGCAGGAGTTTAAGGCTGCATTAGAACTGCTTTAAGCCCTACTTCACCTTTGCAGCTTGGTCTTGCTACAGTACAGACACGGCAGAATTAGCCATGATGGCAGGCCACTGAAGCTGGTGGGTTTTAAGAATAGATGCTAATTTTTATCATTCCATCTATTTACGCGGTGAGCTAAACCTGAGGTTTTGTTCACCACCACAGCCACACTGTGAGCTGCATTCAATGCAGTGTGGCACTGGCACTAGAAAGTGTGAATTAATGTGACTTTGAAGTCTGACTGAGGTGGGTTGGGTTTTGGAGACAAATAATGAACAAAACAAGTCTATCATTATTTCTAATTATTCTTTCTTTAATCCTGCAAGCAAATAAACCTGCTGTAATAGCACAATATGCCTTTTTAAATAACCTGCATCCTCTGTTTTGTGTGCTTAGACAGAAGAAGAGAATGCTGATGGATTGCTTGGTTTTGTGGCTGCCAAGAAAAAATGCATGGGAAGGCATGAAAAGTTTTGTTGCTGTCTCACCTGGCTTTTAAAAAACATATTTAGAGACTGGTGAGTACTGTTTTTTAAAGTTCCATAAGTTCCATGTTTGCTGCCTCTCACAGAGGCTTAGTTTATGGCATTGACTGTTGTGTTAATGTATTATAACTGGAAGCTGATTGTTAGCAAATTTACCCTTAGCCTGCATTGTGACTCTTGCCCCTACTTAGCAAGAAGTTGTGGTTATTTTGCATTGTAATAGTGCTGGATTTTAGAGAGTCATAGAATGGTCTTGGTTAGAAAAGACCTTCAAGATCGTTGAGTCCAGCTGTTATCTAACTCTGCCAAGCCTGCTGCTAAACCATGTCCCTCAGCACCACACTTCTGCCTCCTTTAAACATCTCCAGGGGTGGAAATTCAGCCACCTCCTTGGGAGGCCTGTCCCAGTGTTTGAGAACCCTTTCTATCAAGAAGTTTCTTCTAATATCCAACCTAAACCTCCTCTGGTGCAACCTGAGACCATTTTGTCTCATTCTCTCAATCGTTACTCTGATGAAGAGACTGCCCCCACACCTGGCTCCAACCTGCTTTCAGGGATTTGTAGAGACTGAGAAGGTCCCTCCTCAGCCTTCTTTTCTCCAGACTAAACACCCCCAGTTCCCTCAGCTGCTCCTCACCAGACCTGTTCTCCAGACCCTCCACCACATTCACTGCCCTTCTCTGGACCTGTTGCAGCACCTCAGTGTTTTTCTGGTAGTAATGACCCAAAAACTGAACCCAGGACTCAGGGTCTGACCTCACCAGTGCTGAGTCCAGGTGGGCAATCACTTCCCTGGTCCTTCTGGTCACTCTATTCCTGGTACACACCAGGATGCTGTTGTCCTTCTTGGCCATCTTGGCATGCTTGCTCATCTTCATCTGCCTGTCAATCAACACCCCCAGCTTTCTCTGGTGGGTGGTTTCCAGCCACTCTGGCCCAAGCCTGGAGCCCTCATGGGTTTGTTGTGACCCAAGTGTTGTGATCCAGCACTCTGCCTTCTTGAATCTCATCAGATTAGTCTCAACCCATGGATCCAGCCTGTCCAGTTCCCTCTGTGGAGCCTTCCTACCCTCCAGCAGATCAAGACCCCCTCCCAGCTTGGTGTCATCTGCTGACTTTCTGAGGGTGCCTTGATCTCCTTGTCCGTATCACTGAGAACTGGCCTCAATACTGAGCCCTGGGGAGCATCAGTTGTGCCTGGCCACCAACTGGATTTGCAACACTCCTGCTGAAGGAATCCTTGGGATATCTTTCCTCTTGAAGGTTTTCTGTGCTGAAGTACCCTTCATAGCCAGCACTGTATTGCATTCCCTCCAAAGCTTCTATTGAGACCCTGCTGAACTTTTACCTGCAGGATAAAGGCGAGTTCAGACGAGTAACGATCAGCTAATGTGAATGGGATAAAAAAAAGCCCTTTAGTCAGGTTTGTAGTAGTTAATTCTGGAATTAGTAGTGATGGTTAAACTACGTTTTATTATAGTAAGAGTGATAAAATTCTGTAGGGAGCTATGTGTGCTTGAATCTGATAGCAGCAGTGGTTAAAGTTTTATGGCAAATTAACCTGTCCTGTGAAACAAGCAGAAATTAAATCTGGATAGAAAAGTCAAGCTATTTAGGATTCTAAGCCTGGCTTTACTGGTTTTAAGTTCCTGCGGAAAACTGAAAGGACAAATCAGGTTTTTAAATGTTATTATTGAGGTGAAAAAAATGTGTTCACTGTAACTGTAGCAAATATCCTTTTTGGTGTTCAGTGCAGGAAGGGTTGTTGTTGGGTTTTTTGGGGTTTTTTTTTGTGGTTTTTTTTTTTTTTTTTTGTATATATGTTCTCAGATATGTAGAATCTAATGGAAATCTTGGGCTGCAGCTAAAGAAGTTGTGGCCAGCAGGTTGAGAGAGGTGATTCTGCCACTTTGCTCTGCTCTATTGAGACCTCACTGAATCCAGCTCTGGAGCCCTCAACACAGAAAGGACATGGACCTGATGGAGCAGGACATGGACCTGATGGAGCAAGTCCAGAGGAGGGCTATGAAAATGATCAGCGGGCTGGAGCAGCTCTCCTATGAGGACAAGCTGAGGGAGCTGGGGTTGTTCAGCCTGGAGCTATCAGCTCCAAGGTGATCTGGTAGCTACATTTCAGTATCTGAAGGGGACCTACAGGCAGGCTGGGGAGGGACTATTCAGAAGGGCTTGGAGTGATATGACACGGGGCAATAGTCTGAAGCTGGAGCAGGGAGGTTTATGCTGGAGATCAGGAGGAAGTTCTTAACAATGAGAGTGGTGAGACACTAGAAGAGGTTACCCAGGGATGTGGTTGAGGCCCTGTCCCAGGAGACCTTCAAGATCAGACTTGCTGTGTCCCTGGGGATCCTGATCTAGTTGGAGCTGTCCCTCCTGAGTGCAGGGGGGGTTGGACACGATGCCCTTTGAAGGTCCCTTCCAACCCAATGCAATCTGTGAATCAGTCTTTAAATAGAAGGTGTTTGCCCAGCTGAATTTCACATTCACCTCTCTCTGGTTTAAATGTCACCATATTAAATGTTAACAGCATTTGGTGTCACGTTCTAAGTTGTTTGACCCATTTTGTTGGCATTGTGAGCACATGCTCTGTTTTGTACATGGCTGAGCATGTTGTTGGTCAAATAAATAATAGATTATTATCAACAACATTAAAGCCCTCCCTCTTATTATAAAACAGTCTGAAATTGTAAAGGAAATTACTTTGTACAGGGGTTCCTGTGTCTTGCTGGTGTCAGAGCTGTCACTTACCAGGAGATGACTGCCTTCAGCACTTAGAATCATAGAAGATTAGAATCTTGGAAACTTAGAATCATAGTTTCATAGTATAGTCTTGGTTGCAAGAGCCCTTTAAGACACAATCTTCAACCTAACACCACCATGGCCATAAAATCATGTCTTAAAGTGCCAGGGCCACACGTTTCATGAACACCACCAGGCACAGTGAATCCATCACCTCCCTGGGAAGCCTGTTCCAATGCCTGACTCCTGAAAGTGCTTTTGTTAGGAGTTTTGTACAATATACCTGGGGGAAAAAACTGACTGCAGCCTTTCCTCTGGCTGCTCTGGGCAGGGTAGATGCAGATTGGTCTCTCTCTCCTGGAGCAACTAAAGATGGAAAAATGCCTTTGGGGCAAATGCTGTGTACTGGAAGGTGTGATTTCCATGTAAGTGTTATTGATTTCACACTTGGCATTGGAGATTAAGGAAAAGGTAGAGGAGGAAGGCAGAGAAGATGCAATAATGGTAGAAACAAAGAGCAAAAGAAGAGGCTAAAAAGCATAAAGGAAGGAGGGGAAGAGAAAGATGAGAGCAGAAAAAGAGAAGAGGAGAGGGGGAGCCCCGTGGGGCAAAAATACCCACTCAGATCTCTATATTAATTAATCTCTGTATTAGTTTAGTTTTTGAAAGCTCTCTTTTTGGTAACATTTATTGCATGAACTTCACTATAGCTGGGGAAAAAATGTACAATTTTACCAACTTAGGGTAAGAGGTGTGTGTGAGTTTGTAGCCACTAGATTGCAAGAAAATCCTCTCTCCAAATATGTAGTCTGTCAATTTTAACTAGTCAAGAGCATAGTGACTCAACAGGTACTGCTGATGTTTTACTGACGTGCTGCAAAACTTGCCACCTTATCATAGAATTGTCAGGGTTGGAAGGGATCTCAAGGATCATCCAGTTCCAACCCCACTGCCATGGGCAGGGGCAGCTCACACTAGATCAGGTTTCTCAGAGCCCCATCCAGCCTGGCCTTAAGAACTTCCAAGGACGGGGTTTCTACTACCTCCCTAGGCAACCTGTTCCAGTGTCTCACCAGGTGTTCTGCTCAGAACATCTGAATATCATAGCCTTCTCTTACATCAGTTTAATTTAAACAGCCATCTCCAGTCTGATGTATTTTATTGGCTTTTGGTGGCATTCAGAATGGCGCTGAATTTCTGGGATAATGCTCATCAGAAAGCATTCTTTAGGTTAGGAAAAGGAAAAATGTTCTTTTAGAGAGGAATGCTTTCAGAGCTTTGGTACTCTCTTGATCACGGAATCATAGAATGGTTTGGGTTAGAAGGGACCTTAAAGATCACCGAGTTCCAACCCCCTGCCATGGGCAGGGACACCCTCCGCTAGATCAGCTTGCTCAAGCCTCATCCAACCTGGCCTTGAACACCTCAAGGAAGGGGCCTCCTCAACTTCCCTGGGTAACCTGCTCCAGTATTTCACCACTCTGATTGTGAAGGGCTTCCTCCTGATGTATAATCTAGCCTGCTCCAGTTTCCAACCATTGTCCCTCAACCTATCACTACAAGCCCTTGTAAAAAGTCCCTCCCCAGCTTTTATGTAGGCCTCCTTCAGGTACTGGAAGGCTTCTGTAAGGTCTCCTTGGAGCCTTGCCTTCTCCAGCTTGAGCAGCCCCATCTCTCACAGCCTGTCCCCACAGGGAAAGTTCTCCAGCCCTCTGATCGTTTTTATGACCTTCTTTGGACCCTCTCCATCCAAACAGGCTCATGTACCTCATGAGTCCAGGTCTTTCTTATGCTGAGGACCAGAACTGGAAGCAGTGCTGCAGGTGGGGTCTGAGCAGAGGGGCAGAATCCCCTCCCTGTGTTGCTGCCTTCCCTGCTTTGGATGCAGCTGAGCACACAGCTGCCTTTTGGGCTACAAGAGCACATTGCTGGCTCATGCTGAGAGGCTTTTTTTGATGTTTGTAAAGCATTTTCTTGTCGAGTGAGAAATGAGTGTGTTGAAAAACAGCCCCATTAAATGCACCAGTTTGTTATTAAAAAAAAAAAGATAAATAAAGGCAAGTTGACAGTCAACCCTCGATTATTGGCAATGCTAGTTATGTTATGAGCATAGACATAGATTCCTTCCCTGCCTGTGGCCTGGAAGCAGCAGAGCTGCATTTTGTGGGTTGCTGTGCTGCCTGGTGTGGGTTTGGTGTGTGCTCAGGGATCCCCATGCCCTGTTGCCAGCAGCACTGCAGATGGTCTTGCTCCGTTGCATGCTCGTTGCATGTCTCAAATAATGGATCATGCAGGTCCCAAATGTTGGATCACACAGTTAACCCTGCACTCCTTTCCTGGGATTATTCTACTATGTTGTTATCCAACAGATCGAGAGTTCACTGTGGCTTAAAGTCTCTAAACCAGTGTAGTAATCCTGAATGTCAGCTGCAAACACAGAGGAGTAGGGAAGTGGTTGTGCCACTGTACTCTGCACTGGTGAGGCTTCACCTTGAGTACTGGGTTTTGGGACCCTCAGTACAAGAGGGGCACTGAGCTGCTGGGTGTGTCCAGAGAAGGGCAATGAAGGGTTTAGAGAGCAGGTCTGGTGAAAAGCAACTGAGGGAACTTGGATTGTTTAGTCTGGAGAAAGGGAGGCTGAGGGGAGACTTCATTGCTCTCTACAACTCCCTGAAAGGAGGTGGGCATGAGGTGGGTATCGGTCTCCTCTCCCCAGTAACAAGCAATAGGATCAGAGAAAATGGCCTGAAATTGTGCCAGGGAAGGTTTAGGTTGGCTATTAGGAAAGAATTCTTTACTGAAAGAGTGGTCAGACATTGGCACAGGCTACCCAAGGAGGTGGTGAAGTCACCGTCCCTGGAGGTGTTCAAGAAATGTGTGGACATGGCACTTGGGGACATGGTTTCATGGCTATGGTGGTGTTAGGTTGATGGTTGAACTCGATGGTCTTAGAGGTCTTTTTCAATTGAAACAATTCTATGATTCTGTAACCAAGGAGGGCAGTTAAGAGCTGCCATTTCCAGTATTGTTTTATAAACCTACTGCTCATTCTTAGAAGTCAGAGTCCCTTACCCTGGCTTTCAAGCTTACTACTTGCTGCCCATCTTAAGCCCTGATCAGCCCACTGTGTTTATTTGCCAGCCCAGTGAAGTTATCTTTATTACAGACTGAGGCAAAATAAGAACAAATGGGGTCCAAGTTGCCAAGTTCTTGCAGAAAGCCTTGTAGGGGAGCACATGCCTTGTAGGGGATGCTAAACAAAACAATACAAAACACCTCTTGCTTAGGCCAGCTTTTAAAGAGAATGGAAAGCTGATTTTCTTTCCTCAATCTGTTTTGCATTTGTTTCCATCAGTAAGTGTTGTAAATGTAGGCAGTTAGAGTTAGATTTTCCGAGGCACTCAGTTAATTGTAGGTATCCAAAGTCCCTCTCTCATATCAGTTTGCTTCCAGAGTACTCCAAACTTCACTTTGTGAGGAAACAAAATTGGGTTGGATTATGTTTTGAATGACCTCAGTCTTTTTCTGTCCTGTGCTTGACTACTTCTAATAAAACTACAGTTAACTGATACATTTTAATTTACCCTGTGGCAATAAAATTAGGCAGAGTGTAATCTTCATAGTGATTAACCAAAAGAGAAACCTAAAGTGAAAGATCCAGATCTGAGTGAATAGTTGATTCACAATTAATAATTAATTCAATACATTGTTTGTGCAGATTGCAGAATTCTCTGATTTATTTGTTGTAGGAAGTTACTCACAAAGTTCTCCAATTAATAATTCATTGTTGGAAGATTCTTCATAAATACTTGGGTTTGTGCAGTCATGATTTGCAATTCATATTTTATCCCTGTTAGTCTTTTTTTTTTTTAGCCTGCTGCCTGGTTGGACAATCAGCTCTCCTCATTAATAAATGTAGTTTGGGAATATTGCAGTTCTGTTTTCAGGTGGAAATAGATATGATTTGATTTATTTATTTATTTACTTATTTAACCTAAAATGTAACACTATCCTTCCCAGATAGCAGATTCCCACCCGATCTGCTCTTGGGTGACCCCACCTTGAATACTGTGTCCAATTCTGGTGTCCCCAGCAGAGGAAGGACACAGAGCTGCTGAGTGAGTCCAGAGGAGGGCCACAAAGATGATCCAAGGGCTGGAGCAGCTCTGCTATGAGGATAGGCTGAGGGAGCAGGGGTTGGTCAGCCTGGAGAAGAGAATACACTGGGGAGGGACCTTAGAGCTTCCAATACCTGAAGACATCCTACAGGAAGGCTGGAGAGGGACTTTCCTAACGGTGTCTAGAGACAGGACAGGGGGGATAGTTTGAAGCTGAGGGATAGCAGGGTTAGACTGGAGCTTAGGAAGAAGTTCTTCAGCAGGAGGGTGGTGAGACTCTGGAACAGGGTGCCCAGAGTGGTTGTGATGCCCCCTCCCTGGGGGTGTTTAAGGCTGTATTGGATGAGACCTTGAGCAATCAAGTCTAGCTGAGAGGTGCCCCTGCCCATGGCAGGGGGGTTGTAGTAGATGATCTCTGAGGTCCCTTCCAACCTAAGCTATTCTGGGATTTAGTATTTTACAACTTGTGCTACCCATGTCCAAAGATCAAGCTTTGAGAGTCTGAGTTAGACATTCAAAGCTAATTTCCATTTGTATATTGCATTGAAGATGGATGGGACAAAAGGTCAGTGAAATCAAACCCCAAAATGACAGCAAAAGCAGCCAAAAAAAAAAAAATTAAAAAATGTGCATTTAAATGCATAGTCATGGACAGGTTCCCTCCACCTGCCACTGTCCATTCAGCTCTGCAAAAATCATCCTCAGGTCAGCATAAAATACTTGGTTAGTCATTAATTCTCCAGATGATAATAAAGGTGAGCAAGGTTTTTCTCAGTTCTTAGGACTGAAAACATATTTGGTAACATTTTGGTTTGTTCCAGTCTGCAGTTTTACATGTCTGGAGAGGAAAATCTGGCAGCAATCATTCATCAATTAGAATCATAGAATTGTCAGGGTTGGAAGGGACCTCAAGGATCATCCAGTTCCAACCCCCCTGCCATGGCCAGGGACACCTCACACAAGATCAAGTTGCTCACAGCCACATCCAGCCTGGCTGCAAAAACCTCCAGGGATGAGGCTTCCACCACCTCCCTGGGCAACCTGTTCCAGTGTCTCATCACCCTCATGGGGAAGAATTTCTTCCTAACATCCAATCTGAATCTACCCACTTCTAGTTTTGTTCCACTCCCCCTAGTCCTGTCACTCCCTGATATCCTAAGAAGTCCCTCCCCAGTTTTCTTGGAGCCGCCTTCTGATACTGGAAGGCCACAAGAAGGTCTCCTCAGAGCCTTCTCCTCTCCAGACTGACTAGCCCCAACTCTCTCAGCCTGTCTTCATAGGAGAGGTGCTCCAGCCCTCTGATCATCCTCATGGCTCTAATTCATAGACTCATAGAATACTAGGTTGGAAGGGAACTTTTCAGGGTAAGAGAATGGCGTTTTCTGTTTCTTTTGGGTTTGAGAATAATGACTGATTATCACATTAGTGCAATAACTTCATTTATGTAACCTGAGCAACCTGAATTCTGAAAATCCAAAGTGTTTCAGTCAAATACTGATAGATGCAATGTTTATTTATTTATTTATTTAAAATAGGTGCTTATTGCCGGTATCTGGCAAAATTTTGTTATTCCAGGCTTTTGGAGAGCAATTTCCTCTCTCTGTGACAGACCAAAACTCCTGAACCTTTGAATGTCTCCACACCCAATCTCAGTTCTACTGGTTTTGATCAGAAGCTGGAATGGTTTCTTGAGATTTGGTAAGAAGAGGAGTGGTCTTAAAAATTGTCCCAGGCGTCTGGAAAAGAGCTCAGTGCCTTTGAAAACAGAAAGATTTCTCCCAGTGGTTCTGATTAGCTTTCTCCTAAACCAGAAGAAAAGGTGTAGCTTTTTATTAACTTTTTTTGTTGTTGTTGTTAACATCCAAATTCAAATCCCTGGTTGATTGCTATTAATTTTAGATAAGAATGACATAACCTACTCATGTCAATCTTCTTTATTTTGTCAAGAACAGATTTAATCAGACATAATAATTAGATAAACAAATGTCCACAGTGGGCCAAATTCCATCCTTGACTGAAGGCACGTTTGGGACATAGAGGCCCAGAGCCATTCAGGGTAAATCTTTCTGCAATTCTGATCATCAATTCTTTCTTTTTTTTTTTTTTTCCTCCTCCTTGACTCTTCGTTGTATTGTCTTTGGAAGGGAATTAATAAAGTTGAAAGGCTTTCAGTAATATATATATATATTATTTTAGTGATTATGTTATCAAAACCCCTCTGGGATATCCTTGCCTCTTTCTCCTCAACACTCTTCCCCAGCTCCCCCTCCCCCTTGCTCTCTCTGGTGTTTTCTCAGGGATAGCAAAGTAAAAATGAAATAGTAGTCGACATCATTTGGTTGGACTTGTGCTCAGATTCTCTCTATTATTCATGCAATCTTTCTTATTATTTTTCTTCACCATTATATTTTATTTACTTTAATGAACTAGATGCTGGGCTTCAGCCTGAGACTGTGGAGAGAGACCTGGCATGATTTCAAACTATTGTTTTACTGTGGTTGAGATTAACGTCATCATGATTTTCCTCTCTGTTATTTATTAAAACTTTTCTTTCTCTCTCTTCCCTCCCTCTCTCATGTGTTGTGAGTAGTACCTTAATGACCAGCAGGAAAAGGGAGCTGATTCTCCCTCTCTACTCTGCTCTTGTGAGACCTCCATCTGGAGTGGTGGTGCCTCCAACTGTTGGAGAAGGTCCAGAGATGGCCATTAAGATGATCAGAGGGCTGGATTACCTCCCATATGGGCACAGGCTGTGAGAGCTGGGGGTGTTCAGCCTGGAGAAGAGAAGGCTCTGGGGAGACCTTATATCAGCCTGCCAGTACCTAAAAGAAAGCTGGAGAGGGACTTTTTACAAGGGCTTGTAGTTATAGGATGAGAGGGAGTGGCTTTAAGCTTGAGGAGGGCAGATTTAGACTGGAGATGAGGAAGAAATTCTTTCTGGTGAGGGTGGTGAGACACTGGAACAGGTTGTCCAGGGAGGCTGTGGATGTCCCCCTCCTGGAGGTGTTCAAGGCCAGGTTGGATGAGGCCTTGAGCAAGCTGGGCTAGTGAAAGGTGTCCATGCCCATGGTGGGAGGGTTGGAACAAGAGGACCTTTAAGGTCCCTTCCAACCTAAAGCATTCTTTGATTCTATGTGATGAAATAGAAACTGCATAAAAATGGCAAATACAGGATTGGGGATTTTATTGTTTACTTTGTTTAAGGAGACAACATTGACTGTAGCAGATCTGCAGTTTGATTTGTTCCTCTTTCCAAGTCTGGGTTGTTTTTTAGTAGAGGAAATAAGTACATGTAAACTGGGCTTATGTGTAAATTCCCCAGTTCTCATTTTCTGCAGAAATTTCTGGTCAGCAACACTGCTGTGCAGAAGTAGCCCTAGCTAATGAAAATAAAAAATATATATGTGGTGCTAATACAATGGTGACAGAGAATAATTAAAGGCTTCTGTATCTTAGATGCAAAGGCCAGAATGAAAATGCAATTTCCCTTGCAGATCCCAACTGCAGAGCAAGTTCCATCTAAACCTGAGGAGGAACTTGAGGCTGACAGAGCACTGGGACAGGCTGCCCAGAGAGGTAGTGGAGTTTCCATCTCCTGAGGCATTCAAAACTTACCTGGATGTGTTCCTGTGACCTTTATATATGAACCTGCCTTGGCAAGGGAGTTAAGCTCGATGATCTCCAGAGTTCCCTTCCAACCCCTACCATTCTTTGATTCTGTGATTTGTCAATTTGTTGAGATAAATGACCTTCAAAGTCCTTTCCAACCAAAATGTCTCTATGATTCTATAAGTATGCACTTAGAGTTATAGTCTGCCAACTTAAAGCCTACCACATGCCTTTGCTGGCTCTAGGTCTTCAGAGATACCTATCCAGTAGGAAACACTACTCAGGGATTTAGATGGAATTTAGGCTGTTTTGTTTTGAGTCCCTTTGTGCATTATTTTGGAAAAGGGAGTATTTGGGCAGTAAATTTGGTATTTATGGGACAATTTTTGTCTGAAAGCAATGTTTTTAGTGTTTCTAGAAATGTGGAGTATCTCATTTTGTGGTTGACATCTATGAAAACAAGGAGGATTTACACCTTGGACTCCAAAACCCATTTCAGTTTTGCTTGTTCTGGAAATAGACTGGATATTAATGGCAAAAGGAGGCAGACTGCAATAGTTGGATTGAGGATTCTTTCCTTACCTGTACCTCCCTCTTTCGAAAGGTACCTGTCTGTGTTGGCTTTTTCTGTTTAGGTGGTAGGGTTTGCTGTACTGGAAGTCTTCAGTGCTGGTCCAGAAGGATATGCCAAGAATGTAATCAAGTCAATGGCACAGTTTCTCTCCAAATGAAGAATCAGTCCAAAGTTTGGGTTGTTTTTTCAGGCTGTTTATCAAAGTAAGAAGAGATCAGATTCTCAGGTGGGCCCCAGTGTTCTAAAGATTTTTAAATCAAGGTTGTTTTGTCTCTGTTGTCAAGGAACTGGACTCGTAGTGTTTGGCACGTTCAGGGGTATCAATACACATCACCTTTCTCTGTTGAAGTACTTTGTTTTCTGGAGTTTCAGCTGTTGTGGGGAAGAGGATTTTTGATTTTGTTTGTATTTTCTTAGTGTTAGTCTTTGTATTGGTCTCAACATGTGGATCTCAGACTGTGCAACTTAGGAGCTCAGAGCTGACCTTTGAACATGCTGGTGAATCTCTTTTTGTTGGTTTTTAGCACAAACAGGGCCTTGGATGTCTGTTCTGATTTATCCTTTGGAATTACCTTTTTTTCCCCAGCCACTGTGTCTGAGGCAGGTAATCCTAAAACTCCTCTTGCTTTTGGTGGGCAGAACTCTCCATCTTCAGGTTTACCAGCCCTGTGGAAGAGAGTGAATGCATTGTGGATGCAACATGAAGGCATTGACCCCTGTGGTAGTTTGAGGATGGAGGTGCCTTTAAGAAACCACAAAACTGAAGACCTCCAGAGGCTAGAGAGTGTCCAGGAGGTGTAATTTCGTTCCCATAAGTCCTGCAACCTCTGGGTCGAGGCAATCCCAAACACCAATATAGGCTGGGCAGGGACCGGCTGGAGAGCAGCCCTGAGGAGAGGGACTTGGGGGTGCTGGTGGATGAGAAGCTCAACATGAGCTGTCAGTGTGCACTTGCAGCCCAGAAAGCCAACCAGATCCTGGGCTGCATCAGGAGAAGTGTGGCCAGCAGGTCAAGGGAGGTGATTCTCCCTCTCTGCTCAGCTCTAGTGAGACCCCACCTGGAGTACTGCATCCAGTTCTGGAGCCTCTGTTACAAGAGGGATATGGACATGCTGGAAGGTGTCCAGAGAAGGGCCACCAGGATGAGCAGAGGGCTGGAGCTGCTCTGCTATGAGGACAGACTGAGAGAGTTGGAGCTGTTCAGTCTGGAGAGGAGAAAGCTCCAAAGTCACCTTCTTGTGGCCATCCAGTATCTGAAGAGGGCTCCAAGAAAGCTGGGGAGGGACTTTTTAGGCTATCAGGTAGTGACAGAACTGGGGGGAATGGAATAAAGCTGGAAGTGGGGAGATTCAGGCTGGACTTAAGGAAGAATTTCTTCCCCATGAGAGTGGTGAGAGCCTGGAATGGGTTGTCCAGGGAGGTGGTTGAGGTCCCATCCCTGGAGGTGTTTAAGGCCAGGCTGGATGAGGCTCTGGCCAGCCTGCTGTAGTGTGAGGTGTCCCTGCCCATGGCAGGGGGGTTGGAACTGGATGCTCCTTGAGGTCCCTTCCAGCCCTGATTCCATGACTGTATGATTTAACCCCATAACTGGCTGCAGAGTCACTGTCTCTCTCTCCTCCCGGGAGGAGGTGTAGGCTGTTATCCCACAGAGGGGAGGCCTGGTGTCGGCCTTGGCAGTGCTGCCAATTAGGCCTGGGGCCTGGAGCTGCCAAGCCAAATTTTAGCTGCGTCACAGTGGTGTGGGATGAAGGGTAGAGAGGCAGGGGGGGCTGAGGGGCAGGAAGGCATGGGCTTGCTGGCCTGCTTTAAAGGGAGGTTTGTGTGAAGCTTTGGCTTAAGGGGGTTCTGTGTTAAGCCCAGACTATGGATTTTGTGTATTTTATATGCTTTGCACTGCTTTGCCTTGTAGTTTGTGGTTGTGAGTAGCATTTCCATTTAAGCTTTCCAGTCCTTGTGTGAGTGTTTTCCCTTCTGCCCCTTTATAGAAGGGGTGAAAGAGCGATCTGTCTCTCTCTAAACTAAGACAAGTCCAAAAAAGCTTTCAGGCTTTAATAAAATTGTCTAATCCATAGAGACCTGGAAAGTATCTCAGAAGGACTCTCTTGAAGGTGGGTGACTCACTGGAAGATCTGTCAGATGAGGCTTTCCTCCTTTACAATGTGATTCCACAAGTTTTGATTCTGCTTGCAGCATTAGGTGGTATAGGACACCTCTCTGGGTGCCACCACTGTGGAAGGCACTGTTAGGAGAAGCATTTGATTTTTAAAGCAGCTCTCTACTGAGTTTTGCCATTTACAACCTTTTGTTTGGGGATCCCTAGGTCATAACAGATCTTGTCCTGGAGTGGGTCCAGAGAAGAGCAACAAAGCTGGTGAAGGATGTGGAGAAACAGGTCTGGTGAGCAGCAGCTGAGGGAACTGATGTTCAGTCTGGAAAAGCTGAAGGGAGACCTCATTGCTCTCTACAACTCCCTGAAGGGAGGTTGGAGTGAGGTGGGGTTGGTCTCTTCTCCCTAGTATCAGGTGACAGAATGAGAGGAAATGGCCTGAAGTTGTTCCAGGGGAGGCTTAAGTTGGATATTGGGTAAAATTTCTTTCCTGACAGAGTGGTCAGGCGTTGGAATAGTTTGCTCAGGGAGGTGGTGGAGTCAACATCCCTGAAGGTGTTCAAGAAATGTGTGGACATGGGACTTCAGGATATGGTTTAGTGGCCGTGGTGGTGTTAGGTTGATGGTTGGCCTTAATGATCTTAGAGGTCTTTTCCAACCAAGAGAGTTCTATGATTCTGTGATTCTGTATGGCCCTTCTGGCCTGGGCACGCAGTTGCAGCTGCCATCCATCAGATGGCACAAGGCAGTGGAGCAACACAGGAGGAGAAAAAAGAAAAGGCCATTTTTAGTCAGTAATGAATTGAACATAAGTGGTGTGGGGGAGTGACTGCAGCAGTCGTTGTAGGATTATTTCTAGTAAATCAAAACCCAGCATTTGCACGTTGCCTCTGTTTGCAGATATCAGCCTTCCATCCATATGTTTCTGGCTTATCCTTGAAGCTCATTTTCTAAGTACACTTCAAACCTAACTAATACAGTATTGGGCCTCTTGCTGTTTCTGTTTGTCAGACTTACCAATAAAAAAGACCTGTGTCTGATGGCTTCATGCTTTTGGTATGTGTCAGAAATAGTTCTATGCATACACATTACAAAATTAGGATTGAGTTTTTTGTTGTGTAGCCATAAAAAATTAGATTATATAATTATTATGTTTTCCTTTCTTATCTTTTTATATTTTAATATAATTTTTGAGGATGCCACAGGGCACTCCTGCTGTGAATTAGCTGCAATAAACTCTCTTGAACAGATAAACATCAAAGAGCAGTAATGTTTTAAAATGAAGCAACCTGCATTCAAAAGGCAATTGCTTTGTGTTGTAGATCTTGTGTGATTTAGCTGCTAAAAGTGAGTGAGGTTTCTCAAGGGCCCAGAGGACCTGCACTACTGGGATTTTAATGCAACAGGGATTATTTGAGTGAAGTTGCTAGCAAAATCCATAGGTTTTCACAGGAGCAGACTTCTTTCTGTTATTGTTCCTCACAAAGATTAACAAGATGTCAGAGACCTTCTATTACCATGAATTGTACAGTTGTATTGAGACTGTTGGTGTTGAAGAGGTTTATGATGCTTGCACAGTTTATGGACTTTGTGATGACTTCTGGCAAAGCAGTTCACAGGATGTTAGGGGTTGGAAGGGACCTCTAGAGATCATCAAGTCCAACCCCTCCAGTTGATTAACTGCAAGATTTTGGGGTGATTTTAACTACGTTAAAAACTTTAAAATCAGTTTAGGGGATTTACAGTAGTCTGACATTCACTTTGAACCTAGAGCTGCCACCAAGAACTGAAGTACCAAGCATAGCTTCTACTCAAATGCTGTCAGTGTTATGAAAGGTCCCAAATTTGGGTTGTCTGCATTTCTGGACCTCTGCTTTATGAAGCTAAGACACGTTACCCCCCTGGGGCTAAAGCCACTTGGAAAACCAACCTCCTGGTGGTACTGTGAATGCAGTCACAGAAAAGCAGGCACTCATGTTTCCCCAAAAATACTCTGGTGGAGGTTAATAAGACTTTGTGCACCAACTGGAGGATGTTTAGGGTCTTATCGTCAAGGGTTGTGTCTGCATCGAGCTTCTGAAGAATTCTTCTTCAATTTTCAACCCGTCCTTGGTACGGTTGGGCTTTGCAGGTGCAGAGGTAAAAATACTTACATTTGAGTGTGCAGATGTATTTGCTTGCTCTCTGTTTTTTGGTGGTTTTTTTTTTTTCGGGTTTCTTTTTATATTGCTTTAGTTTTGTTGCCTCTTTCATACAGTTTTCTGGTGATCTGAGCTCCTGAAACAATGGGTGGTAAGTTGCTACTTGCTGTTTAGTTTTAACTTGAAACTAGATGCGAGGGCTGAGACAGAAACTGAGCTGAACGAAGTTCCCTTTTTGGTTGTTGTTAAAGCAAAACCTGTGCTGAAAGATGCAACCTGTGGGATACAGTAATTATAGGATACTATCCTTAGTGATGTTAAATAGCTCCCTTTCGTGTAGCTGTTTGATCCTGAGCTGTGAATTCCCTTTCTGTCGTGGGTGTAACTGTAAACAAGAGGATTAACATTGCTCCAGTGGTGTTTTTCTGAAGTGAATAAAAGCTGAAAGGCTGTCTTGAATATCTGTAGGAAGCTTTGTGTGTTGCAGGGTTCCTGTTCTATATGCATGCAGAGTGCACCTCTTGTGCTGACTCTAGTGATGCTTTAAAATTTGAGAAGTTCACTCAAAGCGTTTTAGATTTTGGATGCTTTTGTAGAGCATTGTGAGCAGGATGCTCTACCTCTGTGCCTAGTGGGTGGACCACAAGGAGGCTGTCCAGCCTTTTAGTGATGTAATTTTTTTCGAGCCAGGACTTTAAAATACCTGCCAGATTTTAGGCTTTTGGATAGTGCAGCAATGGCAGATAGCTACAACAGCAGGGATGGGCATGGAAGTCATAAACCACTGTCTTCTGTTGGTGCTTGGCACCAAGCAAGCAGGAAAAGGGCAATTTTTTGGCCATGTGGCTTTAGGATGTTAGGTAGTGATAGGACTAGGGGGAATGGAAAAAAATAGAAATGGGTAGATTCAGATTGGATGTTAGGAAGAAGTTTTTCACCATGAGGGTGGTGAGACACTGGAACAGGTTACCCAGGGAGGTGGTAGAAGCCTCATCCCTGGAGGTTTTTAAGGCCAGGCTGGACTCTGGCTCTGGGCAACCTCATCTACTGTGACGTGTCCCTGCCCATGGCAGGGGGAGGTTAAAATTGGATGATCCTTGAGGTCCCTTCCAATCCTAACAATTCTATGATTCTATGTGTACCATGACTTGGTGCCTCTGTGTGCCGTACATCTTGTCCATAAAGCTCCTCCTATCTTGTCTGCAAGCTAAATGCAGGCCTTCAAAAAGAAAACAGGGGAGAGAAGAGCGTGAATATTTTCGGGGCAGTCCTCCCTGGCATGGAGAGGCTCCTGTATCATCCCATCAGCTGGGAGATAGACCAGCATCTCCAGAAACTTGCCTTTCCTCTGCAGGGCTCCCACCTGCTGCTCACCCACCCTTCAGCAGATTGTATCTATCATCAGAGCGCTCTCTTGGTGCATGCAGTTTTCTATCAAGACTTTAATTAGAAAATCCAATCTCCCCAATCTCCCGCCCAGTCAGCCAAGTTAAAACCTAAGGTCCTGATTCCTCTGGTCTAACCTTTAACTCAGCCTAGAGCCTTAACGAGGATGACGCTGTCTTGCTCTGACTTGATTGATGTGTGGAGGGTTTCTCTCTTATCTCTTACCTTCATCTGATATTACACTCAGCGCTCCTCAGTGACAGAAGTTACATCTGCCTCTTTAGTTGTGGCAGGAGCCCAAATCATGTCTCTTGGAAGCGACTCCTCCATGATTCTATTCCAGGTTGTAAGCTAAGCCTCTTGTTTTCATTTCAGCACACCTGGTTCCTCTGATTTGCAGAGGACACTCTGCTTTGAAGCAACACTTCCAGGAGGATGGCGACAGTTAGAATGTGGGCCCTGTTTTCCTGTCTGAATCATGCAGGGAAGAAGCATTCACATGCTCCAAGATTATTTAAGAACCCACCACCACTGAAGTAGCAGGGGATCTTTCCTTCTATGACCTTTGCCAGAGCAGATGATTGGTGTGCCCCAGCTGCAGGCCAGGATTTCCTTGGGAAAGTTTTAAGGGCATCTGAAAAGTGATCATCATCTTTCTTAGCCCTCGCTGATGTCTACAGGCTTTTCCTGGTTTTTCCAGCTCCAGCATGGAAGGTATTGTTTATTTTCTTTTTAAATGTTATCCTGACTTCCTTTTTTTTTTTTTTTTTAATGGAGCTGTATCTACATGGAGACTTGCTGCATATTCAGCGTGGCACATGGACGGAGTGGCTGCTTTGAACTGCCTTTGCAACAATGGATTCTGCTTGACTGATAATGAAACCATGGGATAGACCTCAGGGAGGTGAGTCATATGGTAATTTGTTCTTGAAGTTTCCTTGGAATGTTAAAAGCTGTGATCTTTCAGAAAAATCTCTTATTTTATTTTATTTCATTTTTTTTTTAAGGCTACTTCCTGGGGCCATGGCAGATGTTGTTTTGGAATGGCACCCAACGAGTTGTTCTAATGTAGTCCAGTGCTTGGTTGGCATTCTGCTATTGTGTGAATATTTTTGGGGCTGCTTTTACAGCACAGATATTTTATTAAGCACGGCACATTGTCATACACATGTGGTGCCACGGAGCTCCAGAAGATGCATGGGACATAATGTTGAGCTGCAGAAACACAATAGCAATGAGTCACTGGAATCCCTTGTTGGTCACAAGAGTTTGAACAACTGCAGTGATAATCTTTTGAGACAATGTACAACTCCAGTGGTATGTGCTATCTGCTCTGTGGTCTCCCTCAGTTAGCTGCTTGGTTGGCTTGGCTTTGTGGGGATTCTAATCATGTTGGCACAGTCACTTTGATTAACGGCGACACGCAGCTTGCAAGTCTCTGGGCTTGTGCCGACCTCAATAAAGTTTTCTCTTTTCAAATTTCATCAGCTTCCTCAGGGCACAAGAAGTGTTTTGCACAGCTTGCTTTGGTGGCTGGCAAATGCTGAAGCTTGGGGTTCAGAGGAGCGCATCTGCATCTCTGTACCTTTGTGACTGAGAAAAGGGAAGAAGAAATGTAATTGAAAAAAATAGAAGTGAAGAGAGGAATGCAGGATTCTTATATCTTAAACTATTGTTGTTGGTTTTTTTTTTTCATGACCTTTCCAGTAGGTCCCAGGTCAGCTTTAAGCACCAGCTTTAGTCCCTTCTTTGGTAAGAGTAGTCCCATCAACGTGACTTCAGTTCTGTCTAATCTGATGAATCTTCACTTGCTACTTTTACAGCGTGTTTTTCAGAGGCATGTTGAAAGCACTCTTGAGCTCATTTGATTTCTGTAGTGTTCTGTCTTCTGAGAGAGAAGGGGGTTGGTTTTACAGTCAGATAAACAGCCTTACAAGTCCTTTGGCAGAATGGGTGAAAGTTTAATTCCCATTATTCCCCAGTACAGAAGAAATAAAAGTTCAGTATCTCATATTACACTTAAGGAAGCAGATGGGATATGAAATCCATGTGGTAGTTCTATAGTGGTTTTCCCTCTGCAAGTTGGCTCTTGACAATATTCCTCACTCCTCTCCTTGTTTATTTTTTTAAAGGAAATAGAATATTTTTAGTGCTCATCACCTACTACCATGTGATCCTTGAATACCATCTCCACTACTGAAAGTAAGGGTGTCTTCTAAAAGACAGCTCAATAAAACCAGAAGGGTATTAGATACTGTGAAAGACCAAGTGCCCAGTGCTAAAATTTGGAATAAGGTGGGATCTTGGAGGGAGAGATCCCGATCTATCCATAGATTTTATTTCTTTTTTTTTTTGTTTGTTTAATATTCTTTAGATAGGGCAGTGCTCCCAGCTGTTGAAAGTGTTGTTTTAACAACAGAGAAGTTTGTAGATCCCTGCAGTTAAATGTAAGGTAGTTTCCAGGACACATCTGGCTAGGGTCTTTGTTTCTGCAAACCTAAAGCAGCTTGTTTCTTGGGACCCTCTTTCACTTTAACTCAGCTCTGCCTTGTCTTACAGGGGTTACCAGGTCAGATGCGCATTTTAAGGAGAGTCATCCTTCAAACTTTAAAACCTACCCCTCCCTTCCCTGTGATGCTCTTGTTGGGGGATCAGCCTCATGCTTCCATTTTTCATTGAAGAAAATGTGACTTGAAACACATACCACAATATCTGCTTCCTTCATCCACTTTGTCTTTAAGCTCACCCCCCCCCCCTTTTTTTTTTTTCACAAGATTTTTTTTAAGTAGTGGTAAAGAAATGAGGGATGCTGAGGCCGCTGTGCCATGTGGAACATCAGGTGAACATGCCAAAGAACCTGAACATGAGTCTGCTCATGAGTAGTTTGCTGATGTTAAGGTTTCTTCTATTTACAGTTCTTCTCCAATTCCTCAAACAATTTTTAAGTCTTAGCAAAACCCTCTTATCCCATGGGCAAGATTTGTAGTAACAACATTCTCTTGCCCAAAGTAATTCTGTTCCGTAATGATTAATAGTGATAGGATGAGGGGCAATGGTTTGAAATGAGAGAAGAGCAGATTTAGATTGGATGTTAGGAATAAGTTCTGTGCCATGAGGGTGCTGGAACACTGCAACAGGTTTTCCAGGGAGGCAACTGAGGCCCCATGTCTGGAGATATTCAAGGTCAGGCTGGACAAGGCTGAGAGAGGTTGGAATGGATCACCTTTGGAGGCCCCTTCCAACCCCCAAACCATTCTGTGATTACTTCGAATATTCTAGCAACAGGATCTGCATTTCCAATATTTCAGGCAAGGGAAGAGACTCTCCTTTCTAACTTGTTTTGCCTTTTGGTAAAGAGACCATTAGTTAATTATCTTCCTCTTTAATTTTGTCCTTTTCTATTGCTTCCTCCTTTTCTCTCTTCATTCACAAGAACATTTGGATTTATGTCTTCATTGTAGATTTTATTGTCATGTTATAGAAGCTGCTGGCTTGTCATACATGCTAATTTGACATTGTTAATCCTATACAAACACATTTCTGGTACTGACTCCTTAGGAATACAATTCTTTAAGTACATTAATGCAAATAGAGTTTGTTAGTCTGTTAGTGAATAAGTCATCAGTATCTCACTTGACTCTCTAGTCCCTGCTTGTTGCATACAAAGTCGTTTTGACTGGAAAAGACCTTCAGGATCAAGTCCAACCCTTATCTAATTCTATCAAGTCTGGTGCTAAGCCATGTCTCTCAGCACCACGTCTGCCTCATTTAAACACCTGCAGGGATGGGCATTCAACCACCTCCTTGGGGAGCTTGTTTGAGAAGCCTTTCAATCGAAACTTTTCTTCTGATCTCCAACCCAAACCTTCCCTGGTGTAACTTGAGGCCATTTCTTCTCCCATCACTTGTTTCCAAGCAAAAGAGAAGAGAGTAACCCCCACCTTTCTCCAACCTCCCTTCAGGTGGTTGTAGATAGAATACTCCCTTTTTGTTCTAAATTACTCAAGTCAGTGAAAGTTAAGCACATGATAGCTATGAAATTTGTCTTATTTTCAGCTGCATGTACCGTTCTATCTTTAAAGAAGACAGATTCCTTGCCTCTTTTTGTCTGGATACTCAAGCTGCAAAATGAGGTATTTGCTTACTTTGAAGGTAACCTACTTGTGTAGTAAGCTTCAGACATTTGGATAATTTGGCAAGAAAAGATGTATCAGTAGTTGCATCAGAAAATGATTGGAAAATAGTTGAATGTTATCTCTTCTTTAAAAGAACTGAAAAAGGGAGAGAGGTGGAATTTTCTTTTCCTTTGTTTTATCTCCACACATTTTAAAATTGAACCCTAAAATAATATGAAACCTAAAAATGATATTGAAAGTTGTTTGTGGTGGTACTTAATGTCCTCTGCCTACTGCTTGGCAATACTTTCTGGCTTAAGTTAACAGAATATTTACTTTTGTAAGAAGAGTTTTGGGAGACTCCTGGGGAAGTTTGAGAGCATAAACCCAATAGAAGTTCTCCCTTCTGTGCTGTGCAGGAGTCTGTCTCATCCCATAGATTATAGAAAGAGCCATGGAGAATCTACATGGATAAAATCAGAAGTTGTGGCTATCTCCTAAGGTTTTGGGGTGTTGTGTTTGGTGGTGGTCAGCACAAGGAGTGTGTGGTGGAGTTGAAGGTACTATCAATTTTGCCACCTCTCTGTGCAATGCTTCAGAGAAGCTTGAGTGGTTGATGTGTGAGAGAGGGTGCAGATGTGTGAGGTGTTGCAGAAAAGTGCTCACAGAACTTTGAAGTGACTTAGAATCATAGAATTATAAGGACTGGAAGGGACCTCAAGGATCATCCAATTCCGACCTCCCTGCCATTGGCAGGGACACCTCATACAAGCTCAGGTTGCTCAGAGCCACGTCCAGCCTGACCTTAAAAACTTCCAGGGATGAGGCTTCTACCACCTCCCTGGGCAACCTGTTCCAGTGTTTCACTGCCCTCATGGGGAAGAATTTCTTCCTAACATCCAATCTGAATCTACCCATTTCTATTTTAGTTCCATTCCCCTTAGTCCTATCACTACCCGACACCCTAAAAAGTCCCTCCCCAGCTTTCTTGGAGCCCCCTAGAAGGTCTCCTTGGAGCCTTAGTGGACAAGTCTCTAAGAAAGCAGTTGGCTTTGACTTATTCTGCCCCTTTTTAAAGATGCTGGGGAAGAGTAGGTTTGCAGGAAGAGAAAGTGAAAGAGAGGAAGAGAAAGTGAGGAAGACTGGCTTTGGTTCCAATCGCCAAAAGCCAGGAAATGGAGAGTGGAGGTTGTCGTTACATTACTAACTCTGTTCTGACCTGGAATGTCCTAAGCTCATTTGTCATCCTTGTAAAATGATCAGTCCTTTACCAGCCTTAAAAAAGGTCAGTGCCTCTTGAGTGAAGGCTGTGGGCAACTTGACAGAATGATCAAAGAGAGAGGTAGCTTTTGTTAACTGCAACTGTACCTTATTCTAGCAGAGCATATTCCCATGTTCCAGGATTTTGGCTGTTAATTAAGTGTGCAGTTGCATCTCAGCACAATGCTACTGCAGATGTTGGATGGGAAAACAGGGCTCGATGAGAAATGGAGTTGAAAACACTGCAACCAAAGCACTGGACAGCTTGAGCTGCTGAAAACCCTGTGCATGAAACTCTGGCTCCCTCCGGGTGGCTGGCAGGGCTCCCAGGGAGTTCAGTCCAGCCAGGATTTTGCCTTATATATTTATTCTGATTTATGAAAGGATCAGTCTTCTCGGTATCTAAGCACCGAGATATGGTATTTAGTTACAAACAATCATTTTAAGAGTGATGCCAAAATCTACCCAGGCATTATACTTGGAGATTAAAGAACATGGAGCTTCAGTTGCATGTGTTCCTCCAGTTGTAATTATTCTTCATCCCAAGCTCTGCAGACCTCCGTGCTGTTGGGCACAGAGGGGCTCCAGACTGAGACAAATCAGAAAGATTATGCTGTGTAGTAAAGAACCATAAATTAATGGATTTTTGCTGGGATTCCAATAACTACCTCAGTTTCCCTGTCAGCCCCAGAGGAATTAATTAATTCCTCAGAGTTTAGCCAGCCATTGCAGGGAAGAATTTTAATCTTCTGCATTATTTTTCACTATAACTGGTTACCTTGCAATAACTCCTACAGCACTGTGTGCTCTCTGCTCTGATGTTGCATGACAATAATGTTCTGCAGAAGAAAGCTGATGGAGTTCAAGTGAAATCTATCCTGAAGAAAGAGTATCCAGAGCAGCTGGTTTCATTTATATATTTTTATTTCTGAAGCTCATGAGCGTTCCAGTGAGAGATGGTATAATTGATTTAAATTGAATTATGAAATACTATACTTCTTATTCTACAATGCACTTCTCTGGCCTTCAATTCTGTAATGTATCACTCACAGGTAATGCAGGGTGAGGCTGATGAGGCTGTAAAATACTCCTTTGCCTCATGTAGTCGTTTGCCATATGCTACGTAGGGCAAGTGTAGAGTCTTTCACCTGAGAAAGAACAACCCCATGGATCAGTATAGGTTGGGGAGTGACCTGTTGGAGAGCAATGAAGGGGAAAAGGCCCTGGGGGTCCTGGTGGATGGAAGGTTGGCCATGAGCCAGCAATGTGCTCTTGTGGCCAAGAAAGCCAATGGCATCCTGGAGTGGATTAGAAGGGCTGTGGTGAGTAGGTCAAAGAGGTTCTCTTCCCTCTCTGCTCTTGCCCTGCTGAGGCCACATCTGGAATTTGGTGTTCAGTTCTGGGCCCCTCAGCTCAAGAAGGACCTCAGAAAAGTGCTTGTAAGAGTCCAGTGCAGAGCTGTAAAAATGATGGAGTGGAACATCTTCCTTCTGAGGAGAGCCTGAGGGAGCTGAGGCTCTGTGGCTTGGAGAGGAGGAGCCTGAGGGTGACCTCTTTAATGTTTATAATATGTAAAGGGTCAGTGCCAGGAGGATGGAGCCAGGCTCTGCTGGGTGATACCCAGTGACAGGACAAGGGGCAGTGGTGGAAGCTGAGGCATAGGGAGTTCTGTGGAAACATGAGGAGAGATTTTTTTTCACTGTGAGGTTGGTTAAACACTGGAACAGGCTGCCCATGGGTGGTTGTGGAGTCTCCTTCTCTGGAGATATTCAAGACCTGTTTGGATGTGTTCCTGTGTGATCTGCCCTAGGTGATGCTGCTCTGGAAGGGGGGTTGGACTGGATGATCTTTCGAGATTCCTTCCAGCCCCTAACATTCTGTGATTCACGCCTTGAACCTGAAGCCAAAGTTGCTGTTTGACAGAATCATTGTAGAGAATTGAGGCTCCATTGCTTCAGGTGAGATAAAAAACCTTGTTCCTTCAGTCTCTTGGTGATAGGAGCACTGGTGAGTTTTGCAGGAATGTCTCACTTCCCTGTATTTTTCTGGCTGAAACTAGAGACACACAGAAGAAATCTAAGACAAGTAGAACAGAGTTGGGTTTAGGAAGGCATAATGCTGGACATTCATTGCAGCACAGGTTAATCTGCATCTTAAGAGGTTCAATATTTTCAGAGCATTTAGTTTTTCCTTAAGTATTTGGTGAAGTAGAAGACCTCAAAAGTGTGTTAAAAGCTTGTTAAAGTGTTTTTTCTAATATCTTCTGAACTGGCCAATTTAAATTGGATTTCATGAAGCTAGTGATACTCCTATAAGTTTTCTGAAAACTTTTGGCTAAGCAGAAGGAAGAGAGTACAACTCCTTTCAACTCCACTATTTCTGGAGCTCAGCTGATCCCCGCTTAGGTTTGGTCACTGAGCTTGGCTCTCTTGGAAAGACACATCTAGGTGATGTGCATGTGTACTCTGACCTGGAGCCAGCAACTATCTGCCTGTTCCAGGGACATGAAGGAGGGGTCATCTGTGAGGGTGTAGGACAATGTGTGTGGAGGAAATGTGTCTTTCATAAGCAGCACAGCTAAGGAACATCTTTGTGTTCTTATCACAATGGATGTGAATCTTGCATAAATGCACTTAACAGATTCATAGGTTGCACTGAGTTGGAAGGGACCCTCAAAGGACATCTTGTCCACCCCCCCTGCACTCAGCAGGTACACCTCTAACTAGAGCAGGCTGCCCAGGGCCACATCGAGTCTGGTCTTGAATGTCTCCAGGATCAGGGCTTCAGCCAGACCCCTGGGCAACCCTGTTCCAGTATCTTACCACTCTCCTTGTGAAGAACTTCCTCCTGATGTCCAACCTAAATCTCCCTGCTCCAGTTTCAAACCATTACCCCTCATCCTATCACTCCAAGCCCTTCTAAACAGTCCCTCCCCAGCCTTCTTGTAGGTCCCCTTCAGATATTGAAATGTAGCCATCATGTCTCCTTGGAGCCTTCTCTTCTCCAGGCTGAACAGCCCCAGTTCTTTCAGCCTGTCTTCATAGCAGAGGTGCTGTTAGAGAGATCTCTCTAACCTCACTATTTCCACTAAGTTGTTTGAAGCAGTCACTGAAAGATGTCTGGATTCTGTGTGCCCTGACCTCACTGGCACCATGCTGCTGTATCTTAGTGTGCCAGAGCTGCCCGTGACTCATAGCCTCAGCTAAGATGTCATGCAGTAGTTTGGGAGGTGATATTGCAGCCTGAAAAGCAATTGTACCTCGAGGGATATTGCTTCATTAAGGGATGAGTATTGTTAGCTTTAAGGAGGGAGTCATTACGAAACACCCTGACAACGGGTTTGTATTTATTTACTGGCAGCCACTCAACTGGAATGTGGATCTCTGAGTAGTGTCAGGTTTCAGAGCTGCTGGTGCTTTTTCGTGGAGTCCCCAAGGACCAGCTGGCCTATGCATAGATGGCAACCCACAGTCCTACATTTTCCACTTGTGTCCCTCACTCTTTGTGGCAGCAACCATGTGCCTGTGGGTTTTGGGCTGTGCTGCTCAGAGAGGCTGGTGAGCAAGTGGGAAATCACAAATGGGAGTACTTGGCTTTGAAAAATGTTTTGCCAAAAGCTCTTAAAGCAACTGCTTTGTGCAGTTTGTGTGATGTGGGATGAAGAGCTTTTCAGTGTTTTTCCTCTATTTTTGTTTTCCATTCCAGCAACAACTTCTCTGCAAGGCTATGTCCACTGTGAGACAAATTTACCTTAAATCTCACAGGTGCTCAGTTTAAATGTATTTGGGAACTTCTGTTTACTTTCCTGAGAGGAGTCCCTAGCAGTGATGATGTGCTCAGGCTCCCTTCACAGCCAGCCCCTCTTGATGACACTGGAGAAAATGTTTGTCTTGAGGGGAGAGAGTTCTCAGCTCCTATCACTCTTTAATCTCTGCTTATTTTGGGGGGGACTTCTTGGTGGTCACCAACGGTATTAGGTGTACCTGTTTGCTTAGGAATACATTGTGTGCTCAGATGATCAAGGAGGCCAACAGCATCCTGGCCTTGATCAGGAATAGTGGGGCCGGCAGAAGTTAGGAAGTGATCGTGCCCCTGTACATGACACTGGTGAAGCCACACTTTGAATGTTGGGTTCAGTTCTGGGTTCTCACTACAAGAAGGGCATTGAGGTGTTGGAGCATGTCCAGAGAACAGAAACAGACCTGTTGAAGTGTCTGCAGAGCAAGTCTTATGAGGGCCAGCTGAGGACACTAGGATTCTTTAGTCTGGAGAAGAGGAGGCTGAGGGGAAACCTCATTGCTCTCTACAGCTCCCTGAATGGAGGTTGGAGTGAGGTGGGGGTCAGTCAGGTGATAAAAGAGGAAATGGCCTCAAATTGTTCCAGGGGAGGTTTAGGTTGGACATTGGGTAAAATTTCTTTCCTGCCAGAGTGGTCAGGCATTGGAACAGGCTGCCCAGGGAGGTGGTGGAGTCACTGTCCCTGGAGGTCTTCAAGAAACCTGTGGACATTGTTTAATGGCCATGGTGGTCTTAGTTTGGTGGTTGGCTCAATGATCTTGGAAATCTTTTCCAACCAAAAGAATTCTGTGATCCTGTGTGAGAGACTTGCTTTGAAAAAGGTCTCTGGAAGGATGTGAACAAACCTTTCTGATCACTCCTTACACCATCACTGTTTAGATTAGAACCTGTTTGCCATTTGATAACTGATTACCAGTACTTAGAGCTAACTCAGAAGGACAGTAAAGGGGCATCATAAATGAAGTCTAAAATCTGTCATAGCAGTGGTTTAAAATCCAAGCCCACAGCACGGTTCAGTGAGCTGATGAGCCATCTCCATTTATTTCAGCTATTAAAAACTCATGCACACAGCCCCTCACAGTACCGATGCCATCAAATGTGGTCAGCACAGACAGTTCAGCCTGCAAAAGTGAGCCAGAAAAGGCATTAAAATGCTTAGTCTATGACATACTTCCTGATTTTTGTCAGTTTGATATTTATGTGTTGTATCATTGAGGCTTTTTGAGAAAGAAGCCCAACTCCTGAAGCAAACCTAACCTCGATCTTCAGTTTCTAGCTCTGCCGTGTCTGGTTTGCATTTAACTCCAACAGACCACCTGCATGCTGTTAACCTTTGGAAGGTTACTGTGATCACAGTTGTTGTTGTTGTTTGATTAAAAGCTTTGGAGCTCAAGGAAAATGTTAGGAACCAGTTACTTAACCTACACTGTTTACTGATCCCATTGAACTTTTGGATGTGGCTTTGCTGGCCGGTGAAAGCTGGGAGTCATGTGGTCAGTGAAAACTAGGAGTTGTCTGCTGCCACTCATATAGCTTGCACTTATTTTTCAGCCAGCAATAGGTTGAGCAATTAAAAGAATAAATTTTTTTCCCTCTTCATCTGATGGCTATTTGTCTTACATTTCAAAATGTAACTTGATGGATATGGAAGGTGGCTCTAAATGGGCCGAATTTTGATGGAGACAGGCTTGGGTTCTGAATGCCTCTGGTTCCATATGCAAACCGTGGAGGTGTATGTAAAAAATTCCAAGAATTGTGGAGGCAATTTAAGTGAATAAGTCAGAGGCATTCATACTAACATACTCTGACCAGAAGTATTGACATTGCTGTAATGAAGCATTTTACTAACTGAAAGCATCTTCAAAAGCACCAGACTTCTTTTTTTGACTGTGCTGCCTTTTTGTTTATTTTCTTGTTGGGTTTTGTTTGTTTGTTTTTGTGTTGATGTTTTTTTTACTTGTTTGGGTTGTTGGTTTTGGGTTTTGGTTGGGGTTTTTTGGTCTTTGGTTGGTTGGTTGGTTTTTGTTTTGGTTTGGGTTTTTTTAAGCTTTAGAGTTCACTCTATTCACAGAATCACAGAATGTTAGGTAGTGGAAGGGACCTCAAAATATCATCTAGTCCAACCCCTCTGCCAGAGCAGGATCACCTATACCAGTTGAGAATTTTCTGCTTGCTTTTACAGCAAAGAATAGAATTTCACTTGCTTTAAAACTCTCACATATTCCTGATTCTAGGAATATGCTGTAATGAAGCATTTTACTAACTGAAAGCATCCCCCAAATCAGGAACAACTTCTTCAAAAGCACCAGACTTCTTTTGAATAAGAGGCCTTTTTGTTTGTTTTGTTCTTGGGTTTTGTTTGTTTGTGATGGTGGTTTTGTTTGTTTGTGGTGGTGGTTTTATTTGTTTGGGTTATTGTTGGGTTTGGGTTTTGGTTGTTTTTTTGGTCTGGTTTTCTTTTTGTGTTTTGTTTTGTTTGGTTGAGTTTTGTTTTCTTTTAAGCTTTCAAGTTAACTCTATTGACAGAATCACAGAATGTTAGGTGCTGGAAGGGACCTCAAAACATCATCTAGTCCAACCCCCCTGCCAGAGCAGGATCACCTATACCAGTTGAGAATTTTCTGCTTGCTTTTACACAAAGAATAGAATTTCACTTGCTTTAAAACTCTGATTCCTGATTCTAGGAGGGGCAGCTCTACAATGAACACACTCAAAATGGTGAGGGCTGGCCACACCTCTATGCTCAATCCATGACATTCCTGGGATGTGGGCCAGCTGCTTGCTTTTCAAGTCTTAAAGTCTAACACCTATAGAAAAGTGATTCTTTTTACAGAACACAGCACTTTTCCAGAAACAGGAATATCAACAACCTTCACTAGAGCTCTGCTTGTAGCCAACGCTCACTTAGGCCTGGGATCAGAGACCCTGTTAGTCTTTCAAGCCTACCTACCCTTTCCTCTAATGCAAAATGTTAGGAATTGGTGACTCTCAAAGTGTGAGCTCAGAAGCATCCTTATTCTTAGAAGAATTTAGCACACAGCTGGAGCAGCAGCAGATGTTCTCCAAACAGATGACAAGGGTTTGGTTTTTATTGCAAGTGCCACCTAACATCTCATTTTGTGGATGGTTTGTGGCTATGGGTTATTGGAAAAGCCTTTTTAGTTAGAATTGATGTGAGCTGGGGAACAAGAAGGGGGAGTCTTATTCCTCCATTTGAAATCTTAACTTTTCATTAACAAATCAACAATCTGTGGGGGTTGGTCTCTTCTCCCTAATATCAGGTGATAGAATGAGAGGAAATAGCCTCAAATTATGCCAGGGAAGGTTTAAATTAGATTTTAGGAAAAAATTCTTTACTGAAAGAGTGGTCAGGCATTGGAACAGGCTGCCCAGGGTGGGGTGGAGTCACCATCCCTGCAGGTCTTAAAAAAATGTGTGGAAATGGCAGTTTGTGTCATAGTCAATGGCCATGGTGGTGTTAGGTTGATGGTTCCAACCAAAATGAATCTATAATTCTATAAAAGTTAATTGTTTCGGAGCTAGATTATGTGTTGTCTGATGTACCTGGTTTATGTGGAAACTTGGTTGTCCCTGATAACCAGGTGTGTTGGACCAGTTGCTCAGACTGCAGAATATGGGAATACGTGAATGTGTGATGTTCAACCAAGGAGCACTGCAGCACCATCTTGGGGCATGATTTATAAAGGGAAATTAGTTTCCAGCTCAGATTTAGGAGCACTTGATGTCAGCATCTTCTTCAAAGAGGCCTGTGTGGTTCATAGGATCATAGAATGCTAGGGGTTGGAAGGGACCTTTGAAGATCAAGTCCAAGCCCCCTGCCAAAATAGGACCATAGAATCCAGCACAGGTCACACAGGAACACATCCAGATGGGTCTTGAAAGGCTCCACAGAAGGAGACTCCACAACCTCTCTGGGCAGCCTGTTCCAGTGCTTTGTGACCCTCCCAGTTCCTCCTCACGTTGCAGTGGAACCTCCTGTGCTGTAGTTTATATTCATTGCCGCTGGTCCTATCACAGGGTTGCAACTGAGTAGAGCCTGTCCCCTCCCTCTTGACACTCAGCCCTTCGATATTTATAAACATTAAATCCCCTCTAAGTCTCCTCCAGACTAAAAAGCCCTAGGGCTCTCAGCCTCTCCTCCTAGGGCAGTGCTCCAGTCCCTTAGTCATCTTGGTAGCTCTCCCTTGGACTCTTTCTAGCAGATCCTTGTCCCCCTTGAACTGGGGAGCCCAAAACTGGACACAATATTCCAGGTGAGGTCTTACCAGGGCAGAGTAGAGGGAGAGGAGAACTTCCCTTGATCAGCTGGACACAGAAATTTGGTTGAAAACCAAATTTTCAGTCAAAAAGCCATGAAGTAAAACTTTCTGCCAATGTCCTCTTAACCTCCCTGTCACTTTCCTGGGTTTTTGTTTGTCTGTGTGGGTGTCTGTGGGAACACTCAGGCACGTGGATTCAAATGAGCTGCTCAAATAGATTAAACAACTTTAAACCCCTCTGTGGTCTTTGGAAGTGAATTAGATTAAAGTGAATTAGAGCTGTTTTAATTCTGAATGAGTGGACCCACATGGGTTTAATATATTTGTGTGTAGAAACCCACATTAAAATCACATCCTCAGTTAACTGGAGTCGGTTCATAGTATCATAGAATTGTTTTGACTGGAAAAGGCCTTTAAGAATAAGTCCAACCACCAACCTAAGACCACCATGCCCACTAAAGCATGTCCCAAGTGCCATCTCCACAGGTTTCTTGAAGACCTCCAGGGACAGTGACTCCACCACCTCCCTGGGCAGCCTGTTCCAATGCCTGACCACTCTTGCAGTGAAGAAATTTTTCTACCCTGGTACAATTTAAAGCCATTTCCTCTCATTCTGTCACCTGAGATTAGGGAGAAGAGACCAAGCCCCACCTCATTCCAGCCTCCTTTCAGGAAGCTGTAGAGAGCAAGGAGGTCTGCCCTCAGCCTCCTCTCCTCCAGGCAAAACCCAACCTGTATCTTTATGTAGGGAAGCTTGCTTCACCTGTAGCTTGCACTACTGACAAGCAAGAGAGCTAAGTTAAAACTGATGTCGTGTTTTTGTGCTCCTATAAATGGTTACACAAACAAGAGGTCAGTAATGCATCTGGCCTGGGATGTGTCCAGAGGAGGAAGCTGAGCTTGAATAGCTTTTAGCTATCATCATTAAAATCAACAACACTTGCCAGAAGAAAGCCCTTCAGCATGAATTCCGTAAGCTGGAAATACTGCAGGAGTCTGATTCCTTGAGCTGAAATGTGATAGATAGATGGCAGAGAAATATTATTAATGGATAGTTTACTGCATTCCTAACTGCCCTGACTTCATGAGAATACTTTATATTGCTATCTGGAACAGCAATACCAGGGATTTATTAAAATGACTGAGTACTCATTGTTAGCTAGAATACCACACTATATTGGAAACATAAAGTATTCTGCATCAAAGCCTGTAATCTACCTTTTTTTTTTTTTGCCCCCTTTCATCCTTAATTTGATTATGAACTATTACCATGCTTCACCATAAAACAGAAAAGTTGTACATTTTGATGGTTTCTCAAGTGCTGATTTTTACTTTCTGCGCCAGTCCTTCCTATCTTTTCAGCATAATTATTTAGCAGCCGTTTCGGGTTAATTATTGTCATTAACAATATGAGTCCTACGAGGGAATATCAATTAAAATATGCACAGCTGAACTTTCAAATGAGTAAATAATTTAGTTTTTGAAAATGACTGGAAACAGCAGGGTAACAGTCAAAAGGGGAACAATTATTTTAATGCTTATTTGACAAATGAGTAATTTTTACAGCAAATTAGTTTCTTCTCACAGCACCCCTACTGGTAACAGGAGAGAAACTGTTAAGTGGAGTTTCAAAAATAAAAGCTGCTAAGTTATGCATGCAAAGTTAAGGAAATCATTTGTATGAAGAAAAGGTGATTATGATACACATTGTTAGCTGGAGAATGTTGCCATGGGGATCTAATTAGGGATATAAATCACACGAAATTATGTTTATATATATATATATATATATATAGGGGCTGGATACTTTGAAATGTGATGCATCGATTTTGTTCTCCCCTGTCAAAGTATTGAAGAGAGACCTCCCTTGATTTTTCTTCTTGAGCCCACTAGATACAGTGATTAAAGGTTCAGAATTTGATGGAATTGCTTATAAGCAACTACAGCAAGAAAAGTTAACAAATGGAGTCTGTTGGAACAGGTTGCCCAAGGAGGTTGTGGCTGCCCCCACCCTGGAGGTGTTCAAGGCCAGGCTGGATGAGGCCTTGAGAAAACTGGTCTAGGGGAAGTCTAGGGTTTGGATCTAGATGATCTTTAAGGTCCTTTCCAACCCCCAAACCATTCTATGAGTCTGTGGTTGTATGAAGTACAGCTGGAGAGGGACCATTTCCAAAGGCCCGTAGTGATAGGACGAGGAGCAACGGTTTGAAATTAGAGAAGAGGAAATTTTGATTAGATGTCAGGAACAAGTTCTGCACCACAAGGGTGGTGGAACACTGCAACAGATTGCCTAGGGAGGTAGTTGAGGCCCCATCCCTGGAGATATTCAAGGTCAACAAGGTTTGAGCAACTTGATCTAGTGGAGGACTTGGAAGGGGATTGGACTAGATGACCTTTGGAGGTCACCTTCCAACCCAAACAATTCTATGATTCTTTGGAATTTCAGGTTTGAAGAGGTACCATTCACTCATTTGCATAACAAACAAACAAAAAAGAATGCAGAAAAACTGCAAGGCTGAGTCAGTATGATCCCTGGTCTGGGGGAAGGTTTGGCATACACCTTTGCCTTTTAGCAAAAGCTTTGCTTTTACTCTCTTGTGATTTTACCCCAGCTCACAACTAAGCACTCCACAGCCCCTTGCTCACTCCCTGCTGGTGGGATGGAGGAAAGAATGGGAAGGGTGAAAGGGAGAAAACTCATGGGCTGGGATAAAGACAGTTTAATAGGTAAAGAAAAGGCAATACACAAGCAAAGCAGAACAAGGAATTCATTCCCCACTTCCAATCAGCCATCTTCAGGAAGCTCCATCCTGTGTAACAGTGACTTGGGAAGGCAAATGCCGTCCACTCTGAATGTCCCCCTCTGAGCATGACAACATATGGTGTGATATATCCCTTTGGTCAGTTGGGGTCAGCTGTCCTAAATGTGTCCCCTCCCAGCTTCTCCCTGCTTGCTGCTGGGGTGGGGTGAGAAGCAGAAAAGGCCTTGACTCTTTGCACCACTGCTCATGAGTAAGGAAAACATTCTGGAGTTATCAACACTGTTTCCAGCACAAATCCAAAACATAGCCCCCAAACTAGCTACTGTGAAGAAAATTAACTCTACTCCAGCCAAGACCAGCACAGCCTTCCTGGGTTGTTTATGCAGTTACTCAACAGAGCAGGGAAAGTTGGGAGGGGCAGACAGAAGAAGAAAAAGAAAGTGTAAAGAAACCAGAAGTTGTTTGTGGTGTTTCAGGTCATTGAGGAGATTTTTGAGGGCCTCCTATAGGAATCAAAACAGGAAAGGAATTTCAGCAAAGATGTCTTTTGTCTGCCTCTTGTTTGTGTGCTGTTGCTCATTTCTGATTTGTCATGTTCAGCCTGATTACTGCCTGAAGTCAGCACCAGTGCTGCTGCTGCTTTCCCACAGCTATGATTTGGAGGAGGTAGGTAGTTTGTAGTGAAATAGTGATCACCAAGGACAATTCAGAGTTTCTCTTTGGTTTCAGTGATTTTTTAAAAATGTCTATTTATTTATTTATTGATCCATCTGTGCCAAATTGCACTACTGAATTGCACTAAGGGCTGCTGAGAATTGTTCTTCAGACACTTTCAGTGAAGGTGACCAAAGCTTTAATGACACTGAGGCCTGCTGGGCCAGGCAGTGAAAATTGGGTAGCTCTGGGCTATCCTACTGCTCACGAGGCCCTAGCATGTTAAGGAACTGAAAAACAAATCAGGAGGAAAAAAATGTATAACCCCTTTTCCTTCTTTGCTCAATGCTGGCCAGAGCAGAGCATAGAAGTTAGCCAAAGCTTACAGTTGTAAATACCACAACAATGAAAAATTGAACTTGTCCAGTCTTGAGAGAAGTTAGTAGTTGTGTCTCTTTCTCACCAAGTAGTCAAAATCAGTTTTTGACTGTTGCCACCAAATGTTTTGCAGTCTGTGTTTTCTGGCCCCAAGACACCTTTTGGGACTTGACTCTAACTGGCTGGGACCAAATTTTTCTTTTCCACATGACCTCTGTGCAATAAAGGGGATGAATAACTGGTGTGGTCACATACCTGCTGATGACATCCACAACTGCACATGTAATTAAGGGTGTAGGTTTGGTTCTGTCTCCTTTGAAAAGCTGCTAGAACTGCAATGTTGCTCTGAAAGAGGTATTTCCTCACTAGATTATATCCTCCACATCATTTTTTTTTTCCAGTGATGTGATAACACAGAGGTGAAGAACAATGTAAGATGTTGAGAAACACAGTATCTATGTTGAAGCTAGGACAGGGGCTGTAAGACAAAGCTTTTAAGGAAACTTTTTGAGGTTTGTATAAATATTTATTTCCCAGTAAGGCCTGTTTAAGACATTTGCACCTTTCTTTGCTTACTTCACCACAATGATGTCTCCCACCCCACCTCAAGCCACCACACAGTTTCTCCCTGTAACCTCACAGCAGAGAAATTCCATAGGAAAACACAATGATGTCATTTCAGTCAGACCATAATTTTCCAGCTGTTGGAAGACGGCACATTGTGGTGTTTATTTCGGTACTTATGAAGATTTGTGGCAAGGAGGGAAATATTTTACTTCCAAGATCATTGTTCAAGTAATTGGAACTGCTCATCTGGAGCTTTGTGCCATAGCTGGGGGAGGCAGAAGGCGTGATGGAGGAGAGGGAATGTTTGCGTGGCATGTAGGTAATGGCATCTATGGAGCCTCAGAGGGATTAAGGGATTTTTTTCAGTGTTGTTTTTATGGTGAGAAGGAAAGAGGCATGGAATGGGCAGCCTTTCAGCATAGCTGTACCAGTGTGGACCTTTGGCATCTCTGATACTGACTTTGCATTTGAAGAAGTTTCATGTCTCACCCCTGCTGCATCTCAGGTTGCTTCTTGTATCTAGCATGCACAAGGCTTTTTTTTCGTGAGTTGCTGGCTCAGCTGTAAGCCAAGAGCTCTGTAGGTGGTGGAAATTGCTTATTGTAATGTTGGTCAACATGGATTCAGAACCCCCCTTGGCAAAGATTTCCAGAGTCAGCCAGGATTTTCAGTATCTTGAGGGGCTACAAGAAAGCTGGGGAGGGACTTTTTAGGGTGTCAGGGAGTGATAGGACTAGGGGGAATGGAACAAAACTAGAAGTGGGGAGATTCAGATTGGATGCTGGGAAGAAGTTCTTCACCATGCGGGTGGTCAGACACTGGCAGAGGTTGCCCATGGAGGTGGTGGAAGCCTCATCCCTGGAGGTTTTTGCAGCCAGGCTGGATGTGGCTGTGAGCAACCTGCTGTAGTGTGAGGTGTCCCTGCCCATGGCAGGGAGGTTATAACTCGATGATCCTTGAGGTCCCTTCCAACCCTAAAAATTCTATGATTCTAAGCTTAGGTCCTACTGAAAATGAAGATCCTTGTAGATCGCCTCAAAAAAAGCCCCAGTAGTAAGTCCTGAGCCTTGGATTATCTCCTCTGTTAGAGTGGCAAAGCTGCATCATGCTGTATTACTGGCCCCCAATTTTCCTCATGCTTTACAAAAGCCCTTGTGTGTGTGTGGCAGTCTTAGAGACACAGGTCCTGTCATCTTTGCAGGTGACCAGGTGTCCTCAGGTAAAGGAAGGGAGAAGAAGGGACAGGTCTCTGAGAGATTTCACATAGTCTGATATGCTCATTTGTCATTAGATTTTAAGTAGCATAGTGGAAAGCAGGGTAGCTCTGACACGTGAAATATTTGAGTCAGGCGCTCTCGGTACTTCAGTCAGGAGATGGTTAGCCAAGTTCGCCCTCCAGTTCATCTGAGCGCTCCAGAAGGACTGGATGCAATAACGAACAAAAGCCTTTTGGATGCTGCTGTTGCTCATTTTTTCACTGTGTGGGTCCATTAAAGCATCGCTGCCTTTTGGGAACTCAGCTGGAAGAAGAAAACAGGCCTGGAAAAAATAACTGCATTATGTGAGGCCACTGGCTACTGCTGGAATTGTGGCAGTTCATAGCACGTTAGGCAGGTTCCCCGTGCATCCGTCGCAAAGCTTCTGCTGACAGGACTTGAGCTCTAGTAGTGAAAGCAGCCAACAGCAGCCGAAAAAAAAAAAAAGGAGGGGGGCAAAGAAAAGAAAAAAAGCTGTGGGCTCTGGTATCCTGTGTGATCCTAGAGGCTCTGGGTAGTGTAACACAGTAGGAGAGAAAATGAAACTGTGAAAATGTTCCCTTGATACACCCTGCAGCTTACAAAGGCAATCATCAGATCAAAGCAGTGATTTCTTAGATGCAAGGATGATGTGTAGCTAAGTGATAAGCAAAATAGCTGCAGGTTTGGTTTCTGCCCCCAGGTTTTTGTTTCATTATGGTCAATTCCATATCATTTATCTTCACTCTTTTCCTTTCTCCACTAGCCTTTTCTGTCATGCTTGGCATCGTGCTTGCCACTTGAAATGCCAGGTCAGGAGAATAAAAGTTGTCCAGCAGAGAAATGTATGGTTGCTGGACACATAGTAGCTACGCTTCACAGACTATCAAAGCACCTACAGAAGCAGAGCTGAAGTTTGTCATCATTGATCGGGGCTAGAAATTAAAATGACCCCTTGAACTTGACACATAAATATAGTCACTTCAGCTTTTAACCCTGCTCCCCATTACCTCATCATATTTTACCATGAAGGAAACATATACTATAATGTATTCTTTGTCACATATGGTCCACACCCTTCTGTAAACTGCATTTTCAGTCCTCTTCCCATGCAGACACATTACCCAACAGACATTCCTCAGCCGTGCCAGTTAACGCTTTACTGCTTAGCAAATCTGTTGGATTAACGCAATCACGGTAAAAGCACAGGACAAAATAAATATTCCCCGAAGAACCTTCCGCAGGATTTTTGCCATTTCTCGGGTACTAAGAGATGATCCCTCAACAGACACCAGACTGGCCCTGTTTTCATTGCTCTTATTTCATCTGTCCCAGCGGAGCAAGAGAAATATATCATTGTATGGGCAAGGGAAGAATGAGCAGCCTAGTATTATCTGTACTTTCTGATTCAGTCTGCAGGGAAAGCTGAGAGGCAGGGGAAGAAGTAGAGAACTTTATGTTCAGCCAATTTCCAAAGTGTTTGGTGTCTGGCCAGGTTTGCAAAACTTAATTGTACGTTTGCGTTGTGTGTTGCAATACCTTGGAGATTTGCAAAGTGGTTCTCATATGTCCCTTATGGGTGCCCTCTTACTCCAGACCTTCCCATTAAATGGATGCACAGCTTCGGTGCCTGCGTTATGGTGTCTAGCATCCCCATGCTCACCAGCACGGGTGGGCCCTTACCTGTCTAGTAGTCCAAAGGGAGACACAAAGGGAGGCTGAATTGCTCTTTTGGTCAGCCCAGAGCTACCCTAAGGCTTGTTTTTCCCTGGAGTGCTGGTATCAATTCCTGTTTACCCAGCAAGGTGGTAGCAGAAATGGGTGAGAGCAGGTCATACCTACCCCTGTGTTCTCTTTCTACGTGCCCTGAGGCAACTTTAGTCATTCTATTTATCTTTAGTTGTTCCTTGTTAGCATTTTCCTTTGAATCCTGTTGCAGTGGAATGGTAACACTGATTTTTTCTTATAGAGGCACCACTGGTGACATCTTTCCACCACTCTTGAACCTTTTTGGTTGAGTTTGAGTCCTTCAAGCTTGGAAATCTCCAGTAGATCTGAATATGACTGGATTGATCTGTGCTCTGGGCAACCTGATGTAGTTGAGGATGCCCCTGCTTATACTGCAGAGGGGGTCAGACTAGATGACCTTCAGAGGTCCCTTCCAACCCAGACTGTTCTATGATTCTGGCACTACTTCTTTAGGGGAGAGAGAAATATTCAAAAAGAAGGCAAGCACTGAATTTATAGCACCAGATGTCAGGGAAATGAACATAAGAGTGCAGATGCTTCATAGCCAGGCAGACCATTCAAATGGATGCAAATGGGTGACAAGTTTATGTGAATATGGTTGAATAAAAGGGAAAGACAAGGGGTAAAAATAAATGCTTAAATAATCCTATTCTTATTGTGAGTCTTGGGCATTGAGTTTGGTGGAAGCCATGATTGTGATGACCCAAAGAAGGCAAAGGCTCTGGTAAACGTGGCCAGCTTGGTAGACTTTGATTGGTCTTAATGTTCTTGGACATACCATTAAAGTAACATAAATTCATACCTTCTAAGTTATGGGGCCTATTGATCAAACTTTTCCTTGCACAGCAGTATTTCAGACTGTTCTGCAAATCATCTTCATAGCTAGCTGGGAGAGTTGACTGGAGTGTCTTCAGTTAGGGAAGTGTAAATATATGGGGTTTAAGTGAGAGCAGATGTACTTGCACGTACATTTCACATACGAGCTTCTCGATTGTTTGGGGGGAACAAAACAATTCTCTCTGTCAAATGTGCTTCCAACTTGTGAATTAATTATATCTGCCTCCCTACAAACTGTTTAGGAGCAGCTGGTCTTCCTGGCATCTTTATTAGCATGCAAAGGGAAAAAAAAAAAAAAAAAAGCTTCTCCAAAGCATGAAAAGCCAAAAGGAAAAGCCTCTAAGTCCTACCACAGATACTCAAAATTACATGTTGTCTGTCTGCAGTCAGGTGAAGGAAAGAGCCAGCAGTGGTTAGTCAAAAGCATCTTGATCTGCTTTCTGCTGTTGGCTGAAAACAACTTAAAAATTATAGTTGTAGGCAGCCATAAGGTTAAAGAAAACTGCTACAGTCTGGATAATCTGCTGCTAAACAGCTTGTGTGGGTCTGTGTCCAAACTTGGTGTCTTTAAATAATCTTTCAAGCGGACTAGCTTTTTTTGGATCCCTTTGCCTAAAATGCACCAAAGCTTTTTGCTTGGTAGCTGCCATTAGCATTACTAAGCATTGCTTGGATATGTTCTTTGTTCATTTGTGAAGGCAAAGACCTGCCATAGATATAGTCCTGGGATGCAATAATGGAACCTTTTAAAAAGTTATTAAACAGGTAGTAAAATTCCTTTACGAAACACACTTCGATGTGTACGATTTTGAGAAAGGGCAGAGGACAAGCCCACGTCTTTACCCCTGTTAAACCCCCAAACAAATCCAGAGGGGGAAAAAAAACAACCAACAACAACAACAAAAACCAACCCTAAAACAAAACCAAAAACAACCAAAAAAAAGAAGGACTTAATTTACAATAGCTGGATTTTAGTATACAGGGAAGGTGAGAAAAATAATACAATTTATACAGCATACTTCTTACAAATACCAGCTTATATGAGCTAATGCTGGCAGTTAACATCTTAGATTTTTTTTTTCTCAGCAATAAGCTGCATCTGCAGAACTTATGGGTTGGGTTTTATAAAGTTCACAATTCAAAAATGTCTCTGTGCTAAAGGGCTTTGGCTCTCTAGCTCAGGGCAAATTTTATATGCTACAGTCTGTAACCATCTTTGTTTCTAGAGGAGTATATGCATGGATCATGGATTAAAACGTTTTACTGTGTGCCATGTGGGTTTTATTATCTGAATAGATCATATCCTAAACAGGTCAACTACCTCTGATTTAAATGCATGGAGAATGGGAAACAGCATTTATTCATGCAGTGGGTTTATCATGTGATACTGCATCTCCTTCTCAGCCACTATCTGAAAGGGAGAGCAAGATACAGGGTATCTGAAGTCAACATCAGCACTAATCCCCCTTCATTTCAATAGATGTAAGGGCTGGTATAAGGAAATAAATCTTCACAGCCTATGTGATGATGAGATCTTGGTGCATTCTCAGCTGGTCACAAACCTCCAAGTCTTCAAATGTGTTACAAGTAGAAACAGACTGGGCATATCTGAAATAGCTGGAATAGTGGTAGATGTGGAGAATTTGCTGGCTTGTAAGCAGCTCAGGAGCCTGTTCTCCTCCAGACATGTCAGTTTACCAGAATTATTTGAATGGAGCTGGACTGGATTAAATAAGTGAATCAGGAGGAAAAGTAGAGACATTAGAATTGACAAGGGCTCCACCTGCTCTGACAGGTTGTGGGCTGTGTTTTAGGCATTTCAGGACAGAGATACTGAAGGACCCAGACAGTAACTAGACAATGTTCAGGCTGAACTCAGCTGTTTGTATGGATTTGTGAGAGGGTGCCTATCACACACACCAACAATGGTAAGAGGAGATGTTCCATTCCTTTGTACATAAGTGAAAGTATAATATGTGGCATTGTAATGGAGGAGGATGTAGTGATGTAGTGGTGTTCTTGTTATTTTTGTTGGCAAGATCATCTCTTTAGAATGGAATCATTATGATTGGAAAAGATCTCTAGGATCATCAAGTCCAACCATTAACCAACATCACCATGGCACTAAACCATGTACCAAAGTGCCATTTTTTAAACACCACCAGGGACGATGACTTCACCATCTCCCTGGGCAGCCTGACACCTCCTTCAGTAAAGAAGTTTTTTTCCTAATATCTAATCTAAACCTCCCCTGATACAGCCTGAGGGTTTTGATGAAGGTTTATCTCACCACGAGGAACTATGGTAGAGACCAGCAAGAATATGAGAGGCACTTGGTATAACTGCATCCAAAAAACAGAAGGTGAGGTGTTCTTGGTCTCCCCAGGTACCTCTGCAGATGGTGATGTGTGTTTGTGACTCAGTATAAAAGGACACACAAAAAAAGTGTGAGCTGTTCAGAAATCAGAGGGGAAATAATAGAAGAATCAGTAGTGTGATACCTGTAGATGGAAACAGTTGTCTGAATACAACAAAGAAAGGAGGTGCAGTTACTGCTCCATATTTGTTGTTGCAATTAGCTGCTATTAAATCTGTGTTTCAGGCTTGCATTATTGTTTTCAGTGAGACCAAACTGACTATTAAATAGCCATGAAACAATTTCCCAAGGGAAGTAGGGGGAAGTTGTGTTCTGATTTGCTTAAATGTCTGCTGAATAAAGCAGTGGAAAATACTCTGTAGGAAATAATCAGCCACTGTTAGGAGAAGCTGGAGGAGGTTATGCAATAGGGATCCTATTTCTGTGGCAACGAATGGTTCTGTTTATATAGCATTAATTTCTGGTGATGTACCCTGGACTTTGCTTATTTTTTGTCTCATCCCAAGATAATGCAAGTGATAAATCCAACTTACTAGTTTTGACCAAGCTTTCCAGAAAATAGTTAAGCATTTTGTGTCTGAATTTCTGCATGTGGCTAGTATGCTGCACATGAAGCCTTGCTTTTCTTGGAGGCAGACATCCTTTTCTGAACCCAATTTTTAACAGACCATGCTCTCTATCTTTAAAAAGAGGGGAAGATCTTGGAAATCATGCACCAGCCTGTCTAACCTTGATATCTCAAAAGGTACCACAACAAATTATTAAGCAGTCAATGCGTAAGCACTATCCAGATAATAAGGTGATAAAAAAGAGTCAGCACACATTTGTCAAGAACAAATCATGTTAAACGAATCTGATTTCCTTCCTTCACAGGGAAACTGGCTGAGTGGATAAGGGGAAAGTGATAAATGTGATGCATCTTGACTTAAACTAGGCCTTTGACACTATGCAATATTATATGCTGGGGAGGGACTTTTTACAAGGGCTTATAGTGATAGGATGAGAGGGAGTGGGCTGTAAGATGGAGGAGTAGAGATTTAGACTGGAGATTAGGAGGAAATTCTTTAGAGTGAAGGTGATGAGACACTGGAACAGGTTGCCTGGGAAGCTTGTGGATACCTCCTTCCTGCAGATGTTCAAGGCTAGGTTTGATGAGGCCTGGAGCAACATGGTCTACTGGAAGGTGTCCCTGCCTATGGCAGGGTGTTGGAACTAGCAGATCCTTAAGGTCACAGAATTGGAAGAGATCTCCAAGATCATCAAGTCCAAATGATCATCCAACCCTAACTAATCAACCAGACCATGGCACTAAGTGCCTCATCCAGTCTCTTCTTAAACACCTCCAGGGCAGTTGACCCCACCACCTCCCTGGGCAGCCCATTCCAATGGGCAATCTCTCTTTCTGGGAAGAACTTCTTTCTAAGATCAAGCGTAAGCTCCCGCCTGCACAGCTTGAGACTGTGTCCTCTTGTTCTGTTGCTGGTTGCCTGGGAGAAGAGACAAACCCCCACCTGGCCTCAACCAGCCTTCAGGTACTTGCAGGTCCCTTCCAACCCAACCCATTCTACGAATCTATGATTATTCTATATAAACTATAAATTCTTTGAAAACCTACCCTGAGAAAGTAGTTAGCAGTGGTGCTCTGCTGAGAGTTCACTTTTGCTCTCAAAAGAGGTTCCAGAGTGGACCTGGTTCCAGTCATTATTTTCAAAACTGACTTGAATGATGGAGTAGAAAGTGAATGTGGAAAATTTAAGGAGGACACTAGGCTGAGAATGTGCAGAAATACCATAGAAGGCAGGATTAGAAGCATGAAGGAACATTATAATGCTGGGGGGAAAGTTATCGTCATAATGGTACTCAGATTATAAAACTGCAAAGTAGTATGTGTCACATAATCTGTAAGCATACAGTGACTTGGCAGCAGGAGAGTTTTAAAAGTGCCTGGCAAGCGGAACAGGAATAAAAGATGGGATAATTACATTAAAAGAGCAACTCTCAGTGTGCAGCATGTGAGCAAAGCTGCTGTGTGCAAGACCTCTCTGCTGAGTGCCAAGAAGTCAGGAGCTGGATTTTTTGGGTCTCCTTTCTGACTTCTTTTGGAAGCGATGTAAAGAAATGGTATTAAATCCAGAAAAAAAAAAATGACCCAAATGATTCACAACTTAGAAAATATGATCTGTGGTGAGGGACTGAAAGATTTGTGTGTGTTTGTCTAGAAAAGATATACCTGAGGGAGGGGATAAGTCTTTTAGGTGAACGTTGTTGGAAAGAGGCTGCAGATCTATCAGTCACTATGTCTGCTGACCATAGGATCAGAAGGTACTCTATTTTCACACATTTCATGGAAGGCTTTCTGAAAAAAACAGCATAAAAAAAAGTGCTTTGCTTGCTCAGGCATGTGAAAAGTGTAGCACACACCTAACTCAACAGTGCTACTGCTCCCAATCTGTGCTGCTTGTTTTTTCTCCCCAGATCGCCACTGTGCCTCTGTATTTAATTTAATATCTTGAGACCCATCGTGTCTTGTAGACTTAAATTCAGATGTCGGTGTTTTCAAAGGGGTGGACTTACCTAAGATTTGGATTAAAGATGGGAAAATAAATTCAGATTGCCTTTGCTAGTAGCAAAACAAGAGCATCTGTCTGTACAGAATTGTTAATCGGTGGAATACGTTAGCCAGGGATGCTTTCAACTCTCTTCTGAAGGTTTTAAGAAGATTGACAGATATCTTTCAGGGCTAAAAGTCAACTTGATACTGCTTCTGGGTAAGAAGACAGACTGGTTGCCCTCAAGATCCCTTTTAGTCTGACATCTGTATGGTTTCTGTGACATAATGTTTTGCAACAATGTAATATATTTTATATTGCTGAAAAAAAAAAAAAGAGGGAAAAAAGGTAATAATAACAGAACTGACATAATCCAGGCAGTTTTGCTTTATGATGAGAGATGAAAATGCAGGTAGGAATTCATAAAAGTCTCAGGGAAAATAAATGCCTGCTCTGGCTTTAAATATAAATGAACACAGGAAGAATGATATGCTGAATAATGATCCTGCAAAACAAAACTAGCCCAGCTCCTCAGCGCTAGCTATCACAGGGCATTGATTATCTATCATGTCTAGTTTGTGTGATAACAGAAGAATTTAAACTGTAGCCTCACCCAAAACAAACACAGATGCCTTTTCTCTAGGTGTTAATCTCCCAAAGGCCCACAATCTTGTAATATAAACAGACCTCTGAGCCCCAGCCTGGTTAGCTCTGTATCAAATAAGCTGTATTAATATCCTGGGTCAAAACTTCCTTCAGGCAGCCTGAGGGCAGCAGCCGTCCAAATGTGTGTGCGCCGACACCTTTCCTGAGACGAGCCTCTTGGAGCTGGGCCCTTGATTTATGACTTGAATGTTTTCTATTTGTAAGAAACACAGTGTTTATTTGACACACAAGGCTTCTGATAACTGCCATTGCTAAATCTTATCCTGCTTCTGCAGGGAATGCTTGCCCTGCCCCATAGAGAAAGGCAAAGGGGAGAGTGGAAGGTTGCGAAGAAACCAAACTGTTCTGAGAAAGGGCTCTCTGAGACTTGGAAATCATCATTTGGGTTTGGGTGGGAAGGGACCTTAAAGATCAGCTAGTTCCAGCCCCTAGTTCCTACCATGGGAAGGGACACCATCTAGTAGAGTAGATTACTCAAGGCCTTGAACACACCTTCGGGGAAGGGACATCCACAACCTTCCTGGACAGCCTGTTCCAGTACCTCACAAACCTCACTGTCAAGAATTGCTTCCTAATATCCAATCTAAATCCCCCCTCTTCCAGTTTAAAGTCATCGTCCCTTGTCCTATCACTAGAAGCCCTTCTAAATCCCTGCACTTTCAAAGGAGGGAAAGCTAGAGTTAGTCCTGCTGTTGCTTTTGTGGGCTTTCATGGTTGAGTAAGAGAAGCAAGCTTTGTTGCACCTCCATCCTCAGATGGGAGCTTTCCCCAGCTGCTGGAGACACCTTCACCTTTCACCTCCCACTCCGTGCATCCTCTCTGTAATGGAGAAACTTCACAATGGAGAAGCTCCACCTGGCAGTGGTTAACTTAGAATCATAGAATCAACCAGGTTGGAAGAGACCTCCAAGATCATCCAGTCCCACCTATCACCCAGCCCTATCCAATCAACTACACCATGGCACTAAGTGCCTCATCCTTATTTTTAATATACCCTGAGTGTGAAACTGTCCCTTTTTACTCCTGATTCACTCCTATATAGACTCTGGCTCTTAAACTGAGGTACACGGTTCCTAAATCAGTGTTTTAGGGTGATCTGCTCCAGGTGCCTTCCAGCTCTTGCAGGAAGGCTCCTTCTGCTGCTGGTGTGCTGGCTGTGGGAGTTAGCTTGGCTGCTGTTGGAGCTCTACTCTTGCACCCTTGCCATCCTCTCCTGTTTGCCTTCTTTCTGCTACAAGTGGCCTCTGAAGACAGAAACGCAGAGGGCAGTCTTCATCTTTGTGTTCTCTGGGCAAGGCCTGGGAGCTGCCTCTGCTCCACCCCACTGGTAATACCTGGCACACATCCACAGAAAACAATAGCTGCACAAGAGATGGCTGTGTCCCATGGGTGGCCTTTCAGGAGCAGGGAGATTTTGAAATAAAAATACTGCTGTGTCCAACTTTGCTTGTGTACATGCTGCTACCAGAAGCTTCCCCTGTGAATCCCTTTTCCTCAGAGCAAAAGCCAAGTCCTGCTGCAGTCCATAACCAGAGGAGCATCCTGCTGACTTCTACAAGAGACTTGTCTGAGGGTGGCATCCAATGGCTCCCAAACAGCAAAATCATTTTAGCTCTCCTCTTGAGAATGCTGTGTGCTCTTCTGCTACTCTGGAATATGACCCCTCTCTGTGCTTGTACTGACTGGGGCTGGTTAACCCTTTGTAGTCCACTTATCCTGATGGAGGGTCCTCTGTCTGTGGCCACAGTGGAGAGACAGCATGAGTGGATTGCTCCAGGGTTCCGAGGCAGTGGGTCTGGCCTCTGCTACAAAGCATTACCATGGCTGGAAGTAGCCACCAGCTGCAGCTGCCAGAGCCATTGCTGAGCACGTCTTCCCATTGTCCTTTTGCTCTCAGGCAAACCCTAGAGGGCTGGTACTTAGAAGTAATCTGGAAGAAGCCCCAGATGGGTCTCCTAGAGAGAAAGCAGCTCCCATGTCCTTGCATGGAGGTGGAGCAGGCTGCCCTATGTCTGCTCTTCTCCACAGACAAGGTGCAGCTTTTTTTTTTTTTTTTTTTTTTGCGTGGGGTTATCACAGGCTGATTTAACCTTGGCACCTGGACTAAAGTGTTGTATCTGCCTATTTTCTGGAAAATTTCATTATCTCCTTGGATTGCAGACATGATCTGTTGAGGACTTTCTCTATCAATTTAATATAATTCTATATTTCATTTTCATATTTCATATAATTTCATCTCAATTCTGCATTATTTTGTGAAGCCTTTGTTCTTAATGCAGAGCACTTGCAAGCCCTGAAGAAAAACTCCAAATCATAGAATCACAGAATCATCAGGGTTGGAAGGGATCTCAAAGATCATCCAGTTTCAACTCCCCTGCCATGGGCAGGGACACCTCAAGCTAGAGCAGGTCCCTCAGAGCCACATCCAGCCTGGCCTGAAAAACCTTCCAGGGATGAGGCTTCTACCACCTCCCTGGGCAATCTGTTCCAGTGTCTCACCACCCTCATGGGGAGAACTTCTTCCTGACATCCAAGCTGAATTTACCCACTTCCATTTTTGCTCCATTTCCCCCAGTCCTATCACTACCTGACAGGACTAGGGGGAATGGAGCAATCTTACAGGGAGATAATTTGTAGGAATTTTCAGGAAAATACTTGAAAGATTTGACCCCAAATGGAGCTTTCACTTGTTTTTTTATAGGGGTTTTTTGCACTACTTGTTTGACTTTGAAGTGTAAGGAAGGTCAGCTCTGGACTCTCATAGCTTTGACAAGGGACACTGGGTGCTTGGGCAGCCAGTTACAGTCTGTTGAGAGTAAAGTATCACATTTTCAGAACAGGCTTTCTTCCCTCACAGTGTTGATTAGTGCTTGGACTTAGATGGATGCTTACCAAAGCAACACATCTTAAACAATTTAACAAAACAGAAACATGAAAGAAAAAAAAAACCCTTGAAACAAAGTGCTTTCACTTTTCCAAGCAGACTGGTGCTTACCATCCTGGTGTGCGTGACTTTGCCCATTCCACAGCCAGCGGGGCTTTGGGGTTGGTTTTTTTTTTTTTTTTTTGGACCTTTGCTAAACAACCCCAAAGCTTTCTGCCTTCTAATGACATGAAGGCTTTACAAAAAAAAAAAAAAAACAAACAAACAAAAAAAAAAAACAAACCCAAAAAAACCCAACCCCCAAGAACAGTAAAAGGCATGATCCTGATGTATTTCCAGTTGTACGTCGCTCCTAATGAAAGTCATGTGTGTGGAAACCTCAGTGATTTCGTGCTGGCTTACTGAAATTAAACAAAGGCTGATACCTATTTATAATCCCCAAACCTCTGCCAGTAATATGTTTTATTGCTATGGCTGAAAAAAAAAAAAAAAAAAGCCAAATAGCCACTAAGGAAGTAATTTTTACAGAAATGAATGGGCTCAGAAGGCTCCGTGGAAAGACTTGCTGCATGTGGTAGGGTGGCAGGGAAACACGAAGCAAGTGCAGCAGAGCAGTTAAAAGCAATAATGGATCATAGAATCATAGACCTGTTTTGTTTGGAAGAGACCTCCAAGATCATTGAGGTCCAACCTTCAAGACCACCATGGACATTAAACTATGTCCCAAAGTGCCACAACCACATATTTCTTGAACACCTCCAGGGATGATAACTCCATCACCCTTGGCAGCCTGCTCTAATGTTTCTCTCAAAGGAAAGAAGTGTTTCCTAATATCCAGTCTAAACCTCCCCTGGCACAATTTCAGTGCATTTCCTCTCTTTCTGTCACCTGATAATAAGGAGAAGAGACCAATCCCCACCTCACTCCAACCTCTTTTCAGGGAGTTGTAGAAAGTGAAGAAGCCTTCCTTCAGCCACCTCTTCTCCAGACTGAATAACCCCAGTTCCCTTAGCTGCTCCTCACCAGCCCTGGTCTCCAGACCCTTGACCAGCTTTGTTGCCCTTTCCTGAACATGTTCCAACACCTCAATGTCTTTCCTGCAGTGAGGGTCCCAAGTCTGAATCCAGCATTTGAGGTGTGGCCTCACTAGCGCTGAGTACAGGGACATCTTCCCTGCTCCTGCTGGCCACACTATTCCTGATACAGGTCAGGATGCTGGTGGCCTTCTTGGCCACCTGAGCACACTGCTTGCTCAGATTCAGCTGGCTGTGGATGATCACCCCAGGCTCTTTTCTGGCAGGCAACTTTCCAGACACTCTGCTGCAAGCCTGGAACGCTGCATGGGGTTGTTGTGACCCAAATGCGGGACCCAGCACTTGGCTTTGTTAAGCCTCATATGATTGACCTCAGGCCATTGATGCAGCCTGTCCAGACTCTTTGCAGAGCCTTCCTACCCTCAAGCAGATCAACATTCCCACCTAATTTGGTGACATCTGCAAACTTACTGAGGCTTTGCTTTTATTATGGTGCTGCTGTTTACTGTCCCCTTTCATGTCATCAGCTCATTTTGCAACAATCTCCTGTCACTTCTAGAGGCCAGTTTTTTTCTGCTCTACTTTCAGCAGGAAGAAAAAGTGGGATATTTGAAATAATTTTGTTTATTAGTAATTAGAGAGCAAGCCACTTAATTGCTTGTGTTTCCCTTGACTTGATTGTCTTTAATAAAGATGGCAGAGTGCTTCCCAAAGTGTTCTGGAAGTAACGTAAACCACATGGACTGTGTCCCACACAGAAAGGACATCACAAATTGAATTTCTGAATGGTTTTCTGTAGATGAGTTTATTGTGGTTTACTGCAACCAGCCGCCTTCCCTGCTGCCCCATCGTGTTTGGAGCTCACCCCTTGGTATTAACTGAGCAATGTGGTCCCTAGGAGGGAATGGTTGAAATGCTGTGATCACAGAATCATAGAATGGTAGGGGCTGGAAGGGACCTCTGGACATCATTAAGTCTAACCCATCTGCCAAGGCAGGTTCATCTAAAGAAGGTGTGATCACAGAATGGTAGAATGGTAGGGGCTGAAAGGGATCTCTGGAGATCAAGTCTAACCCTTTTGCTAAGGCAGATTCATCTAAAGAAGGTCACACAGGAACATGCCCAGTGGGTCTTGAGTGTCTCCATAGAAGGAGACTCCACCAACTCACTGGGCAGCCTGTTCCAGTGCTCTGTCACTCTTAATGACACAATGGTGACACAGTAAAGCTACAGGTGAGAGCAAACTAGGAATCCCTCCTGAAACTCTGCATGATCAAAGCCCAAAAATGCATAATGCAGGCAATGCACTCTGTGTGACAGGACTGACAAATGTAACAGCAGGATTCAGACCCAATGCTCATACATTTCAGTGTCATTCATCTGCCCTAACACACTGCTGAGCTCTTCCACATTCTGTTTTCTCCTGTTCAGCCTCTCAGTTGAATGTGGGCAAATCCATCCTGCTTCTAGTACATAGAACTCTCATTTCAGGACCAGGGAATGTGCAGGGGGTTCCTTGGTAGAACAACCTTTTAGGGTGTCAGGTAATGATAGGACTAGGGGGAACAGAACAAAAATAGAAATGGGCAGATTCAGATTGGATGTTAGGAAGAAATTCTTCCCCATGAGGGTGGTGAGACACTGGAACAGGTTGCCCAGGGGGGTGGTGGAAGCCTCATCCCTGGAGGTTATTAAGGCCAGGCTGGATGTGGCTGTGAGCAACCTGCTGTAGTGTGAGGTGTCCCTGCCCATGGCAGGGGGGCTGGAACTGGATGAGCCTTGAGGTCTTTTCCAACCCTAACAATTCTATGATTCTATGAACTACTCTGGGAAGACTTCTGTAAACCCTTGGAACAGTGAGACATGACTCTTGACCAGGGCACTCAGGGTATGAGAACTTCTCTCCCCATCTTCAGTCTGAAGGTGTTTTGCCGTACTTGCAAGGACCCCTCTAGATTAAATATTCTTTGCATTTTTCATCTTCTAAGAAAGAAGTGATTTATTCTTAGGAAGGCAAAGTTTTAAAAGACAAACTGCGTCAGGGAAACCTTTTTAATTTTTTTTTTCCTGGTGATGTGCCTTTTTTTTGTCACTTGCAGACATGAAGAGCTTGTTTAGGTCTGGCAGCTTCCATAACACCCCATTAGTGCTTGCCTGTTCTATCAGGTGTGTCAAACCAGTTTGCCTATTATACAGCCAGTCATGATTGAATCCTTTATTCATGACTTCTGCCCCACACTGCATTAATTAGAATGCAGATTAAGGGTTTCCTGGAAAGCTGCTGTTTACTTCTTCCTTCCTTTACATGTTTCATTAGTCTTAGGACCCTGACACAGTCAAATTATGTCAATTTAACAAGTTATCAGTCAGCAGAGCTCTTGTAACTGTACATACACATGCATGTAGGCTTCCTGGACTGTGGCGTGCTGCAGCTTTAGTTTTACCTCCAGTGAAAGGCATTCAAGCTTTGTTATCTTGTCTTGGTTTAGCTGCTGGAGGGGGTCAGCTAAAGGTAATTTACTCTTTTTTTTTTTTTTTTTCCTCCCAAACAACATAGCCTGATCCTGCACCTGAGCTGGATTTACATCAAATTTGCACCAATTGGCACCAAAGCTGCTGAATCTGACTCTGTCAGATGTTTTTAACTGAGAAACAGAGTTTCTACTAGAGAGTAGTTTTCTGGCCCGGGTCATTTGATAGTAACTGTGAATAGTTCACGTCCCTGGCTGGCAGGACGTTAAGGCAGATTGTGAGTGATTAGACCACAAATTGCAGGGACTGGGGGGGTTCCTGGTTTGGTTTTAACCACACAGTTTAGCACAGGCTGCATTTTCATGTATTATCTCTGGTTACCAGGCTTTAGTAGCTGACCCTCACTGGAGGAAACTGCCTGCATTCAGTGCCTCTTTAGGTCTGATGGCATCTGTTGAGGTTTGGCAGCGCAGCCAGACCTCTTGTATAAAGCTTCTTCAGCTTTGTGGCAAGGATCTGGAGAGCTGCATGAGGACTGGTGTCCTGCACAAGGCATCTTGTGTCTCTGTTTGCCTGTGGCTGTGCAAGACGTGGAGTGGAAAGGTAACATTCTCTGCCTTGTAAAATACTGGGAATAATGTCACTTTGGAGGGAAATCCACTCTCAAAAGAACTGCTCCTTTTTTAGCCTTCCAAGGTGCCATGATGAAAGGCTTCTCTCTGAAGGTATTTAAGACCCAGAGGGAAAATTTTCCACACAAGTTTCTCTGAAGGAGCTTGCACCAAAGTAACTCAGAATTTGGCCCCTGGCACCATTATTTTCTTCGTCTCACGCAGTGACAGAAGGGGGTGGAGGGAAGTAACCTATCCCATTTCTGTTTGAAAATATTTAGCTTGAGTGATGTGAAGATTTCAGTAGATCTGTGACAAGATCAAAGACTATAAATTATTTAACAGTGGTTCTACTTTTGTGGAATTATTTAAAGTATCATAATTGCAGCTCAGCTTCCCAGCCTTCATTTTCAAGTCTGGAATTCTGTTGGGAACTATCATAATCACTGAAGAGTATAATATTACAGGCTGGGTATAAAAATATCTTTTTAATGACTAGCAAATTAGGGAAATGTCTTGACCTGAATCTAGACCAAACAGAAGACAGTGTTTTTATGGAGGGGGAAGAAAGACTAAATTGTCACCACATTGTTATTCTTGTTAAATTCTTTGCTACTTAAAATGTCAGTTGATTAGATAAAATTTGTAACGCTGTGCATCAAGGCAAGTGATGAAGGGCTGTGTGTTACATAGTATCTTGGCATTTCTGCACTTTTGTTTTCCTTTTAATGCTAGCATGTGCATTCTGTGACTGAAACTTGGAAAAAGAAAGGCTATTCATTACTTTAGTACCCTGTGAACAATAGAGATCATGAAAGGCATCACAGGGAAATCCTCTGTGTGTTGGCTCTTCAAGAAGCGAGATGAGCCCTTGGAGGGTCTTCTCATAGTCTTCAAGTAATTGTGTGCATGATCTGCCTGGCTAAACTCTCTGTGTCTGACTTAAATGGGATCTAGAAGAGACAGGGGTTCCCCACTCCATGTGATTCAAAGTGTTGACCATGCCTCTGTTTACCTAGGAGCAGGAACTTACTCTCCAAGTTCTGGTTTGCAAATGAGCTAAGGGAAACTGTGCCCTTGTGTTTCTGCTTGCAATCAGGTGGCAGTGGTGAAATTCTCAGCTGAAGTCAATTTGACTATGTAGACCAGATAGAGGACGCCATGCAGATTTTGTTTCATTAGATTATCAATTTCCAGTGTGATCTGAGACAAGTCACTGGCCTTTCTGTTCTTCATTGTCTCCAAATTAAACCAGAAGTGATCCTGGGGTGCATCAAGGAAATTCTAGCCAGCAGGTTAAAGGAGGTTCCTGTCCCCTTCTACTCTGCCCTTGTGAGACCACATCTGGAGTATTCTGTCCAGCTCTGGACTCCTCAGTTCAAAAGGGACAGGGAACTACTGGACAGAGTCCAATGGAAGCTACAAGGATGCAGATGGGATTGGAATATCTGTCTTATGAGGAAAAGCTGAGAGACCTGGGGCTGTTTAGTCTGGAAAAGGGAAGACTAAGAGGAGGTCTTGTTAATGTTTCTAAATATCTGAGGAGTGGGTGTCAAGAAGAAGGGGCCAGGCTCTTCTCAGTGATGTGCTGTGATAGGACAAGAGGCAATAGATACAAACTGGAACACAGGAAGTTCCACCTCAACAGGAGGAAAAACTTCTTTACTGTGAGGGTAGTGGAGCACCAGAGCAGGCTGCCCAGAGAGTTTGTGGAGTCTCCTTCTCTAAAGATTTTCAAGACCTGTCTGGACTCATTCCTCTGTGACCTACCCTAGGTGCTCCTGCTTTGGCAGGGGGGTTGGACTCAATGATCTCTGGAAACCCCTTCCAATCCCTAGCATTCTGTGATTTTCTGAATACCAAGTGGTTTACCCCATGGACGTTATGTTACAGTGCAGAGTCTCCACAGCAAATGAATGAACCAGCAGTGGTATTGCAGACAGGGTGATTGCCTTTTGCCTTCATGGCAAGGACTCCCTATGCATTGGGAGTGTAGTCTGTAACTGAGCACCAAAGCTGTACTTCAAAACGAGCAGTAGGGGAGCCTGGAGATAGCACAGTGCAGGAACACCAAGGTGGTCTCTGTTCCTGTCTCTCCACATGGCCAGGGCCTACGGTGCTCTGCATTGCACAGGCAAATGAGACATTTGTTCAGCACCTGGCTCTAATGAGTATGATTAGTCTTGAATTAATAAAAGCACAAAGGAGATTCATAAATGAAACGAAAAACTGAAACTGAAATTTTGTGTCCTGAGTGTCAGGTAGTGATAGGACTAGGGGGAATGGATCCAAGCTAGAGGAGGGTAGATTTAAATGAGATGTTAGGAAGAAGTTCTTCACCATAAGGGTGGAGAGACACTGGAACAGGTTGCCCAGGGAGGGTGGTCCTTGGATGTTTTTAAGGCCAGGCTGGATGTGGCTCTGGGCAACCTGATGTAGTGGAAGGTGTCCCTGCCCATGGCAGGGGTGTTGGAACTATATGATCCTTGAGGTCCCTTCCAACCCTGACAATTCTGTGACTCTGTGACCTGCCTAGCAAGTTGGAGGCCATCTACAGCAAGATTACACTCACTCCATGCATGTATTGTGGATTCACATCAGATGAGTAACATCTCTCAGAAGAGAAGGACAAGGGGCAATGGGTGGAAATTGAGGCATAGGAAGTTCCATGGAATCAGGAGGAAGAATTATTTCACTGTCAGGGTGACAGAAGACTGGAACAAGCTGCCCAGGGGGGTTCTGGAGTCTCCCTCTCTGGAGATATACAAGACCTGCCTGGATGAGTTCCTGTGTGATCTGGCATAGGTGACCCTGCTCTGGCATGGGGGTTGGACTGGATAATCTCTGGAGGTCCCTTCCAGCCCCTAACACTGATTCTGTGAAGAGAAACACAATGTGAACAGTCATTTTTACTGGCAAATGTCATCTGTTAGATATCAGCCTAATTTTCTCCAGTGACACAAAGCAGACTTCATCCTCACTATGTTGAGCATTTTGTCAGCCTGTATGCAACCTAGTGCTCTGGCCCAGCTGCTCGTTCAGGCTGTGTGTTGATGTGCACCAGGGATCTAGAGTCTCCAAAGCATTTAGGCAAGACGTGGTGCAGCCATTTCTTTCACTTTTCCACACTGAATGACATCCTCCTGGTCCCTGGAAATGCAGCAGAAATATGTTGCTTGGAGAACATACTCTTTTGGGGTTTTGTTGCAGTTCCTTGCTGTCTAGTTTTGCTGAAGCTGTGCTGACAGATCAGGAAGGGCTTAGGAAAAGGCATTAGGAGAATGATCAGAGATCTGGAAAACCTCCCCACAGAAGCTCAGTCTATTTAGTTTATCCAACATCATGACCTCATGACACCCTAAATGTACATTGAATGAAGCATTTTCTGATTAGTGGATGGGGTTTTCCCCTCCAAGGAAAAGCATTGGCAAAATAGAAAATCAGGCTTTTAGCCTTTTTTTTCCTTTCCCCCCCTCTCCCTTCTCCCCTCTCCCTTCTCCCCTCTCCCTTCTCCCCTCTCCCTTCTCCCCTCTCCCTTCTCCCCTCTCCCTTCTCCCTTCTCCCCTCTCCCTCTCCCTCTCCCTTCTCCCCTCTCCCTTCTCCCCTCTCCCTTCTCCCCTCTCCCTTCTCCCCTCTCCCTTCTCCCTTCTCCCCTCTCTCCCCTTCTCCCCCTCTCCCTTCTCCCCTCTCCCTTCTCCCCTCTCCCTTCTCCCCTCTCCCTCTCTCCCCCTCTCCCTTCTCCCCTCTCCCTTCTCCCCCTCTCCCTTCTCCCCTCTCCCTTCTCCCCTCTCCCCTTCTCCCCTCTCCCCTCTCTCCCCTCTCCCTCTCTCCCCCTCTCCCCTCTCCCCTCTCCCCTCTCCCCTCTCCCCTCTCCCCTCTCCCCTCTCCCCTCTCCCCTCTCCCCTCTCCCTTCGGAAGAGGGATTAACCCTTTCTTTCCTAGGTATATAATGAGTCATTCACTTTCAATCTTTAAGTTTTAAGCTTTTTACTTCTGGAGTCAGAAAGAGGGCTTTATGGCTTGTGGTGGTAGGAGCTGATGTTCAAGGAGGCTTGATATACATTGAAATTTGCAGTGTATAACACTGGCTGCCACAGCCTTTCTGGTCCCTTCCAGCACAGCACCCCTAAGCCTGTCTTCAGAATAACTCACAACCCATTTTGATTTTCAGGAAGAATGGAAGTTTGAATGATGCAACCACTGACCTAAGAGTTTCCAGTGTAAGAGTTCAGATGTTCCACAGTCCTTCTACAAAGCCACAAATCTGCCATTCTAGAAACTTGGCTTGATAACTGGTGGAAACTGCTTTTCCACTGAAGAATCTCAACCCCCCTTGCTTTAGCAATAAGACATTGCCAGGAACTCCCTTAGTGAGACTCTGCTGTATGGAAGCAGGCTTTGGAAAGCTCCCAGATACATTCTGCACCAGACAGAGACGAGAGAGTAGTGAAATCTCATCTTTCTAATAAGTGAGTGTTATTTAGCTACAATCTTCCTAAAGCTGTAATGCACTGGCATCCTGGAGTGCAAGAGTCCTGGCTTAGATGGCTACATTCAAAACATACCTGAGGGACTGTTAGAGAAATTTATAATCATCCCTTTAGAATCCCAGGATTAAATTCTAAGTGGCAAGCAAATAAATAAACAATGCTTCTCCCTAATGCCTATTTATTTACTGTAGATCAATGGAACGTTCAGGGATGAAATTGGATTTCTTAGAGGATTAAAAAAAAAAGAAAAAATATATTTAAAATAGGCTTTATCATGAGAATTAATATTGTGGGTTCTGGAGGGGTAAAGGGTGAGCCAGGCTTTCATAAACTGTTCTGTTCTGAAAGACATATTTAGGGGTAGGAGAAGAGAAACGAAGTTAAAAGGACACCTTGTTTTGGTTCAGCAGTTTGACATCCTGCTAAAAGAGGCCTGTGGAATTGCCTGCTGGTGCTGGGAGCTGGGCAAACAAGGTGGAAATGTGTGCAGCAGAAAAGCCTTGACGCAGTGTGCGTGCCAGCACAGGTAACTGCGAGACCTGGTTGGGGCACTGATGTTTTATAACAACTCCTCCTGCTTCCCCTTCTCTTCTGCCTGGTCCAGAACAGCAGATGACATCTGTGTGCCTAAGAGGCAACCTCAGCAGGTGCAGAGCCCAGCTGGTGGATTGTGCTTCTGCTCTTGCCTGAGCAAAACATGTGTGGCCATGAGGCAGGTTTCTCCCACTTTTGGACTAAGCTGTGACTATTGGTCCTGGTTTTCCTTCTCTGGCTTTCACTGGAGGCCACATCTGTCTGAGTTTGGAAGGGGACAAACAAACTGGAACATCTGTCATATGAGGAAAGGCTGAGAGACCTGGGGCTGTTTAGTTGGAAAAGAGGAGTCTGAAGGGGCATCTCATTAATGCTGATCAATACCTAAAGCGTGAGTGTCAGGAGGATGGAGAGGATGGAGCCAGATTCTTCTCAGTGGTGTCCTGTGATAGGATAAGGGGCAATGGATACACAGGAAGCTCCACCTCAACAAGAGGAAAAACATTAAGGATGACAGAGCCCTGGAGCAGTCTGTCCAGAGAGGCTGTGGAATCTCCTTCCCTGGAGTCTTTCAAGACCCCTCTGGATGTGTTCCTGTGTGACCTGCCCTAGGTGATCCTGCTCTGTCAGGTGTGTTGGACTTGAGGATCCCCAGAGGTCCCTTCCAATCCCTAACGATCTGTGGTTCTATGAAATAATTTTGATTTCTTTACCAAAACCAAAAAGAATGACTGGAAAGGAGGATTGAGGTCTGAAGTCCACAATTGTTTGGAGTGCTGTGGATTGGGGCAGTGGTTGCTGCCACCTCTTAAAAAAGAACACTTGCTTTTCTTTTATTTGGAAGAACAAACCAAAAATCATAAAAAAAAAAAAAACCAACCACCCAAGAATATTGGCAACCACAGAACAACAGAACAGGCAATGCAGTCTGTAAAAGCAGAGCTGTCAGACCATACCAACAGTAAAAGTCCAGGTGAAACAAAGACTTGTGAAATGAAAACCTAATCTTGAAAAGACCTCATGTTTGTGAGCAATTCTGTTTGCTTCTCTCTCTTTCTGTTGGTCTTCTCCATTGTTTCTGAGTGAGTTTTAGTGTTGTCAAAGGCTAATGGTACTGCAGCTTTGTTGGTCAAGTTCTAGATCTTGAATGTAGTCTCTACTGATGAGAGAACGAAGTCTGCTCTCTGTATTGTATGCATTCAGTCTATGTGGCCATACCTAGGGTCTCAGAGCTCCTCTGTATGCTGTTTGCATCTTCTATACCTTTCCATTTCCCTTTTTTTTCCTTGTTGGTGGTGTTGTTTTATTTTAAAGTCTACTACCTACTGCAAATTTTATCCAAGATGCTTGTTTTGCTGCTGTGATGGAGGCCTCATCTGGAATGCTGTGTCCAGTTCTGGGCTCCCCAGTTAAAGAAGGGCAAGGAACTGCTGGAGAGAGTCCAGTGGAGAACAATTAAGATAATGAGGGGTCTGGAACATCTGCCTTAGGAGGAAAGGCTGAGAAACCTGGGGCTGGTTAATCTGGAGAAGAGGAGCCTGAGGGGGCATCTTGTTAATAACAATCAATATCTAAAGGGCAAGTATCAGGGGCATGGAGCCAGACCTTTCTCAGTGGTATCCAGTGACAGGACAAGGGGCAGTGGACACAAACTGGAACTGAAGGTTCCATGAAAACCTAAGGAAAAAAAATGCTTCATTTTGAGGGCAGCAGTGCACTGGGTCAGGCTGCCCAGAGAGGTTGTTGAGCAACTCTCTGGAGGCATTCCAAACCCAGCTGGATGTATTTCTGTGTGATTTACTCCAAGTGATCCTACTTTAGCAAAGAGGGTTGGACTAGCTGATCTTCAGAGGTCCCTTCCCACTCCTACCATTCTGTGACCTGGGTGGTTCACAGAGTCCTCCTGTTGAAGCTGTATCTCCAGCACCATTTCCTAGTGTGCAGACTGTGGGGTTCATACCAGGGATTCTGGTCCCTTCAGGATAGGGGAAAGCCTGCTACTAAATTGTACAGAGGCAGTAACAACTTGTGATTGTGGCAGGTCAGGAAGGAAAGTTCCTTTTGATTAATTCTTTGATCACAGGTCCCCTTTTTCTGATTTAATGCTTGTGTTCCACAGGAGGAAAGGATCCTGCCAGACTGCTGTGTGCCATTCCAGCCAGGGTAAGCAAAGCAGTTAAACATTGTGGGACATCTGTGAATCACAGGCTCCATGTGGGAGACAGGGCTGGCAGTGATGGAAGCAACTATGAAAAAGAATCACAGGAGTGTGTGGTTGGTGATAGCTGAACTCTTCTGAAGAGGAAGAAATCTGAGTACTAGATAGTGAATAGGAGCCTGAAGGAACATAGGAAATATATATGGTGGCAAAGAGAGAGACTGCAGGGGTCTATAAATGATGCAGGAAAGGCTAAGATACAGTTAGGGGACTGATTATATGTAGTAGGATGGACTTCAAAATCCTTACAGGCATGTGGGGAGGTTATCTGAAGAAGAAACTTTGCAGATGGGACTAAAAGGTGTTGTAAATTGATAACTTTTGAACAGCCACCAGTCTTTTAAGAGTTGGGAAGGCTGATTGCAGGCCTTGCAAATGAACTCTGTGTCTGTGAGTGCTGGGGGGAGGCAGGGGAAGGTAAAATATTTCTCTATACTTTGCTCAAGGACTGGAGTTTTGGGGTTGTGTTGTCAGGGAAATGCTTATGGCTGTAAATTGTATTAAAAAAACCCAAAGCTCTCTTTAATTTAAAAGTCCTTTGTCCCATTTGCTGCACAAGTCTTACAGTTCTTGCTTTAGGCTTGTATTAAAAAGTTGGCAGTCTCAGCTGGAGGAAAACTAGGGGATAGGTCAGATGCTAATTAATTTCATGCTAATTGTGCCATAATTTGCAATCCAGTGGATTAGTTTCTGTGGGAGAGCTGAAATATATGGAAAGGCAAAAATGAATAAGGGTAATTAATCTCTGTAAAATTGCTTGGCATGCTCTAAGAAAAAGAGATTTTTTGTTGTGGCTGCTACTTTTTTGTTTGTTTGTTTGTTTAAAATACTTTAAAGGTGCCTCTGCAGTGGATTATGTGAAAGATTATTTGCTGCTGAATGTCTCCTTAAACACCTAAAAGAACCTCTCTGGCACCTGCCTAAGCTCTTGGTGAGGACTCAGAAATTCTTTACAGTGAGGGTGGTGAGACACTGGAACAGGTTGCTCAAGGAGGTTGTGGATGCCCCCTCCTTGGAGGTGTTCAGAGCTAGGTTGAATGAGGTCTTGAGCAACTTGAGGTCTAGTGGAAGTTGTCCCTGCCCATGGCAAAGGGGGTTGGAAGTGGATGATCTTTGAGGTCCAATCCAACCGAAACCATTCTATGATTCCCTTCCTGTAGGATGAGCAATTGGTTTTGGACAAATTCATCTCAGGGGAGAGACCACCTCGATGCCAGCTGGAGCTTTGTTCCAGGTGGTAGAAGCATTACTCAACCCCATATAGCCCACAGAGGTGAAAGACAACCCCAGTGGCTTGAGGTGGATTTCCTGGCCTGTACTCTTCAGCATGTGACTGTGGGTTTGTGATTACTTTGAACTGTCAGGATGCTGCATCATCATTGCATGTGGAGCTCCTTCTGCTCAGGGGAGGGAAATATCTTGCCCAACAAGGTGGCTGTTGCAAGCGGTGTTCTTTTTGTGCTTTCACTGTGCTCTTGCGATAAGGGTAGGTGTGCTCCCATTCCCCCACTGCAGGCAGGTGGTCCAGACCTTTGAGATAACTGCCTTACTTGTCTGTTAGCTTGGGTTTTTTTTTTCCTCTTCCTAGAAGTAGATGAGGCTGAAGCAGGCAGATGCAAACCACTTCTCCTCGCTCTCTGTGCTTCCCTCCCACCGAGTCTCCAGTGGCTGGTCAGAGAGCTTGACTCAGAGCTAAACTGGGGATAGTAATTTACTCCTGGCCTCTAATGGCTATAAATTGCTCCGTGCCCTAAGGAACAGGTAGAGCTGTGAGTCAGAGGTGGGTTCCATACACACCACCTCTAAGGTCTTTTCCTTTATGCACAGAGCACAAGGCTCACCCTAATGTCAAAAAAACTACCTGTGTGTGTCCAGGCTGGCCCTGAGCAAAGTGTCTCTGCGTGTAGCTGATTGTAAAGCTGTGTGCTGTTTTCCTTGAGGTTTTCTCCCCACCCATTATTGGCCTACCAGAGTTCAACGACTGACTTCTGAACTGTCAGAGAGCAGTGACTTCCCACATAATCCTCTCTTGTTCTGAAATCCAAGGAGCTCCAACTCAAGAAGGAGGCAGGGCACGGGGGGAGCAAGGCAGAGTTTCTGCAATTGAACTCCTTTTGTTTGGCTTCTCTACTTGCGAACACCAAGCAGAAGTTCAAATGACATTACAAAGCAGAAAGCTTTATGATGAATCGTGCCTGGTACAGATATAATTTAAACATATTGACTTGTCTGAAGCAAGGGCCAGACGCTGCAGTAGGGGAGACAGGAAGTGGCTGGTTGAGATTGCTGAACCAAGCTGGAATCCAAAGCGAGGGAGAGGAAGCGCATCGTCTTTTAACTCTGCTCGGCAGCTCAGCAGAAAAACTGATGCAGTTGCTGATGGACACTGATATCAAAGGGAGAAAAATCATGACAAATTCTTTGTGCTTTTAAAATTAATGTAAAGCAAATCAATAGCTCGACTTGGTGCAATATAAAAAAAGTAGTACCAGGACTGCCATTAAAATGATTTTTCTTTAAACCTGTGTTCTGGGATTGCTATTAGAGAGGCTTGAGAGATAATAATAATGGCAGTTAAAAGACAGCTCTCTAATTCCCAGCAGGTTGTTGCATTTCACTGCAACTAGCCTGTAGCTGTGCTGGGAACTAGGTAATGGCAGCCCTTGAAAGATGATGTTTTCTTTAGTTTTTCTTCCTTATGGACCAGTGGGTCCCTAGGAATATTCAAGATAGCTTTTAAATGGGGTCACGCATGGAGAGGAGGAGAAACTATTTGGCTGCACTAGACTTGCTGTGCTAAAAGAGCTCATGGGGGATTTTTTTTTTTCTACTCTCTCTCCAGCAAACTGGGACCATATGGGAGCCTTTGAGTCAAAGGTCTGAAACCAGCCAGCTGCCTTAGGTTTCTTAATAAGAGATCATCTTGTGATGGGGGCTCACTTATCTTGGATAACCTATGTGCCTGACATCAGAATACGTGCATTTTTCTCGTCTCCCTGGGTGTATTTTATCACCCTGGGCTCACACTCTCCCCTCTCTCACTCAGGCTGGTCGTAACCGCTCAGCAGTTAGGGCTGTGCCATGTGTGTAAGTGTTACGTCGCTCACCGCAGCCCTTCTCAGAGTCCTCTATTCATCTCAAATTGTGTCTCTGCGGGTGCCGGTCACGGAGACTCCACAGCTCAGCACCCCTGGAGCTGGCTGCTGATTCATGCCTCCGGAGTTTCATGATGGTCCTGCAGAAGCCAAAACCAAGCCTGCTGTCCCACCCGTTACGCCTTCCTGTTCTCCTGAAACACGCTGGGCATCATGAGATTGCAGCTGCACACGACTTCTACACGAAGTGTGAATGCAGCCAGGGGAAGTTTGCCTGCTTGTGGTTTTCACAAAATCACGGAATGTTAAGGGCTGAAAGTGACCTTGAGACATCATCCAGTCCAACCCCCCCTGCCAGAGCAGGATCACCTATACCTGGTCACACAGGAACGCATCTAGGTGGGTCATGAATATCTCTAAAGAGAGATACTCCAAACCCGGCAGCTTGTTCCAGTGTTCTGTCACCCTGACCGTGAAACAATTCTTCCTCCTGTTTCCATGGAACTTCTTATGCCTCAGCTTCCACCCATTGCTCCTTGTCCTGTCATTGGGCATCACCCAGCAGAGCCTGGCTCCAGCCTCTTGGCACTCACCCTGCACGTATTTATAAAGGTGAAAAAACCCCAAACAAACAAACCAAACCAAAAAGGCAATTTCTAAAAGCTGTTGTAGAAATGGCTTCCCCCCTGCTGTCTATCCAGGGTGCAGGTACTCTGATTTTACTTTTCTTCTTCTGAGCTGCCACTGCTATGAGAGAGCTGCAGAGTTTGCCGGACTTTTGCTTTCTCCAAAGATAAGCACAATAGGTTGCTCAGGCTCTGTCACCTCAAATGAGACTCAGCTTCCCTGTCACCTCACATTAAATCTCAGCTTCCCTGTGCTGGTGTTCTGAATCCTGATCAGACTCAGAGCAGGAAATACCTGAGACCGCAGTTGTTGTAACTCTGATCCTACAAGGAGATGTCCCTAAGAAAGGAGTTCAGGGTGAAGTAAAAGCATCTCACCACAGATGATCTGCAGTTTCTCAAAACTGTTCTCCAGTCAAAGAGCTTTGCCCAAATGCAGAACAAGAAGTATCCTGTGCCACACAGTACTTCAAAGATGTCACTATCACAGAATCAACCAGGTTGGAAGGGACCTCCAAGATCATCCAGTCCAACTAACCACCCAACTAATCAACTAGACCATGGCACTAAGTGCCTCATCCAGTCTCTTCTTAAACACTTCCAGGGACAATAGGAGGAGCAGAAGCTGTAGAAGGAGTTTATGAAATGAAGGGAAAAAAGAAGGATGAGATCAAACCACAGAGGCTGGGGAGAAAACTCACCTGTGTGGAGGAAGCCTAGAGGTGCTGAGCAGTATCAGAGGGAGAGATGGACATCCTGCTTTTCCTGTGAAAAGGTGCTGAAAGTTTCTTCTGTCTAACATGAAGACTTGTTGATGACTTTTGCAATTGGAAGGGGAAGTGGAAAGCTGTTTAGGTGAGAAGTGGTATGTGTGGAGGTAGAAACAATGCAAGAAACATGAAATGAAAAGGTGGAGGAGAAAAAAAGCCAGGCCTGGAGTAAGGAATGGGTGAGGGAACCACATGACTACAGAGGAGATGCTGTTTCCCCTTTTCTTGAAGCGTCTCATTCTTGCTCAGAGAGTTACCTCATCATTCTCATCAGCTGGATATGTCCTGTAGTTGCTGTGTGTTCTGCTTAGCTTTCCCCTTTGTTTTCTCATCCTGCTTTTTCTGCTGGGAAGATCTCAAATCTGGGAAACATTTCCTGCTAGACTTTCTTTAGTCTGTGCCTGAGCCCAGGTAATAGCAAGACAATGTGGTGACTGCAATCTAAGGAGTGAGGGGCAAGCTGGCAGATTGAAGTCAGAACATGCTAGTCTGTGGCAGATGCTCCTGTAGAACTTGCCAAAGCTGAATCATGGCTCTGTAGCAGCTTCTTGGCTTCAATTCCATCTCAACATGAGAAAAACTTTTTTACTGTGAGGTTGGTGGAGCACTGGAGCTGACTGACCAGAGAGGTTGTGGAGTTGAGATCTTCAAAACCCGTCTGGGTGTGTTCTTGTGTGACTGCCCACAGTGGTCCTGCTTTGCAAGGGGGTTAGACCTGATGATCTCTGGAGGTCCCTTCCAACTTCTAGCATTCTGCAATTTTTTTCAGAGGTCCTAAGGGAGGTAATTTCATGATGTGAGGGTCCTTATTCTCAGCAACTGTGTCCAGTATCTGCATGAATGAGAGAAAGGCACAGAATGTTTTAGTGTTGTCTGCTGCCTTGCTCCTGAGTTGGGTCCTGTGAGTGTTTTGATGATAAGTAGCAACTTCATCAGGAATGCTCATGGTACAGCTTCATGACAGCAGTGGCCACAAATATGATTTCTCCATATATCTGTTTTATCTTTATGTGGTTGCATATGCTCTTGCTATGACAACACTGATGAGCTGTGGCCACAGCAGGTTATTCAGAAGGGCATCAAAGCTGGTGAAGGGTCTAGAGAATAAGTCTAATGAAGAGCAGCTGAGGAAAGTGGGATTGCTAAATCCGGAGTAGAGGAGGCTTCCAAAGGAGCTTTCCTAAAAGAAGGTTGTGCTGAGGTGGGGGTTGGTTATTCTTCTTAGTATCAGGTGGTAGAATGAGAGGCAATGGCCTGAAATTGTGTTAGGAAGGTTTAGATTGGCTGTTAGGAAAAACTTCTTTACAGAAAGGGTGGTCAGGCATTGGAACGGGATGCCCAGGGAAGTGGTGGAGTCAGTGTTCCTGGAAGTGGACAAGAAATGTGTGGACATGGCACTTCAGGACATGGTTTAATGGCCCTGGTGGTCTAAAGTTGACAGCTGGACTTGATGACCTTTGAGGTCTTTTCCAACTGCAAGAAGTCTATGACTTAGTGAGGAGCTTGAGTACTCTGCTTTTACTGTGTGACTGTTACACATGGCTTAGGGTTTGTGTATCGACTCTTAGCTAGAACTTCCTATAGCTAGATGGGAGCATGGGAATGTGAGAGACCTCCAGAGGTTAAGACAAGCATCTGGCTAGGAGGGTGATGGAGTGTCAGTGTGGAGGAGGTTTTGAAGGCCTGGAGATGGCATCGTGAGGCATTTTGAAAGCTGCCGATTGTTGTCAGTGTGTTGACAATTATTTTCAATTTGTTTTGTTTTGGTTTTTAATTGTGGGAACGTTCCCAGAAGCTTAGTAAACGAGGACATGTTCTTACAAATACTCAGCTAATACTTGAAAGCTCACATGGCCCAGCTTTGGTGATTGAAACCTACCTGGGTCAGCTGTCTTCTCAAAGGCCTGTGTTCGGAAGAGGTGCCCGGGGTTGTGGGCTGTGGTTTGTTTCTCTCAACCTGCAAAACGCTAGAGCTTAGAGCAGGACTTTGATTCTCCCCCCCTCCTTCTTTAAACAGACATGCAGCTCTGCATGTCTGCAGATGGATTTAATTCCAACCCAACACATGGCTCTGTTTGGGGATGTAGGATGCCGGAAAACCACAGTGTATTCTGTCTGAGATTTGTAAGCTCCATGCAAAACTGCTGAACCCAAGAAACCCCTAGTCTTAAGCAATTAAGATCAGGGTTGTGCTTACAGAGGTGTTATGTAGTCTCATCCCTTAGAGATTCTCAAGGATGATGGAGCTTGCTGAAGCTTCTGGGTGTCCACTGCATTCAACCACAGTGGGTGAAATACCGTCCCAAGCGGCTCTGTGAGATCTCCCCCTCCTTTTGTGCGTGCTCAGGATCAAAATGAAGATACTTTCTCACAGTGAGAAAGTAGTTAGCAATTTCTGACAGGGTGGTGGTGACATGGGAGCTTTGGAGAGTCATCCCAAAGCTAGTACCCAAAAGCCAAGCATGAACTGGCAAGGTCTGAAACAGATGGAAGGTTCTTAGCTTCTTGCTCACATAGTTGCATGAGTCCTGTGGAAAATGTGTGCCTTGTACCCCTGTGTTACTAAACTGCTGAGGGAGGTTCTTCTCCCCCTCTCCTCTGCCCTGGTGAGGCCCCACCTTGAATATTGTTTCCAGTTCTGGGCTCCCCAGTTCAAGAGGGACAGGGATCTGCTGGAGAGAGTCCAAGGGAGGGCTACAAGGATGATGAAGGGACTGGGGCACTGCCTTGTGAGGAGAGGCTGAGAGACCTGGGGCTGTTTAGACTGGAGAGGAGAGGACTGAGAGGGGATCTAATCAATGTCTATAAATATCTGAGGGCTGGGGGTCAGGAAGGAGGGGACAGGGACAGTCTCTGCTCACTGTGCCCTGTGACAGGGTCAATGGATATAAACTACAGCACAGGAAGTTCCACCTCAACGTGAGGAAAGAACTTCTTTACTACAAGGATCACAGAGCACTGGAGCAGGCTGCCCAGAGAGGTTGTGGAGTCTCCTCTAGAGACTTTCAAGCCCTGTCTGGTTGTATTCCTATGTGACCTGTGCTGGATGCTATGGTCCTGCTCTGACAGGGGGATTGGACTTGAAGATCTCCAGAGGTTCCTTCCAACCCCTAACCTCCTGTGAACATCTCTGTGTTCCTGCCTGCGCAGCAAGGCTTATCTGAGGGGGTGTGTGTGTGCATCCAACAGGCTGATATTGCATAAGGTATTTTGGTAATGCTAAAAAATTGCAGCTACTCGGGTTTTAACCCTTGCGCTATTTCTCACTGGTGTCACCATGCAACTTAAAACAATTCTGCTCCTTCAGGCAGGACCAGGGAAGTGATTGTGCCTCTGTACTCAGCACTGGTGAGGCTACACCTAAAATTCTGGGTTCAGTTTAGGAGCCCTCACTACAAAGAAAGACATTGAGGTGCTGGAGAGGGTCTAGAGAAGGGCACCAAAACTGGTGAAGGATCTGGAGAACAGGGCTGGTGAGGAGTGGCTGAGGGAACCGAAGTTTTTTAGCCTAGACCTGGTTTAACATCAGCCTTGTTAGAGAACAGTTGGACTTGATCATTTTGCAGGTCTTTTCCAACCTAAACGATTCTGTGATTCTATGATTCACTGGACCTTCATTCACTTTCTTTTGCTCTAAATGAATATTCACAGTGATTAACTGCAGCCAGCCCTTTGCTGACTTCTCACAGTGGGAACCTTCCTGCTTCTCTTTGTGCTTAGAGCTGTGTTGCACTTCTCCAGTCTGTGCTGTGTGGTGAAGCAGTGAGTGGAATGGAGTTGAATGACACATGGCTTGTTGAGGGCTCTGGCAAGATGAAATCAGTACTACTTAGAGAGTAGGTTGTCTCTCACTGTGAACATGAGTGGCAGAATTGAAGTCTTTATTTTTTCTGAAAACTCATGTTTCTAATTCTGTGCATTTCAATTCAGCTTCATAAACTGTTTTCCATGGGAAGAGGGAGAAATAAAACTTGCAAAAATGCTGAGTTTTGATTAGCTGCTCAGAAACCTGGTACTACAAATGTTTATTTTTTTTTTTTTTTGGCAAAAATAACCTATGTTGACTTGTGCAAAGTAGCACCTTGTGAGTGAAGACCTGGTTTATTGCAGAGATGGGGAGGGAGATACTGTCTCCAGTTCTGATGTCTCCATCAGAAGGAGGACAGAGCTGTTGGAGTGAGTCCACGGGAAGGCCACAAAGGTGATCTAAGGACTAGAGTGCCTCTCCTATGAGGACGGGCTGGGGGAGCTGGGGTTGTTCAGCCTACAGAAGAGGAGCCTCTGGGGAGACCTTAGAGCTGCCTTCCAATAGCTGAAGGGATCCTAGAAGAAGGCTGAAGAGGGGCTTTTCATAAGGGTGTCTAGAGATAAGACAAGGGAGAATGGTTTGAAGCTGAGGGAAAGTAGGGTTAGACTGGATCTTAGGAAGAAGTTCTTCAGTACAAGTGTGATGTGAATCGGGAATAGGTTGCCCAAGGAGATTGTGGATGCCTTCTCCCTGGGGATGTTCAAGGCCAGGTTGGATGAGGCCTTGAGCAGCTAAGTCTAGTTGAGTGGTGTCCCGACCCATGGCAGGGGGTTGGAGTTAGATGATCAATATGGTCTCTTCCAACCTAAGCCATTCTATGATATATACCAGTCCAAGAGTCAAAGCATTCAAACTTACCTGTGTGAAAGAAATGCATTTTAAGGGAAGTTAGTATGAATTCCTTTCCTTCTGTTTTCCTTCCATGTCTTCTGTTGCCCATCTGTGAAAGGGACCATAAGAGGGAAACATAGGGAGTGGGAGATCAGCATAGTGGGAAGACAAAAGCAATGAAACCTCAATGAATTGATGATGAAAGGGAGGGAGACAGAAAGACTCTAGAGAGAGCTAGGGGGAAAGAAAAAAAAAAAAGAGAGAACATAAGTGTCTGAACGCCCAAAGGAAAAAAGGGGTCAGAGCATCAGGTTAAGCAAGATGAGGAAACAAATGAATGGGGAGAACAGCAATAAGATGATGCAGTTTGCAGCATGCAGAATTGGAAACAGTTTTCAGAAAGGAAAGGAATACATTTTGCCACTTGTGTTTGTACTGAGTAGGACCTTAATCTCCAAGTGGTTTGCCTGTCTTCTCACCGGACCAGCCAGAGAAATGCAGTGTGATTCAGAGTAAATGAGAGAGGCAGTGTCTGGCTCTAAATTTGCTGTGCTGTGCTCCTTCTGCTGCGTCTCATTGCCACAGAATAAAGTTTTGTGTTAGGGAAGTTGGAACCTTTACTCAGAATGCGTATCATATTAAATGATTTATTGCTTTTCCAACCCCCCCATCTCAAATACCCAAAGACAGCTTGCATGGACATGTGGGGCAATTCCTAGGCTCTGGTAAACAATGTTCAGTGTGCTGTGGGGAAGGGGGGAAACACTGTAATGAAATCACCAGTCTTAAACTAAGCTGCCTTTCTTAGGTGGCTCCCCCAGACCCCAGCAAGAACGTGTCTGTGCAGGGGCTGTGCAGGTCCAGCCAAGCTGCCTGTTGAATAGTTTGGCCCAATGCAGGAAGCGAGATCTTTGACCTTCTGCAGTGTCCTCATTGTAGACGCATGCATATAATTTCCAGTAATTTAACAGGAGCTTTAGTTTGAAAAAAGATTTGGGTTTTATTACTTTCATTCATCATCATTAACTCGTGCCATGTGGCGGAGAGGAGGGAATGACATATTTCCGCAATTAGATTCAGTATTTTGCATTAAAAAATGAGCTGTTGCTGCAAATGGCGCTTTTGAAAGAGGGGCTCAAAACCAGCGGAAACAAAAGTTGTGATGTGTGCTTAGAAGAGCTTTTTTTTAAAAAAAAGAAAAAGAAAAAGAAAAAATGTTTTATTACTTTTTTTCCCCCAATGAAGTCTTCTTTAAGTTGTGGTTAGGAATGGTTTAGCCTTCTAACCTATTCCTACTGTGCGTTTGGCTGGCGTTCAAAAAATGTTTTCATCCAGTACCTTGATGCGCTTCTAATTCGTCTGTTACAAATAAGCTCTACTTTCCACTTACCCTGAAAAGGTGCACTGGCTTTATGTGAAATTTCATTTGATTCTGAGTTTGTGTGGGTTTGCTTTGCTTGAGTTTTGATTTGGCTCAGCCCAACAACTTAACACAAAACACAGCTAGGAAAATCCTATTTCCTACGGTGCAGGGATGCAAAAGGGATCAGTCCTTCCAAGTGGCCTGACTTAGGGCTGAGGTGCACTTCAAGGCTTTCACTACACTTTATTTTTTTTAACTCTTTGCTGAGCAAGCTAAATTGCAAGGACCTGATCCTGTTTTCTGTGAAGTCAAAGGGAAGTTTGCCATCAACCAAGATGGGAACAACATGGGGCCCAACGTTGGTAATGAAACCCAAAACCAGGCAAAGCTTTGCGGTTGAGTGTTCCTGCCAGCATTCCTCAGGACTGTGCGTGTGACACATGCTCCCTTGATAATCTCAGTGAAGAATACATTTAGGCCCAAACATGTATTTTATTTTAAAGAGCAGGCTGCATTCTCAGTAATTTGCCTTTTCTCCTTGTATGTACCTTGGTCTTGTGGATGTTAGCATGAGCCAGTGCTCCTGATAGCTTTTCTGTTTCCCTTCTCGGGATGTTGGTTTTCTTTTCTGCATGTTCAATTACGTGTGCACATTCATCTAGCGTTACTTCCTGTTCACTGGAGGATGTTTTGCAGAGCTCTTTATGCAGCATTCATAATACTCTTATCCATGATTTGGATTTCTTACTGACAGCAAGAGTTCAATCCTTTTTTGCTGCTGGTTTATTCATTTTATAGCTCTATCTAGATAAACTACTTACAACTTCTACAGTGGATGTTTAACAATTTGCTGGAATTTTCCCCTTCTAATTCAATTGTGCATTGAATTCTGTTCAAATTTATATTTATTTGTACTGTTTTGAAGGCATTTAAAAGTGTCAGCTCCTCATTTATCTGGATTTCTCTAGTGATTGCTTTCTTACATTGTTGTCATAATTCTCACTGGATCTTTTTGTTGTCGTTGCTCTCTTCTTTGGAAAAATGATCCTTGTCTTTTGGCTATAGCTGCCAGCTCATTGCTGTTTCAGGAGAAATGAAAAAAGAAAAGAAAGCTAATTTGTGTTACTGCACTCAATTACCTATGTTAGTAGTGACAATACATGTGCATAGTTGTGAGTGGCTTGTAGGCATAGGTGTGTAGATATATATATTATCATCACGTATGTGATGCATGCACCCACATTTAATTTTTTTGCATCTTCAATTCCCCTGTTGCCACTCTTAGTTCTGTGAACATCCCATGCAGAGAAGTTGCTGTGTCTGGAGAGGAAACAAGAATACAGAACTACTTGTAAAAGCTGAGTCCAAGCCACCTTTGTTGTGGTATCCTCTCCGTGAAAGGAGCTTTCCCTGTGCAGAGTGAAGTTAGCAGCTCTCCCACTCCATGAGTGTGTGCTATACCTCTGCCACAAGCCCAGCGTTCCATTTGAAGAGAAACTTCTTCACTGTAAGGATTCTCAACCACTGGAATAGGCTAACCAGGGAGGTGGTTGAATCTCATTCCATGGATGTGCTCAAAAGAGGCAGAGGTGTGATGCTGAGGGACATGATTCACCACCAGCCTTGGCAGAATGGTTGGACTGGATGGTCTTAAAGGGCTTTTGCAATGAAAATGCTTTTATGATCTTTGCTCTCTCACAGTCCAGCTGCACAGAGGCAAACTACTAGAGCTTCTTCTTGCTCCAGCTGCCCTCAAGGCTCCTTTCAGTAGAATATCCACCATGGAAAAGACAGGAAAAAAAGTCACCTAAACTCAGGTTGTAACTTGTGACCTTACCAAAGGCATGTGAGGAAGAATTCAGACATTTCTCTGCTGCATCTTTGGAAGAGCCTGATAACTTGCTTGGCCTATTGGCTTTAAGAAGGCTAAAACTTGTCCTGTGTACAGAGTACATCAAGGACCTCCTCTTTTCAAACACAGATAGAGATCAGCACAAGAATGGAGTAAAAATTTTGTCTCTTGGATGGATTTTCATGATGATAGGCTAAAGTGCCATCTCTGGCATTTGGCACAGATGACAGAGAAGAAATTTCACCAAAGGTTTATTTGTTTTACTGATAATTTTTCTGACTATTAATCTAGTTTGAGTTTGGCTCCCAGATCTGATTTTCAGCAGCTTTTGTAAACAGTTTTTTTTCTTATCTACATGAGTGAGGGTTTGACTTCCCCACTCTGTGCTACAAATTACACCTTTGTCTCCAGTACCAAACCGATGCCTGGGATTTAGTGAGAAAAGGAAAGAATTTGAGCTCAGCTTTCTATCCTGGAAGGCTTTGCCTTTTGCATTGCTCAAGCTCCACACTGAGACATCTTTCTCTCTGCTTCTTCTCTCCTTTACAGACAGAAGAGCAGCCTGAAACCAAATTTACTTCCCAACCTTTGGAATCTGTGTTTCACTCTACCTTCTTAAGTTTTTAGAGTTATGTTTTGATCAGCATTTACAGGTAAAGAGGTCAAGGGTCAAAAGACTCTTTATGCAAGAAACATACTTAGAAATAAATAAGACTCACCGTGCTCAGGGAGATTATTAATATGAGGCAAGTTTACTCAAGAAATTCTGGGATCAGGCCCTTGATACTGAATTTGATTTAATTCACTCATACATAATGATTACCCACAGCTCTGAGCAGATGTAGTAATGACTACAATTACTTGCAGATCATTTTTTTATTATGATTAAATCTGTACATGATATTATTCTTGAGGCAGCAGTTTTTAATATTCAGCTTACTCCCCTCCCTCATCAACACTGGCTGTGTGCAAGGTTAGAGGCAAATCTTTGGTTCAGGAGCGAAGAGCTTTTTGCCATGAGGAAATGTTAGTTTTGGTTGGAGTCCATTGGCATGTGCACTTGATGTTCAAAATTCATCTTTGCAGCATCAAATTTGCATGTGTGCTTGTTTTTAAATGGATCTCTGTTGTGAAGCTGCCACCAGCTTCAAGAGAGCACTTTTAGAATAATGTTGAGTGTGCACATGAAACTATCACTTGTATGTATCCTGGAAACCATGGACTAAATCACGGAATGGTAGGGTTTGGAAGGCACTTCTGCAGATCATCTAGTCTGCTAGAGCAGGATCACCTGGAGTAAATGACACAGGAACATGCCCAGGTGGGTTTTAAAAGTCTCCAGAGAAGGAGACTCCACAACCTCTCTGGGTAGCCTGTCCCAGTGCTCTGCCACCCTCACAGTGAAGAACTTTTGCCTTATGTTTATGTGGAACCTCCTGTGTTCCAGTTTGTGTCTGTTGCCCCTTGTCCTGTCACTGGACACCACTGAGAAGAGTCTGGCTCCCTCTTCCTGATAGGCATTAATGAGATCCCCTCCTCAGGCTCCTTTTCTCCAGGCTAACCAGCTCCAGGTCTCTCAGCCCTTCCACATAAAGCAGATGTTCCAGTCCTCTCATTATCTCACTGGTCCTCCACTGGGCTCTCTCCAGTAGTTCCTTGCCCTTCTTGAACTGGGGAATTCAAAATCAACCTGACCTACAAGTTTGATCATCCTGTAGGAGCTTTCACCTGACTCAAGCTGGTTTTGCTGGAGCCAGCAGATTTCTGTTCTCCTCCTGGTTCTGCCTGAGTCTCTTTGCATAAGCCTGAAGAAGTCTGCAGTCTGCCTTTAAATTAATTATTTTGTGAGATGAGGATAGGAGTTAATCTGAGAGCAGAAAGAGTTGCTCTTTGGCTTGAATTAAGTTGTGTTAGGGAATGCAGAGGATATGCAAGGGTCTTGTGCTCATGGGCATAGGAGAGAAGATTATTTGGACAGGGCATTTGCCATATGTTTGTCATTCATGTGTGATGTTTATTAAGCAAATACTGCAAATAGCCCCACTGGAGATAAATAAAACATTGAAAAGTCATTGGATAAGCTTGATTTTTAGTAAAAATTTCTTGCTGATAGTTGGAGGCCAGGTTAGAGAAAATCAGAAGGATATCATTGTCTGCAGACTAGCTGAAGGATATTCTAATTAAGAGAAAAAGTTTAGTCAGCCACCTCCTCCCTCAATATTCTCATTTCAGCAGAATGGGAATGCCACCCTTGTCTGTGGCTCTGTATCTGCAGAGGGAGCATCATTGCATCAAACCAAGGCACCTGTCACAGTCCTTTTCATCTGTTTCTTGCAGGATTTGTTTTCCTGATGAAAGCCACGGCAAAAATCTCTGGTCATGATGAGGCAATTTTTAAAAGCAATGAATTGTGGTTGGGAGGTGAAAAGTTGCTTGCCTGTGGAATTTTTACACAGCTGGGTGACCAGGAAAGAACCTGTTAAGGAACATTTGGTTCACATTGCTTCATGTTCTACAGTCTTGACTTCTAGTTCACATTAATTTTAGGTGTACTCTCGATCGAAGGAGGTGACTTAAAAAGCATTCTGGAAAACTGTTACTCATGAGCTGTTTCTCTTACTAAAAGTGCAGTTTTAAACCACTGCATTGCACCTAAGGCAGTTTGATGAAGGAGAAAAAAAAATACCAAAGTGTAGGTATAGGAATTAATTCTTTACATAAAGTTGGTGAGGAGAGTGTCAAGTACTCTTAACAATTAAATTTGTCTTAATGATTAGCTGCAGTAACGTTCAGGAGCAGGGGGCTCTGCATTGATCCCAGGAAAATGATGCATGTTGCTCACTGCAGATGAGTGATGTTGCAGAATGACAAGTTGATGTCTTTAGATTGAGCAAAGCCCTCTGTGTTTTATAACCTGGCCTACGGTCAGGAAGGGTTACTGTGATCTGCAGTGCCTAGAGCTGTGCTAATAGCAAGGTGGGTAAGAGCTGACATGATACTCAAGGTATGGTTTTATAAAGAGCCATTGACCACTTTAAGGGACTCTTAGCACTATGCAGAGCAAGCTAGGCAGAACTGCAAACCAGAAGGCCATTTGTCATAAAGATTATTACTAGGTGGTTAAGCACTTGAAAGGCTACCACTTGATGCAAGACCTTCCCTATAAAAGCTTGGCTATAGGTCGGTAATTTGCCAATATTCCTGGGTCAGGAGAAAGCAGCTTAAGATCAGAAATAATAATAGAATGTTTTAAAGCGGATGGTAGAATGCCAGAAGCAGAGGAAGTATTAATAATTTTCATGATAAAATAACCCTATCAGGTTTGGGGAGGGGAGGAAGTCACAAAGGAATCTACTTGAAGATTTGAAGAGCTACTTCAAAGGATTTCATTAATCCAAAAGGAGAGATTAGCCCAAGAACAAAAGAATAGGAGAGGAGCTGGCAAGTGTAAAGCTGGTAGAGGAATTATAATCATGTCATACATGGGATAGCTGAGTGCAAAGCTAAAGAGAAATTGAAACAAAAGCTGTCTTTAAACTTTTCAGACCAGTAAGGTCATGAAGGGTATTCTCCCAAAGTTAAGAGGAGGGTTTTTATGGGATGTGGCTGTAAAATTTGATTTTTCACTTTTGAGCACAAATGCAGTGCTGGCTTGAGGAGCGATAAGGAAAGTAGCAGAAGACATAGCACGAGGTCGTGCAGGGAGCTTGCAGCCATTTTCATCCACGCTCTAAGGGCTGAGCTCTGAATTTCTGTTGGAATTTCACTGCTTTTGCGAGACAACAACAGCAATTGTAATTCTTTCTTCTAGGGCTCAGAGCATAGTCCAAGAGCTTAATAGAACAACTTGAAGGAAAGCTTGTTTGCTTGACTTTGTATGCAAGTTCACATTTGAAACCGAAGAGCCAACAGTGCCATGAGATACCCATTGTGGCTCATGAATGGAAAATGAATTATGTTGTTCAAGTATCATGTTCACTTGCATATTTCCACGTTGCAAAACAATGGCTTACAAAACACTGCACCCAGCATGCCTATAATTTTGGGTTGTAGTTGAAGGGCAATTTAGTAATACTGTGCCTAAAGGCTCCAAGCAGCATTGACACAGTTTAGGCCCTTCGCGATGATCCCTTTTTGAAGACACAATAATGACCTGGTTTATGTCCCAGGGAGCTTACAATTTAATTGAAGGAAAGATTTAAGAATGCTGATGAGAATACACAGGAAGAGAAGGAATGGTTGAAGGGAAAAGGAATATATTCATTTACCTACTGGTAGTAACAATACCTGTCCTAAACTCCTGTGAAGCACTGTAGGACACCAGGGAGTTGATACCTCTGAGCTACAGCAGCAAGGTGTGTTAGTGTGGACGTTCTTCAGCTCATGTTCTCTGATCTCTTCAAGTAGTCTGGATGGCTATAATTTCTTCTGCATGGAGCCAGGAGTGTGTATCTAGTTTGCTGCTGCTCTTCTTTTTAGAATACTATATTCACTATCACAAGGAGTAGATCGTAGGTAAGCTGTAGCCCAGCATGGAATCATAGAATAATGGTAAGGGTTGGAAGGGACCTCTGGAGATCATTGAGTCCAACCTCACTGCTAGAGCAGGATCACCTGTAGTAAATGACACAAGAATATGCCCAGGTGGGTTTTAAAATCTCCAGAAAAGGAGACTCCACAACCTCTCTGGGCAGCCTGCTCAAGGGCTCCAGTACCCTTACCATAAAGAAGTTTTTCCTTATGTTGAGGTGGAGCTTTCTGTGTTCTAGTTTGCCCCTTGTCCTATCACAGGACACCACTGAGAAGAGCCTGGCTCCTTCTTCTTGATACCCATGCTTCAGATACTTATAAATATTAATAAGATCCCCACTCAGTATTTTCTGGACTAAACAGCCCCAGCTCCCTGAGCCTTTCCTCTTCAGACAGATGTACCAGTGCCTTAATCATCCTTGCAGCCTTTCATTGGACGCTCTCCAGTATATCGCTGTTCTTCTTAAACTGGGAAGGTGAGAACTGGACACAGTATTACAGATGTAGTCTCACAAGGAGAGAGTAAAGGGAGGAGGAGAACCTCCTTTAACCTGCTAAGTATTTGCTGCTATTAGATACTTTACTAGTGCCAGCTGGTAGGAAGGGGCAGGTGGAGCTGGTTGAGATGATGCCTGTTCTTGGGTGAAGGGGTACATTTCTACATCCAAACCTGCTGGTAGTCCAAGTGCAAAATCATAGAATGACAGAATGGTTTGGGCTGGAAGGGAACATAAAGATCATCTGGTTCCAACCCCTGCCATGGGCAGGGACACCTTCCACTAGCCCAGGTTGCTCAAGGCCTCATCCAACATGGAGGCATCCACAACTTCCCTTGGCAACCTGTTCCAGTGTCTCACTGTCCTCACTGGAAAGAATTTCTTCCTAATCTCCAATCTAAATGTGCCCTCCTCAAGCTTCAATCCATTACCCCTCATCACTACCAGCCCTTGGAAAATGTCCCTTCCCAGCTTTCTTGTAGCCCCCTTCAGGTATGGGAAGGTTGTTATAAGGTCTCCCTGGAGCAGTCTCTTCTCTAGGCTGAACAGCCCCAACTCCCACAGCCTGTCACCACAGAATAGGTTCTCCAGCCCTCTAAACATCTTTTTGGCCTCCTCTGGACCCACTCCAGGAGGTCCATGTCCTTCTTGTGCTGGGGGCACCAGAACTACACACAGTGCTGCAGATGGGGTCCCAGCAGAGCAGAGGAGCAGAATCCCCTCCCTGTCCTGCTGCTCGCTGATTTGGATGCAGCCCAGCACACAGCTGCCCTGTGGGCTGCCAGGGACAATTTCTGGCTCATGGTGAGTTTTTCATCAGCTGACACCCCAAAGCCCTTGCCCTCCTGTTCTGGAGCCACTCCTTGCCCAGCCTATATTTTTGCTACAAATATATCCAAATCCAAAAGCTGATTCACTTCTCCCAGGAGAAGGCACAGCTTCCCTCTGTACAAAATTTAGGTTCATAAAATATCCTTCTGGAGTTAAGTGAGTGGGAGGCAGCAGTTCTGTTGAGTAGACCTTGTTAATTGACTTCCCAATGTGGCCACATTTTTGAAAAGAGACACTTTTATACCCATGTGCATCTCATTGGCAGCTCTTGTAAATAATTTTGAACTATTCTTCTCCTCCATCAACATCCTGATTTCTGTGTAGGCTCTTTTCATGTCTTGATTATTTCAGTCCACTGTTCATTGTTTGCAGAAGTACTGCATACAGCCTATTTGTAACTGGCTGTCCGAAATTAATTACTCGTGCTGATTTGGTGGCACTAAATCCTGTTCTGTTATCAAGCAAATCTGCTGGCGAATGAAAGATCAATGTTTTTGTGCTATGCCCTACTTCATGGATTTCAGAGAGTATTTTTCCTAATGAAAGCTATCAAGAAAAGCACACAGAATGCTCTAAGGATCACAGAATTGTTTCTTGTGGAAAAGACCTCTAAGATCATCAAGTCCAACCATCAACCCAAGGCCACCATGGCCATAAAATCAGATCCCAATGCGTCATATCCACAGATTCCTTGAACACCTCCAGGGATGGTGACTCTGCCACCTCCTTTGATGCCCTTTTCTACAGTCTGACCCCCCTTCTAGTAAAGAAATTTTTCCTAGTAGCCAACCTAAACCTGTCCTGCCATTTCTTCTAGGAAGAGGAGACTAACACCTACCTCACTCCAACTTCCTTTTAGGTAGTTGTGGAGAGCTATGAGGTGTCCCCTCAGCATCCTCTTCTCCAGGCTGCACAGCCCCAGCTCCCTCAGCTGCCCCTCACCAGCCCTGTTCTCCAGACCCTTCCCCAGCTTCGTTGCCTTTCTCTGGACACGCTCCAGGAGCTCAGTGGGCAGCACTTACATTCGCAGCTGTAAACCAACATGGCACATCTGATTTGAGACTGATACACAAAGGAAGAACCATTAGAGTTCAATGAATTAAACTGAGTCTGAGGAGCAAGGTTACAGGAAAAGACAGTAGCTTTAAACATGCCCAGAGAAGGTAATTTACTATGTATGACTTAAAAGCATAAAATCTTTCAATGACACAGTTCTGGATCAACCACATAAAATGATGATGATTGCCCATTATAAATGGTTCTGACTATGGACATGCCTTATGTACTTTCTTTTGCTCTTGTGAGTAAATGCGTGTGTGAGATCTTTTTCCAAAATTAGAATGCATGGCTATCAATCATTTATACTGAGCACAGAGAGTCCTGCTCACCTGTCATGGCTTCGAGCCTATTTATTCTTTCCTGAGCAAGCTGCAGTGTGGTGTGGAACTGTAGGCTTGCTGTGTTGCTCCTGAATGTTTTTTAGTCCAACTTGAGCTGTGAGGAGAAGGGTAATAGTTGGTTTAACTCAGTCTCACAGTAGACCATGAGTAGCTGTACGTTAGCTTTAGGCTTTCTTGTACAGTTGGATAAGTTTTGGCTCCTTCTGTCTCATGCCGTTTCCTCTAATGGCTGAAGAAATGGAACATTATACTATGTAACATGTGGGGGTCACATTAATCACAGAAAATTCTTTTAATGTCTCAGAAGTAACTGTCAGACTGGACATACTGAATCTATTTAAACTAAAGCATGCCATTTTTTATCTACAGTGATCTTTAATTCACATAAAAGGGTCAAGAAAATGTGATTAAGTGACAGTTTTAAAATGTACTATAATATTAAATAGCTTGATTAAGTGACAACTATAAAATGTAACACAATATTAAGTATCTGGCTATGTCCCAAAAGAACTTTAAAGTATTTTGAATGGTTTGGGAATTCTCTAGCCCATTGTGAGTTGCAAGAGAGCCTTTTTATTAAACATAAACAGGTGAACTCAGGGGAAAAAGAAAAAAAAACAAACAAACAAACACCAAATCAGATAATATCTTGTCATCAGTCCTAGCTTCAAACTAAAATGACTGCCTTTCCAAACAAGATCTGAAGGAAACAAATAGGACTCTTTCTTATGGTGCCACCCCCCTGAGACCATAGAAACAACCCTCTGGCTGAGGATGTGCAGAGAATATTAGAGTGGGTCAAGAAAAGGTTTTTACATTGTGTGGCTAAACAAGGAAGTTCATGTGCTGCTCTCCTAGCTTTTCAAGTGTTAAGTATACTTGACACTCTGGTGAGGAAAACCCTGAGATCTTCAAGCAACTGCTGTCTGTCTGCTATTCCTGGTGCTTTGTTAGGAGCCTGTGTGTGTGCCATTAGGCTTGGAAGGGAAAAATCAGTGTGAGGAAAGTGCTCAGCTTACTCAGGATATGACCTTTGTAACTGTAGGAAGCACAGACTTTGCTAAGAAAAGAAAGGTGCCCAGTGGGGAGAATGTGATTTTCCAGTCTATAGAGAGTCTGTTTTCCAGTTTATGGAGAGCTGAATTAATGGTTACCATGTTGGAGAAACCAAGGGAAAACATAATGCCTAGCAGCTCACTCCCCAAAGTGCAGGCTACATGGCTCTGATGAGGCCACACCTGGAGTACTGTGTCCAGTTCTGGGCTCCCCAGCTCAAGAGGGACAGGGAACTACAGGAGAGAGATCAATGGAGGGCCACAAAGATGCTGAGGGGACAGGAGCATCCTTCTTATGGTGAGAGGCTGAGAGACCTGGGGCTGTTTAGCCTAGAAAAGAGGTGACTGAGAGGTGATCTTATCAATGCTGATCAATAGCTAAAGGGTGGAGGTCAGGAGGATAGGGCTCAGCTCTTTTCAGTGGTGCCTGACAATGAGAAGCCATGAGTACAAACTAGAACACAGGAGATTTCACTTGAACTTGCAGAAAAAACTACTTTGAGGGTGCCAGAGGACTAGATGAAGCTGCCCAGAGAAATGGTGGAGTCTTCTCTGGAGACTTTCAAAACCCACCTGGATGTGTTCCTGTGCAACTTGATCTACGTGAACCTGCTGTAGTATGGGAGTAGGATTAGGTGATCTCCAGAGGTCCTTTCAACACCCCCCACCCTCCCACCACCCATTCTGTGAGTCTGTGGAAGCTAGATGAGGTGTGCAAAGTGCTGGAGAGGTTTAGGTCTGGCCTTCACAAGGAAAGCTGGCCACCACTATGTGTGCCATTGTGAGCAATAACAGATTGGCATGGACTTTGGAATGCTGTCATCTCACTCATCTCGTTGTACCAGATATATCTCTTCATCATCTCTTTTTAACCAGTGATTAAAAAAACTTACACGTGTTTCCTTGTGTTTTGAGCACTGTTTGGTATTTTAAAGTCCATTAAAATGTTAGTTTCCCTGTTTTCCCTTAGGTCAAAGTAGCAAATTTGCTATATTTGGGGCTGAAGGTTTTGCAATGCTGCTCTGTAACACGGCCAGGGGTTGGGTTTCATCTGCTCTTGGTATTTCCTGGGTTTCCCTGAAAGCATCCAAAAAGATCTGAAGCTCAGCAGTTCTCATGCTAAGATATTTGAAGCAGAGTTTGGGAGGCAGGGAGCAGATTGATAGGAAATGCCCACGAAACAGGGTCATGTAGTTTGCTTATTAAATGTCATCTGATTCTGGCTTAGCTGGAGCTCTAGCCCATCTGGGGAACTTTGCGTGTGTCTAACATGTGGTTCAGAGCATACAACCAATGCATCTTCTGCATGGATCCATACACACAACAAATATGAAAGAGGAAAAAAAAAATCTCCCATACTGTGCTGGTCCTGACCATAGAAGTCTGCAGTTTTCAAGGCAGATGCTAAACAAATTCTAGCACACATTTTCCAGCTTCTTCACACCAAGCGGTGCTCGCCTTTTGCATTTGCCTAGGGGCTGCATGTGGAGAATGGGTCTGGTTTTTCCTTTGTGTTGCAGGCCACTCTGGAGTTGCAGCAGTTATCTGTCACAGATGAAAATACTATAACTATGTTTCTTTCTAATCCATTCATTGGTTTATGGACCCCAAACCCTTAGGAGAGGGTCACAAATCCATATAATGTTCTTACATGCTGGCTTTTGCTTTTGGATCTCTGATGTAGCTGACAGATGTGCAAAATCCCATCCAGCCAGATATCTCCCTCCTGATTACACAATCCGAGGAGATCACTAAACTACATTATTCTAGCTAATGGTTGCCTAGAATCTGGGCTAATAACTTTCATAGAATGGTTTAGCTTGGCAGGGACCTTAAAGATCATCTGGTGACAATCTCTCCCACCATGGACAGGGACACTTTCTACTGGACCAGGTTGCTCAAAGCCCTGTCCAACGTGGCCTTGAACATTTCCAAAGAGTGAGTATTCACACCCACCCTGGGCAACCTGTTCCAGTCTCTCACCACCCTCCCTGTCAAGAATTTCTTCCTAATCTCTGGTTCTAAATTTGCTCTCCTCAAGCTTCGCTCCGTTCCCCCTCATCCTATTACTACAAGCCCTTGTCAGAAGTCCCTCCCCAGTTTTCCTGTAGGCCCCTTCATGCACTGGAAGGCTGCTATAAGATCTCTCCAGAGCTTTCTCTTCTCCAGGCTGAACAATCCCAACTGTCTCAGCCTGTCCCCATAGGGAAAGTGCTCCAGGCCTCTGATCATCTTTACGGACCTGCTCCAGCAGTTCCCCATCCTTCTTGTGCTGGGAGCACCAAAACTGGACACAGTGTTCCAGGTGAGGTGTCATGAGAGCAGAGGGGGTAGAATCCCCTCCTTGTGCTGCTGCTTTCCCTGATATGGATGCAGCCCAGCACCCAGCTGATTCTGGGCTGCCAGCAACCATTGCTGGCTCATGAGGAGCTGACACCTCCAAGTCCTTCTCCTCAAGACTGGTCTTGAGCCACTCCCAGCCTATACTTGTGCTTGGTTCAGGTACTGGAAGGCTGCTACAAGGTCTTCTGGGAGCCTTCTCTTCCCCAGGCTGAGAAGCCCCAGCTCTCTCAGCCTGTCCCCATGAGGGAGGTTCTCCAGCCCTCTGATCACTCCTGATCTGCTGGTTTCAGGTGCTGCCCTATGAATTAGTACTTTTAAAGCAATATTCTGATTGTGCTCTAGAGAGCAGATAAATGTTTGCTTTCTCAGGAATGCAATAATTAAATGTCTTGTCAGCTAGGCAAGTAACACAAAGGAGACTCAATATTCCAGCCACTCTGCTGCAATGTTTTCAATACAAGCTTCTATCTTGCTGATGTGACAAACAGGAATTGTCACAGCAGGTGAGCTGTAGGATCCATCAAGACTCGTATACCCTGTTTAGGAATATCCAAAGGCAGAGGTGCCAGAAAAAAAGATCTAGGAACCTAAAATTCTGGTCTCTGCCAGTCAGTGCTGGGTTGTTCAACTGTTCTTGTTACGAGATCTGGGTCCAGTCCTGTTCAACATATTCATGAGTGACTTGGACAAAGGGACAGAGTGTACCCTCAGCCAGTTTGCTGATGATACAAAACTGGGAGGACTGGCTGACACCTTGTCAGGATGTGCAGCAATTCACCAAGACCTGGAGAGCTGGGCAAAGGCAAACCTAATGAAGTTCAGCAAGGATAAGCGTAGAGTCCTGCATCTGGGGAGGAATAATCCTCTGCACCAGTACAGTCGGTGGCTGACGTGTTCAAGAGCAGGGAAAAAGACCCTGCAATGTTGGTGGACAACAGGCTGACCATGTCTCTCTTTAAAACAAGAACCCATAGCTCGGCTGAGATGGTCAAACATGGTTTAGAGCTGCTTGAACTAGATATGCTAATAGGGAATGCCTTTTAATTTTTGTAGGTACCATGCACAGCTGTTAGGAAATGTTCAAGTCATATTGGTGGTGTTCTGAGGGGACCTTTTTCAGCAGCAGCCCATTCTCCCTGAGGTGCTTTGCCCACATATGGTGTTCATTTTCACACACAACTCTCTTCATATCCATTGTCACTTGTGGCAATAAAAGTAGTCCTGTGCTTGCTCCAGGACACACGGGAGTTAGTTTCAGCATTTAAGTAGGCAAAAGATTAATCTAGGTGGCTTGCTCTGGAGAGGGCAACTAACTGGATGTTTAAGCTGGCTAAGTAGTCACAGCTTGTGAAGAAACAGCACCAAGGTGAAGAGAGAAGCCAGCAGAGCACAGCTCTATCCAGGACTAGGTTGCTGGAGGGGCAGCACAAAGGGGTTAAGAATAGGATCTGTGTGTCAGAGAGGATCTGTGTGTCAAACAGGAGTGTCTCCTGGTTGGTTGGATCCTGCTGTCCATTTCCAAGCTGCTCTGCTTGTGGAGCATCATGCATCCTTCTGCACAGAGAAGGCAAACCCAGCCTGCTTCTTTTGCAGCTGGTGATGTGTTTGTTGGTAGCGTTGCACAGCATGGGTGTTTGCTTTCATGATGAAGCCAGGCAGCGAGTCAAGATAAATACCTACCATGTAATAGTCACCCCCACCTTCTTCCAATCAAAAAGCTGTCAGCTGGGTCTTGCATTTTTCCTAAGCTAACTAGGATGATGTTGAAAAATACGAGCTCCTCTCCTTGAGTAATTTTGAAGCAAATTGAAAGCCATGCTGGGAAGCTGATGTGCTTGCTTTAGCTGGCTTGCTAGCAGCATGTAAATTATTTTAATTACAACTTATATTTGATGCTCTACAGGACCTGATTCTGCAATGCTACTACAGTCCAAGTTTGCTTGCAGAATCACAGAATGGTAGGGGATGGGAGGGACCTCTGGAGATCGTTAAGTCCAACCCCCTTGCCAAGGCAGGTTCACCTAAAGGAGGTCACACAGGAGCATATGTCCAGGCAAGTTTTGAATGCATCCAGAGATGGAGGCTCCATCAGTTCTCTGGGCAGCCTATTCCAGTGCTCTGTCACCCACAACACAAAGAAAATTTTCCTCATGTTTAGATGGAACTCAGTCTCTTCTTCCAGACAACCAGTGACAGAAGGAGAGAACACAGTCTCAAGCTGCACAAGGGGAGGTCTGGGCTGGATGTTAGGAAAAAATTCTTCACAGACAGAGCGATTTGCCGTTAGAGTGGACTGCCCAAGGAGGTGATGGAATCACCATCCCTGGAAGTGTTTAAAATAAGACTGGATGAGGCACTTAGTGCCATGGTTTAATTGATTAGATGGTGTTGGATGATAGGTTGGACTTGATCTCTGAGGTCTTTTCCAACCTGGTTAATTGTGTGATTTAAGTTTGTGCCTGTCACTGGGTGCTGCTGAAAAAAGACTGGTCTCCTACTCCTGACAACCCACCCCTTAAGTGTTTGTAAGCTTTTATGAGATTCCCCCCTTAGTCTTCTCTTTTCCAGAATAGAAAGCCCCAATTCTCTCAGTCTTTCCTCAGAATATAGAAGTTCTAGTATCACGTCCCCAGATTCAGGTGAACTTTTAAAACCAGAATGAGCTGGATAGGCCTAATCCCAAATCCTTCGAAACGAAGCCTTCTGTCGGCTTGGATTCAGAGTGGAGGTATTTGTGTTGACCAACTCCATCTTCTCTTCTTCTTCACTGCTTTTCCTGCTTTCTCTTTTATGTATTCTGAGTTGAAATGAAACTGCTAACATTTGTTCCAAATGTTCTTCCTCTGTGAACTGACTGTTTCAAATCTGAGCGATATTCCTTCTGACTGGCCGCATAAGTCACCTGCTGGTGTACCTATGCCACGATTGGATGGAGAGAAACATTCTCCCAAAGTAAAGAGCAGCAGTTGCTTTGACATTTGTTTTCTGCAAACATTTGTTCCAGGAAAGCAGATTGTGTGGCTGAAGCAAAGGAATATTTTTATCTGCATTAGTCACCCAAATCTAATTTTAAATCCCTAAGGAAGAGCGAAGTGGGAGTTTGCGTGACTTGGGCTCATCTCAGTTGAAGATGTATGCTAGGGCTCCAAAGTCAGAACCCTTTATTTCCCTTTTGTTAATAAAGAATAAATAAGCTAAGACATCATTTGAAAGGATTTTTACACCTATAGCAAAATTTTTTTTAAGCTTATCTCCTTTCTTTTGACTTCCTTTGGGTGCTGTTCATCAAGGTTGCAGAAATTCCAGTGGTGGCTTTACTAAAATGACAGAGACTGAGATAGAATCATAGAATTGTCAGGGTTGGAAGGGACCTCAAGGATCATCCAGTTCCAAGACCCCTGCCATGGGCAGGGACACCTCACACTAGATCAAGTTGCTCATAGCCACATCCAGCCTGGCTGCAAAAACCTCCAGGGATGAGGCTTCTACCACTTCCATGGGCAACCTGTTCCAGTGTCTTACCACCGTCACGGGGAAGAACTTCTTCCTAACATCCAATCTGAATCTGTCCACTTCTTGTTTTGCTCCATTCACCCTAATCCTAATACAACCCAATTTTCAAAGGGACTTAAGAAAGCAGAGTTTGCCATTGAAATTCTCTGGAGTCACCTATATTGTCAGGATCTTGCATGGCAGTCTGTCTTGTGAATGCGTTTTTGAGGCCGTGTTGTACCGCAGACATAAATATTTATAGCTGGGACTCTGATCCTGCCTTTGCTTATGCATGTATCTAACTTAAACACATGTGAGTATTCCCCTTGGCTCCAACAGGGCTATTTGCATTCAGAAAACTGAGGATGCATCTTATATTTTTTCATGAGTTTGTTAATAGTTCTCCTGTGTTAAAAACAGCAGATGAGGTTTTGGGGGGTGAAAAACTGCCTCTGCCTGGGAAGATGAGATGCTGTATCAACTGATGCTTCTGTGACCTTCATTTTTATCTATAACTGCCAGAACAGAGGACTGGAGCACCTCCCCTGTGGCTGTGGGAGATGGGGCTGTTGAACCTGGGAAAGAGAAGGGTCTAGGGAGACCTTGGAGCAGCACGCCAGTACCATAAGGAGACCTAGACAAAAGCCAGGGAGGGACTTTTTACAAGCTTGTAGTTGTAGGATGAGAGTGAGTGGCTTTAAGTTGGAAGAGGGTAAATCTAGCCTGTAGGTTAGGAAGAAATCCTTTATGTTAAGGGTGATGATATATTGGGACAGGTTGTGGATATTCCCCCCCTGAAGTTGTTCAAGGCCAGGTTGGACAGGGCCTTGAGTAACCTGGGCTGGTGGAAGGTGTCCCTGCCCACAGCAGAGGGGTTGTAACTACATGATCTTCAAGGTCCCTTCCAACCCAAACCAGTCTATGATTGTATGACAGCAAACCTGAGCTGCTGCAGCACCTCAGACACGCTGACCACCTATTCATTCATTTATTCCCTATGAATTTTTGGCAGCTGCTGTCTCTGTAAGGCACACAGCAAAGAGACAGATGCAGAGTTGGCCATCAGTTTTCTAATGGAGCGAGAGCATAATTAATCAGAAATAACACCTAAGAATAACTGGTGCAGAAGGGTATTTCCCAGGGAGGTACCACAGCCTCCTCAAGATGGAAGTCAACTTGTATTAATCACATGAGAAAATTAATGAGAGGTTTTGCCTTTGCAACCTCTTGGATTTGTTAGCCAGTGTCTTTCTACCTTGTTGTTCAGAGCTGTGTTGGTTGGGATTTGGGTTTGGGTTTGGTTTGTGGTTTGGCTTTTGTTAGCTTGGGTGTTTTTTGGCTGGGTTTTGTTTGGGATTTTGTTTGGGGTTTTTGTCTGGTTGGTTTGGGGTTTTTTTTGTTGTTGTTAGAGTTTTGTTTGTTTGTTTATTGATTGGGTTTTTTGTTTGTTTGGGGGTTTTTGTTTGCTTTTTCGTAAGGACAAATGGAATATTGGGCCAGAGATCAAAAGTCAATGAGTCAAGCAGAAATGCCAGAAAACAATTCTGCTGGTGATGAAAGGCATTATTTGCATGGAGACAGGGACAGAACGTCATCAGAATGGCAAGTGTTGCATCCCCTTGACAGCTGTGACAGGATTATTAATGTACTGCAGCAGGGCTGAGCTCTGCTGTGAAAACCATGTGGTGTTCACTGCCACTGGTGAATGGCACGAAATGGGGTCAGGACTTTCACTGCAGGCTCCTGCTAAAGATCCCTTTTGAAAATTGCATGGCCGAGAATGGGCTCAAACCTGGAACCATGCGGATTACGGATTCAGATTGCTCTGGGTTGGAAGGGACCCTCAAAGGGCATCTTGTCCAGCCCCCCTGCACTCAGCAAGGACACCTCCAGCTAGATCAGACTGCCCAGGGCCACAGCAAGTCTGTCTGATCTTGAATGTCTCCAGGGACATGGCCTCAATCACAGCCCTGGGCAACCTGTTCCAGTGTGTCACCATATACACTGTAAAGAATTTCTTTCTTATGTTCAATCTTGCTCCAGACTCAAACCATTGTCCTTCATCCTATCACTCCAAGCCCTTCTAAATAGACCCTCTCCAGCCTTTCTGTAGGTCCCCTTCATATATTGAAATGCAGCAATAAGGTCTCCCTGGAGTCTTCTCTTCTCCGTGTTGAACAGCTCCAATTCTTTCATTCTGTCTTCTTACAAGATATGCTTCAGCCCTCTGATCATCTTTGTGGCCCTCTTCTGGACCCACTCCAGCAGGTCCATGTCTCTCTTGTGTTCTGGGTCTCATGGCTAGACAAAGTACTCCAAGTGAGGTCTCACCAGAGTAGAGTGGCAGAATTACCTCTCTTGACCTGCTGGCCAAGCTGCTTTTGATGCAGCCCAGGATGTGATTAGTTTTTTACTGGTCTGTGGCAATATCCTAGAGAAAGCCAAGAACATGCTAGTGTGCTTGGAGTAGAGTTTTGGTGACTGGGATATTGTGTCTAATGTCTGTGCCTTGTATTATTCATTGTTTGTCCCCTAGTATTCCTAGAGGAGAGATAAGGCGATGCATTGGGCAATCACATCCTAGCATATTTTGGTCTTTTTGTTTGTTTGTTTTAAACACCCTTTCTCAGAAGATTTTAGTTTTGGTTGTCACTGTTGTTCACAGCAAGTGCTTACTGGGAAATGTGTGTTTTGAGCAGTTTTCTGAAGAAAAAAAAAAACAAACCCACAAAACTTAGAGCCTTAAGCATATGCTTGAATGCTTTCTGTGAACCCATACTTAAGAGAGGTTTGATTAGAAAAAGATGCTCCTTGGCCCACATATATAATGGTGCTTTTGTTTCCTCCTGAAGAGTAGGCTGGACACTTGGACTTGGTTCACTTGGCACTAATGATACATGACCCTGCAGGCTGTGGTTTCAGCCATATTTGGGGTTTGCAGTTTCCTCATGAAATTTCATAATGGCTTTTTGGGTTGGTGGTGAAATCTTATTTTTCTCTCTGTGTGCCTATATGACTGTGATTGCTGGCCATTGAGAGGTGAGCACCACAAGGAGGGGTTGTGCCTTTGTCTGCAGGATGCTGGCATAAAAAAGGACAACTTAGTTGTAGCTGTGGTTTTGCATTCTGAATCACTATCCTTGAATGTGTTTTAAAGAGGCAGAGATGTGGTGCTGAGGGACATAACTTAGCACCAGACTTGGTAGAGTTAGAGAATGGTTGGACTTCATGATCTTAGTGATCTTTTCCAATCAAGATGATTCTGTGTTTCTTACAAGATCCCCTTTTTCACTTTGCTTTCTTGAAAGACCTCTTGAATGTCCTTTGCTGCCCACTCTTGGTTGCCCAAGAGTCATAGATCATAGCATCAGGCAATCATAGAATGATTTGGGTTGGAAAAGACCTTAAATATCATCTAGTTCCATCCTCCCTGCCATGGGCAGGGTCATCTCTCTCTGGTTCATGATCTCCTGTCAGTGTGTTCCATTTACTTTGTTGCAGTGCTTGCGCTGCCTTTTTCTATGCCCTTTCTTTTTTCACAGTATCTCTGCTTGTGACTTTCGTAGCTGCTCTGGGGCTTTGGCATGGTGCAGTTAATGCTGTCATTTGCTTCTTCACATACACAACTTTCCAGTCTTTTCTGAAGAGATTGCTTCCTACCACACACAACGTGCTGGGGAGTGTAGTAGGAATGCTCTTGTGTTTGGTTTGACTTCCATAGCACAATGTGTAGGATACAGGGTGAAAATAAATCTCTTGTAATCTTAGTTATAGGGAAAAAAATGGTCCCTGGCCACAAAATAAACTTGCATATGGAATCATACAATTGTTAGGGTTGGAAGGGACCTCAAGGAGCATCCCTGCCATGGCCAGGGACACCTCACACTAGTTCAGGTTGCTCACAGCCACAGCCAGCCTGGCCTTAAAAACCTCCAGGGATGAGGCTTTCTACCACCTCCCTGGTCAACCTGTTCCAGTGTCTCACCACCCTTATGGTGAAGAATTTCCTCCTAACATCCAATTTGAATCTACCCATTTCTATTTTTTTTCCATTCCCCTAGTCCTATCATTACCTGACATCCTAAAAATACCTGACATTCCCCAGCTTTTTTGTAGCCCCCTGCAGATACTGGAAGGCCACAATGAGGTCTCCTTGGAGTCTTCTCTTCTCCAATCTGAACAGCCCCAACTCTTTTGGTATTACCTTTTATGATGTGCCATCCTGCCTTTGTTTTGAGGGCCACTAAACATTGCTCTCTTTTCTGTCTGGTCTTTTCATCTGACATATTTCCTCTTGTTTTCACTTATTTCCTGTGTTCCCCTCTTAATCCCTTTAGTATATCAATAGGTGTTGATGTGGCACAACTCTTTTTCCAACCATGTACTTACTATGGGGTAAATTCCATTGCTCAGAGGTCTGTGATGCTCAGGGTTACAGCAAGGGAAGATTTTGAACTGATAGACATCTAATGTAGTTGTGGGCTTGATGGCAAAATTTGACTTCTGCTGGTAGCTGTTGTTTTGCTATGATGGTGCTCCTTCTATGCCTTTGGAGGTATGAGTGGAAACAATTTCTAGAGTGTTAGAGAATGCTAAATTATCAGCAAAAAGAAGTTTCTCCCCATCACTGGGTTGGTTGTGCAGAAGAGGAACTATTCTTCTGGAATGTATTTTTGCTTAGCTAGTTAAAGTGTTGTGCTGTAGACCAGAACTGACAAGAGCCCTGAGCCTTGTTGGGGCCACACTGAGTTATAGAATCATAAAATCATTTTGGTTGGAAAAGACCTTTGAGATCATCAAGTCCAATCATCATCTAACTCTAAACCATGTCCCTTAGCATCACATCTCTGTGTTTTTTTAAGCACCTGCAAGGATGGTGCTGGGTAGACCTTCTGTCTCACTGTCTGAGACCATGGATCTACTATTTGATTCTTTACATCTAAGCAAATTGTGTTTCATATTCACATTCTTCCCATGTTTTGCTTTGTGCATGGTACTTGCTGAAACAAACAGCTGATGAAGGGTTGGTGCAGTAAGTGTGCAGATGTTCTCTCAGCATGCCAGGTGCATTTATGGCTCTCCTCTCTGTAACTCTCTATCTTGTTACCTTTATTCCACTTGAAGTTACTTACAGCTCTTGAGTCTGATTTTTATGTGGGAGAGCTCCTGTTGCACAGCAGAGGCTCATATCAGCTCCTTGGCCTTTTTCTCCTTCACTTATATGACTAGCGTTGCTTCACAGATTTCCCTCTTAAACATTAAATCATACAATAGCATGAAATGTTTTGCAAACTGGTGGGTATTAGGAAAATGGAAGAAGTGAGGCTTTCATTTAGATTTCTTTGTTTGCTCTCCACTTTCTTGTGTAGCATAGAATCACAGATTGTTAGGGGGTGGAAGAGGCCTCCACAGATCATCAAGTCCAACCTCCCTGCAAAGTAGGACCACTTAGGGCAGGTTCTGTCACCTGATGCTAGGGAGAAGAGACCAACCCCCACCTCACTCCAACCTCCGTTCAGGTAGTTGTAGAGAGCAGGGATGTCTCCCCTTGGCCTCATCTTCTCCAGACTAAACAACTCCAGTTCCCTCAGCCACTCTTCGTAACAAAAAGAAAAAAGGTTTCATTTTCTCCTTAGAAGTATTCAGTAAGCTCATGGCTCTCTCTCTTTCCCTCTTTCCCTCTTTCCCTCTTTCCCTCTTTCCCTCTTTCCCTCTTTCCCTCTTTCCCTCTTTCCCTCTTTCCCTCTTTCCCTCTTTCCCTCTTTCCCTCCCTCCCTCCCTCCCTCCCTCCTTCCTTCCCTCCCTCCCTCCCTCCCCTCCTCCCCCTCCCTCCCTCCTCCCTCCCCCCTCCTTCCCTCCCTCCCTCCTCCTTCCCTCCCCTCCTCCCCTCCCTCCCTCCCCCCCTCCCTCCCTCCCCCCCTCCTTCCCTCCTCCCCTCCTTCCCCCCCTTCCCCTCCTTCCCTCCCTCCCCTCCCTCCTCCCTCCCCCCTCCCCTCCCTCCCCTCCCTCCCTCCCCCTCCTTCCCTCCCTCCCCCTCCCTCCCCCTCCCCCTCCTTCCCTCCCTCCCCCTCCCTCCTCCCTCCCCCTCCTTCCTTCCCTCCCCCTCCTTCCCTCCCTCCCCCTCCTTCCCTCCCTCCTCCCCTCCCTCCTCCCCCCTCCTTCCCTCCCTCCCCTCCCCTCCCCCTCCTCCCTCCCCCCTCCCCTCCCTCCTTCCCCTCCCTCCCTCCCCTCCTCCCCCCCTCCTTCCCTCCCTCCCTCCTTCCCTCCCTCCCCCTTCCCTCCCTCCCTCCTTCCCTCCTTCCCTCCTTCCCTCCCTCCTCTCCTTCCCTCCCTCCCTCCTCTCCTTCCCTCCCTCCTCTCCTTCCTTCCCTCCCTCCTCTCCCTCCCTCCCTCCCTCCCTCCCTCCTTCCCTCCCTCTCTCATTCCTTCCTTCCCTCCTTCCCTCCTTCCCTCCTTCCCTCCTTCCTCCCTTCCTCCCTTCCTCCCTTCCTCCCTCCCTCCCTCCCTCCCTCCCTCCCTCCTTCCCTCCTTCCCTCCTTCCCTCCTTCCCTCCTTCCCTCCTTCCCTCCCTCCTTCTCTCTCTCTCCCTCCCTCCCTCCTTCTCTCTCTCCCTCCCTCTCTCTCTCTCCCTCCCTCCGTCTCTCTCCCTCCCTCTCTCTCTCTCCCTCCCTCTCTCTCTCCCTCTCTCCCTCCCTCCTTCTCTCTCCCTCTCTCCCTCCCTCCTTCTCTCTCTCCCTCTCTTTCTCTAATGTAATACCTCTCTTTGGATTTTCATACCACAAGAGGTAGCCAAAGATCAGGTATTAATTTCCAGCCAAAAATGTTTGTTTATATCTTCCAGATACATTAAAATATGATTCAGTACATCATCAGGCTTTAAATTATGATACTAAGGAATGCTAATGGTTTTAAGGAGCCAGACTAAAATTTGTATGAAGGCTGTTGATCTGATCGGGGGGGGGGGGGGGTGGGGGGTGGGGGGGGTGGGGGTTGTTATGTTAAGTTAATCAATTTTTTTTTGGCTGACCTCATAATTACCTTTAAGAGGGCAAGACTCATGCACCTTAAATTCCCATTTGCTTTGTTGGATTTTTACTGTGACCTGACTTTGCCAACACTTCATATACAGCCATGTTTGGGAAGAAAACAAAGCCAATAACAAAAAGCAGGACAGCTTTGCTTCTTAGATGAGACTTTTTATAACCTCAATTTTGAGCTTAAAAAAATTAAAACAACTTCTTAAAAAACATGCCGAAGGAATTTTATGTAAAGGTGACCTCACACTATGGCAATACAAGTGGCCAGTTTTCTTGAGCTGTGTTTAATTTAGTTTCTGGGATGCTAAAACATTGGAGATGTGGCTAGTGCAGCCTTGGTTGAGTCACCATCCCTGGGTGTGTTTAAAGGTCCTTTAGATGTGGCTCTTAGCAATATGGTTTAGTGGGGAACTTGGGCATGGTGGCATTCAGAACACAGGAATTTCATGCCTGAATTTCATGCCACTGCTTTCTAGCCTTCCTTTTACTGAACTCCTGATGTCCTTGTTCCTTTTACCTGCCCTGTATTGGAGTCACAGTTCCCACCTCCATGCCCTCATGTCAAGGACCACAAGTTACAGTTTTCCTACGGAAGGAGACAGCTTGCTTTGGTCCTAGGCAAGGTGTGTAGAGCAAGAGAGGCTAAAGGCTCCCTTGCTAGTTGCTGATAAGAGGTAGATCTTCATAGTTCAGCTGAGGGGTTTTATCCAGGTGGCTGAGAGGAGTTCCTCTATTTCTAATATCCACCTAAACTTCTCCTGGTGCAACCTGAGCCTATTTCCTCTTGTCCTGTCACTTGTTAGCAGGAAGAAGAGACCAAGCCCCACCTCGCTCCAGCCTTCTTTCAGGGAGTTGTGTAGAGCAACTCCTTTACTCCCCCCACAATCCCCATCAGATGTTTATACACATGGATAAGCTCTCCCTGAGCCTTCTTCAGGCTGAGCAACCCAAGCTCTCCCAGCCTCTTCCCATATGAAAGATGGTCTTTGCTGGACTCCCTCCAGAACGTCCATGTCCAAACCCCTTTCCTAAAATGTCTAGGTCAATGTATTTAAATTGCAAAACACATCTTGGCAGGACCCACCCATCACCTCCTTTCTGAGTAAGGGCCTATTTCCTTTCCTGAGAGAGTTCCCAATGAAGACATCATGAACGTTGCTGCCTCACTTGGGTCCTGGCTCCACTGGAGTGATGTAGAGTCAGAGAATTATTAAGATTGGAAAAGACATGTAGGATCACCAAGTCCAACCATCAACCCAGCACCACCTTGGCCACTAAACCATGTCCTAAAGTGCCACATCTACATGCTTTTTAAATATCTCCATAGTGGGGGAATTCATCACTTCTCTGGGCAGCCTGTTCGAGTGTTTGAGAACCCTTTCAGGGAAGAAGTTTCTTCTAATATCCAACCTAAATCTCTCCTGATTCACCTTGAAGCCATTTCCTCTCGTCCTAGTTGCTAGTTACAAAGGAGAAGACACTGAGCCCCACCTTGGTCCAACCTCTTTACAGGCAGTTGTAGAAAATAAGAAGGTCTCACCACAGCCTCCTCTTCTCCAGGCTAAACAATCCCAGTTCCCTCAGCCACTCCTCACTAGCCCTGTTCTTCAGACCCCTCAACAGCTTTTTTTTGCCCTTCTCTGGACCTGCTGCAGCACCTCAATATCTTCCCTGTAGTGGGGGACTCAAACTGAACCCAGTATTTGAGGTATGGCCGCACTAGAGCTGAGTACAGGGGCATGATCACTTCCCTGCTCCTCCTGGCCACACAGGGAGGAAGATCATAGAATTGTGAGGGTTGGCAAAGATGTCCTATCCTGCCTCTGCAGCAATGTTGGCCACAAGTTGAATGACCTTTCTGGGTATAACCTAAGTATGTAGGATATAAAATCCAACAGCAGAGTCCAGTGAAGGTGGAAGAAGCTTGCTAACATGAAACCTGCTATATAGAAGCATGGGTAGAGACTGATGCAGAAAGCATTGACCTGTTTTATGTAGAGAACAAGGCTAGAAAATTTTGGGGGGCATCAACTTGAGTTAAAAGGCATAAAATCATAGAGTCATTTTACACTCCAAGCATCCCTGTATCCTGCTGAAGGCAATAGAAGAAAAACCTCCAAAAGTTGTGCCAGATTTGGTCAGTCTCCACTTCATGAAATTCACTGATCTGAATTTTCAGCATTCTGCTTTGGGATGTCTTGGATATGCAAAGTTTTTGTGACACTAGGTCCACCAGCCGTGGTGTTCTGTGAATGCTAAGCTGACTCTTGCTAGCTGTGATTATTTCTTCATTCCAATGAGCAGCCAACACCTGATGCCACAAACTGTGTAGCTGACATGTTGAAAATGTTTAGTGTTTAAGGGGGAAACAGATGTTTTGCTGGAAATCACTTGTCTTTAAGAGCCAGTTAAAGCTGTTTGGATTTTGTGTGGAGAGGGTGATGTGCTAGGTAGATATGTAAGCTAGTGTGGTCTCCTCCTGCCATTCATCTCGGCTGTGTAAATCTTGTGAGCTCCTCCAAATGCTGTTAGAAGGGGTGGGGGCAACCTTCTGATTCCAAAGGCTAGGAAGAGAAGAGCAAAAGGTGAATTTCTCTGAAGTATGAATGATAACTAATTGGCAGGGAAGCCCAAGTTGTTGGCGGAAGGCAATATTCATATGGGGGCTGGTAGCATCACTGGGAGCAGCAAACGTCTCATTACCACCTTTCACTCCTGTCTTTCATTGTTTGAGCTTTAAAGGTGATGAGAGTAGAGGAGTCTGCAAACCAGATGTGGCATCACATCTCCATGAACTTAATGTTGCCTGTTATATTAAACCTGAAGACAAATGAGCACATTGCAGCAGGAGAATCCCCTGGTTTTGAGAGCTCTGTTATCTCTGGTCAAGGCAGGGAGCAGAACATTTCATTTATTTTTGCAGCCCTGCTGAAAAAAAAAAAAAGGGGGGGATGGGTAGGGGAAACTTGATGACAGAAAATTTCTGCTCAGCAAAGATCACTGAATGATGGGTGCTGGAAGGGACCTCTGAAAATCAGCTAGTTCAACTCCTCTTCTAGGGTAGGATCACCCAGAGTAAATCACCCAGGAACACCTCCAGGCAGGTTTGGAATGCTTCTAGAGAAGGAGACTCCACGACCTCTCTGGGCAGCCTGACCTAGTGCTCTGCCACCCTCAATTGACACAGGTTTTCTTTGTGTTTACATGGAACTTCTTGTTTCTGTTTGTGTCTATTGCCCTCTGGCCACCAGTGAGAAGAGCCTGGCTCCATCCTCCTGGTACCTGACCTTTATATATTGATCAGCATTAGTGAGACACCACTACCACCACCCCCCTCCCTCCCTTCCTAAGCTCTTCTTTCCCAGGCTAACCAGCCCCAGCTCTCTGCCTTTCCTTTGTAAGGCAGATGTTCCGGTCCCCTCAGCATCTTAGTGGCTCAGACGTCACCAAGATGCACAGGGCCTGCTGGGATTTGTGGGTTGGCAAATGCCAAACTACATCAAGAAAAATGAAATAATCAAGTCCAGCCTCCACACCCAGCCTTCCAAAAGGAAAGTGTGTTTATAATGGTTTCTTTCACCCATGTATTGGTAGGAGCTCCTGCTGGCTAATTCAGTTGAGATATCTCTCCCCTGTCTCAGATGTTTTAGAACAGACAATAGGTGGGCTCTAGGTCAGCTATTAAAGAGGGGACTTGAAAGGAAACTCAGCATTTGGTTTTTGGAAATGTTCTTTCATTCCTGTTCCTGGAAAGTGTAGTGGAGGGAAGAGAGACAGAGCTTTGAGCCTGCACTGTTGCCTGGTTAGTGACCTTCAGCAATTTACAGAAGCTATTTCCTCACCTATGGAATGAAGATAATGATACTTTTAAGTCCACTTTAAAAGACAAAAAATAATATACATATGTGTGTGTGTGTATATATATATATATATATATCAGGGCTAGATATTGTTGAGCTTTAGCACAGAGATCAGCCCTCTAGGACGGCAGAAAACTTCCTTAGTTGACAAAAGCAGATCTTTAAAAATATGTTACTTATAAAAAAAACCTATAAATTGAGGCAACAGGGGAAAAATTAGAATGCTCTTAACTTTTTCTGTTGCTCTTTTCTTCCCCTGCCTCCCTCCTGGTGTTTACTTTTCACCATGGTGTTGAAGTGGCTTTTGCTTTTGTCTATAATCAGTTCAACCTCTGAGTTCTCCAGCGCTTCAGCTGAAATCTCTGTTTGTTCCAAAACAACTGTTTCCTCTGGAATTTTTGCTTTAAAGTCAGTGGAATGTGTTGGCTCCTCTAACATACTGGGAAAGCTTATTTGACAAAAAACCTCTGTGATTTCAGCCAAATTTGAGACGACAGCGCCGGCGGTAAAGTCGGACAAAAAGCCAGCAGAAACCAGACAATTCCACGATGAAGCTGATGATCTCTTATGCAAAGTGGTATAGAGGAGGCTTCATAGCAAAGGAATGCTGCCTAGATTCATGTCTGAGGCATCTGCTAATCACTCAACAGGTGGTGTCTGTACCAAATTCGAGAGGGGCCAACTTAGTGCAGTCCTATCACTAGCCTGGCAGTAGTTGTGTTTGGTGAAAACTCAGAGCTTCTGAAGCCAAGGTGTTGCGTGACAATCTTATCTTTCATTCAATCACAAGGTCCCAAGGCTTTGAAAACTGCTGGGAAGTATGAACCCCAAAGACTCAAAAAAAGCCCCTGCAAGACAGTAAGAAAAAAAAAAAAAAAAAAACCAGTATTGCTTTGGTTCCTCATTTGAATGACATTTTTATGAAGATACTCTTTGAACTTTTGAATCCAAAGGATTATTGTTGTCACTCGGGGCAGTCTGTTTGGGCATCTCTGTGAATGTATGTGTCATCCCATTGAAAAGCAATTATTTAGTCTCTCCTCTCTTAACTATCCTTTGTATTTGGGTTAAAGCCATCCTATCCTGCTAAGGATGATGGATGTTTATGGGACGTCTACTGGGATGTATGCCTTCACATGCCAGTAGCAGGAGTGGTCACTCCCAGCCTAGCAAACTCTCTCCTTGGATCTTCATTCCAATTAGGTCTCATAGAATCATAGAACTCTTAGGGTTGTGTGGCAGTTTGGGCTGGGTGCCCCCTGCCACTGCCGCATGAGACACACCTCTGGTGTCCCAGGTACCCACCCACTAGGGGTGGACACAGGAAACGGCGTATTTCTACCCATAAATCCTGCGCCCTATAAGGCCATCTGCAGAGGCATCCTCTTCCTCTTTCTTCCCTCTCCGCTCCCATGGGAGATGTCCCCTCTTATTGGGTAATGCCAGGGGGGGTATCTCAGGCCTCTTAGGCCTGACTAGGCCTAATGCCAGGAGGAGAATGGAGGGGGGGGCAGTCTCAGACCTGGCCAGCCTGAGACTTGCCTAGCAGGGGGGGGGGGGGGAGGGAAGGGGAGGAAGGAAGAGCCCTGAGTGATTGGGTAGACCCTCAGGTGGGAGGAAGGGAGGATTAGGAAGCTTTTGGGAATTCTGTGAGGGGGTTCTGTATGCTTTAGGATGTTCTTTTCCACTATGCTTTGTAGTTTGTAGTTTTCTGTAGCTTCACCAATTGCTTTTCCATTTAAACTTTTTCCATCACTCTCCAATCCGTTTGTGTGTGTCGTTCTTTTGTCCCTTTCGGGGCAAGAGATGTTCTGGCTGGCCTCAAACCAGCACAGGTTGGAAGGGACCTCAAAGATCATCCAGTTCCAACCCCCCTGCCATGGGCAGGGACACCTCACACTAGAGCAGGTTGCTCATAGCCACATCCAGCCTGGCCTTAAAAATCTCTAGGGATGAGGCTTCCACCACATCCCTGGGCAACCTGTTCCAGTGTCTCACCACCCTCATGGGGAAGAACTTCTTCCTGACATCCAATCTGAATGTCCCAACTTCTAGTTTTGCTCCACTCCCCCCAGTCCTACCTGACACCCTAAAACGTCTCTCTCTAGCTTTCTTGTAGCCCCCTCTAGATACTGGAAGGCCGCAGTGAGGTCTCCTGGGAGCCTTCTCTTCTCCAGACTGAACAGCCCAAACTCGCTCAGTCTGCAGCTTTCTTTTGGCCTGCAGTTCATTCACCTTAAGTGACTAACAACTGTCTCTAGTGGGAATTGCTCTTGAGCTCGTTTTACACTTCAAACTAGCCCTTGAGGTGGCATAGTCAGTTCCTGGAAGGTCATACCAGGCTGACAATGCCAGGTGCTGTGGGAAGACACAGAAAACTCATTGTCATTTTCTTCCAAATAGAATCATAGCATGGTCCAGGCCAGAAGGAACCTCCAAAGGTCATCTAGTCTGACCTCCCCACAGTCAGCAGGGACATCCCCAACTAGACCAGGTTGCCCAGGGCCTTAGACTCACTTAGACTTCTTTTGGCTAGCCAGCAGTAGATAGCCAGCTTCCCTGGAGATAGCACTGTTGAGTTTATTCTCTCAGACAATACTCCTGGTAAAAGCTTGAGGAACAGTATAGCTCTTTTTCTGAGAGGTTCTTATTGCCTCATCTTAGAGAGGTGATGTGAGGTGCCCTGCTTGGGGATGTCAAGATAAAATCTTACATAGTATCAGAATGGTTTTTGGGGCACTCCCTCTCAGCCAAATTGCTGTGTCCAGTATGTGCAGTTAAATGCAATGTCCTCACAGCAGCTTTGGCAGGACCAAAATTACATCTACAGCTAGTGATGCTTCAACATCTGCCTGGGCTGAACTGGAGATGCTAAGGCAGCCAATGCTATCTTGGGGAGTATTAGAAAGGGTCTGGTTAGTAGGTCAAGAGATATTCTCCTCCTGTCCTCTCTTCTCCTCTCCTCTGCCCTGGTGAGGCTATGTCCTGGAATATCGTGTCCAATTCTGGGCCCATTAGTTCAAGAAAGACATCAGGGAACTGCTTGAAAGAGTCCAGCACAGAGCCACAAAGCTGCTGCAGGCAGTGGAACATCTCCCTGTGAGGACAGGCTGAGGGAGCTGGAGCTCTTCAGCTTGGAGCAGAGGAGCCTGAGGGGCTCCCTCATTCGTGTTTATAAAGATGTGCAGGGCAGTGCCAGAAGGACAGAGCCAGGCTCTGCTCAGGGATGTCCAGTGACAGGACAAGGGGCAACAGGAGCAAGCTGGAGCAGAGGAGGTTCTGTGTGAACATAAAGAAAAACTTTTTCTCTGTGAAGGTGACAGGATACTGGAGCAGGCTGCCCAGAGAGGTTGTGGAGTCTCCTTCTCTGGAGACATTCAACATTCTGTGAGTCTGTGATTCAATGTCTGAGGAAATGAAAATGTGTGTACCTGAGAAATGTAGTTAGAGACCACCTCCTGAAATCTTTAAGACCACTTGGGAAGCAACACTGTTGTGAGAATTGATCTATAGGATTGTCGGTGGGTTGTTTGAGTTTCATTTCTTAAGCTGCATCTGTAGACCCTCTGTTATTCAACAAGTGGTCAACAGTCTCCCGACCGGCTGGAAAGCAGCCCTGAGGAGAGGGACTTGGGGGTGCTGGTGGACAAGAAGCTCAACATGAGCTGGCAATGTGCACTTGCAGCCCAGAGAGCCAACCAGAGCCTGGGCTGCATCAGGAGAAGTGTGGCCAGCAGGTCAAGGGAGGTGATTCTCCCTCTCTACTCAGCTCTGATGAGACCCCACCTGGAGTACTGCATCCAGTTCTGGAGCCTCTATTACAAGAGGGATATGGACATGCTGGAAGGTGTCCAGAGAAGGGCCACCAGGATGAGCAGAGGGCTGGAGCTGCTCTGCTATGAGGACAGACTGAAAGAGTTGGGGCTGTTCAATCTGGAGAAGAGAAGGTTCTGAGGTGACCTTCTTGTGACCTTCCAGTATCTGAAGGGGGCTCCAAGAAAGCTGGGGAGGGACTTTTTAGGCTATCAGGGAGTGACAGGACATGGGGGAATGGAACAAAGCTGGAAGTGGGGAGATTCAGGCTGGACATGAGGAAGAAGTTCTTCCCCATGAGAGTGGTGAGAGCCTGGAATGGGTTGTCCAGGGAGGTGGTTGAGGCCCCATCCCTGGAGGTGTTTAAGGCCAGGCTGGATGAGGCTCTGGCCAGCCTGCTCTAGTGTGAGGTGACCCTGCCCGTGGCAGGGGGGTTGGAACTGGCTGATCCTTTGGTCCCTTCCAACCCTGACTGATGCTGTGATTCTGAGTAGTTCGTGATGCCATGGCTGGTTTTGGTAGGGCTTGGACAGCCCTTCCAGCAGGCAGCTGTTTCCATCTCCTTCCCACCTCGGTCTTACTGTTAAAACCAGACAACTTAATGTGCCAGATCTATTTTGCCCACATCACTGAAATGCCTCTAGCTGTTTCACAGTCCAGTGTTTGTCTTGGTTTGTTCTACTTCAGATATTGTTCTAGTTCAAGAAGGTTTGGGTAATAGGTTGGAC